>NC_139825.1:17618671-17770250 GCF_963691815.1 Echiichthys vipera | reverse complement strand
GTTTAAGTTGCCACTGCTTTAAGTGCCAAGCATTGCTTGTTAAGTCAGTTTGTGTTGTTGCCATGTGAGATCACAGGGCTTTCATGCTTTTTTTCACACTTAGCATGTGATCCAGGGCGGAAGGATAGAGGAAGGCTGATCAAATTCAGAAAAAAACAATCCACCCAAATTCACCAAAAGATATGGTTTTACTAAAGAGAATGGTACTGGATGGGCAAAGGTTTCATGATCAAGATTAGGATGGAGACGACTCTCAAACAGTCTCAGTGGCTAGGACCATAGACATTGTATTCACTTCCTCAACTTTAACTATAAATCTGAGGCAAGATCAGCTACTCTGCTATTTCTCTCTCCCAAAGGTCCCTGTGCCTCCAATGATGTGATCACAGCAGGATATAGGGGCCAATACAGCCTGGGAGGAGCTGACCATTCATCAGATCATGGCAATTACTGCATTTCAATTTCACTGGGACCCCAGTGGGGATAAACATAGTCATGCAGACCCTCTTTTATACCACGAACAGGGTCCGCCCTGCCTTCTTTTATCCTGCAGCCCTGGTAGAAGGAGGCTAATGAGCACAGGCCCAGTACGTCTGTTCTCCAGGAGGGCAGCTCCCATTCATCCACCGGTCCGTCTGTGAAATCCAATGCATTTACCGAAGGCCAAGCCTACAGCCAGTCAGTATACACATAACTCCACCCCTGCTTTTGCTCGCCCTTCTATGCTCGCTCTCCCTACTGCGGCACAGAAACAGCCAAAGCCCTGTTTCACCTTTTCACACTCAAAGGGAGGCTGGCGGGGGATGTAGAAAAGAGCTGTGTTTGTTTAAACATGTCTTTAAAAAGAGAGGGGGGGGGGGGGGGGGGGGGGGTACTTGTTAAATGCAGGCCAGTATGGCACCACTGCACACACCAGGACATGAAGGAGTGAAGCTGAAATGCTGAGACTGATTCTGAAGGCTTTTTAGGTATCACTGCCACTCAGGCTCTTCATAAAACCACTTTAAATGCCACCAACACTCTTTAACACAGCTGTGTATATTAATAAAAAATGAAAAACTAGAATAGCAGGGTTGGAAAAGTGATGAGTCCCAATAGAATAATCATTATAAACATTCCCAGGTATAACCAAGCACCTTCCAGATTTAAGATACGGAGGTGAAGTGTTTACATCACACCAACGTGAACCTTTCGTCGCCATTGTTTTAAATGTCCGCGCATGGTCCATCCCTCTTTTTTCTTTGTCCAAACAGGCCCACATAAAATAATGTCAGAACCGCCGTAGACCTCTTGCTCATGTGCAAACGTGCTTTATAGAAGCCCACCTCTCCCAAACGGGCCTAGGCGCGGTACGGTTGCACTCACACTGGTCAAACAAACTAGACTTTAGCCGTGAAACGTGCTTGGGAACGCTACGGATGGACAGTGTGAGTGCGCCCTTAATGGCAGAGATTGGTCGATCGTATAGTGGCAAGAAAGAAGCCTTTTTTGAAAAAATGTCCCAAAAGGTGCCTCCACAAAGTATTAAATCTGGGGATCACTTTTCCAACCCTGCTATCATAGTTTTTTATTTTTTATTAATTTTCAGAAATTAAAAAAAAAAATTCACTTGAATGTCGCAAGGCAAAATGTGTAAATCATGCTGGAAAAATATATTTTTTCATGTTTTATCATTTCAGGCTGTAAAACAGAGTATCATGACTTTCTATAGGCACTGTATCTGTCTGTGTGTGTTGAGGTTAATATTGGGGTTCCCGTTAGGGCAGTATGTGTGTGTGTGTGTGTGTGTGTGTGTGTGTGTGTGTGTGTGTGTGTGTGTGTGTGTGTATTGTCGTTGTTGTTGTTTTATCGTAACTTTCTTGTTTTTGCTTTCTGTATTTTTAAAAAAAAGTCTTACTTCTTTTTATTATATATTTTTTTTTATAATTTTTATTATATATATTATATTTTTTACTTTTATTCATAATTTATTTATTTGATAATCAAACTAATTTTCTCAGTGCCACTGATGATTTATGAAGAGAAGTGAACCCAGTATTTTATGGTCTTTAACATCTCAATTTGTGTTGCATAATATTTTAGATTTCCAAGAATTACTAATTGTCAGTTAATACAGCCAGTGACATTTTCACCATTTACTGAATGCAATTAATTTATTGCTTCAAAATGCCAAGCAAGTATTTACAGCCGTGTTTTATGTAATGCCCATGCAAAAAATTGTACTAAAGCCCATTTTTGCTCCAGATATTCAGCATCAACACAAATAGTTACCCCCCTTTTTTCCGTGTATCTCATTTTGCCCAATGTGTTTTTCTAACCAAATAAAAATGTCAAAAACGTCTAACTCTGTTTGACAGATTCACTGAAGATATTCATGCAGATTACATTTTCTTTCACTTAAAAATGATCTTCTTTGTGTTGATGCAGTCTATGAGAGTAAACATGTGTTTAGTTATTTTGCATGTCAAATAACTGAAGGTTTTCACGGTTGACTTTGTGCAGCACTGCAGGAAGACACGCGCCCTGTCCTGTTTGTCACGCCTGGACTCTGTCACAGACATGTCACTGCTTTGATCTCCGGCTGCTGAAGTGCATTATAGGAACCGTACAAATTAGGTTAATTTGCACTAATAAAGAGGGTATTTTTAATGTCTTAATGAAGGCTGCTCACGTAGAGCTCAAGTGTTCATTGTCTCAAAATATTAAATGACAGGCCTGGCTTATATGTGTCACATATTACTGTGTGTAAAAAAGAAAGATGAATAACTACCAAGCTATGATTTTCCTGTACTTAAAAACAACTAATGTGCTTATGAATCTTATTAGTGAGAAACTTGGGACCCTTTATTTTTTTAGTATAGCTGTTCTGAAAGACAAACAAATATTAAGCTTTTGTAATACATTTATTACATTATTATTTATTTAAGAGAAGACTAGTGCAACAAAAATAAATTCACACATTTTTTGTTTGAAATTTTACATTCATGTATAATGTGTCAATGAATAATTTTGCCTGTACACTCTCCATGCAGGCTCAGGACATTCAGAGAGGACATTTGCATTTATGCAGATTAAATTAATCTGTTGATCTCCGTGTCTGTCTAATGAAGAAGGCATTGTGGTGTGTAGATATGAATGTCTGTATGCATGAGGAGGACGGGTTAATTAGGGAAACTGCGCCTGGCCTTCCCTAAAAGGTCACACTTTGCCAAAGGCTTAAATACATTCTCTGCTCTTGACATGCCACAAAGTGACAAGTGCAATGACAGGATTTTTTTTTTCATCTTTTAGTCAGGCAAAAAAGAGAAGGAGAGAGATGGTGAAGGATGTTCAGGGCTTCAGTTAGTTAATTTTATATAGCTTTGTTCCAGTTGTCTCTCTAATTAATACATAGCCCCATAGAGAGTTCAACTTAATTCATACAATGTGCTTATGTGCATTGTTGTAGTATTCCAATCATTTGGACGTAATCTGCCACTGATTTCATAATTTTTAAAATAATAACACTATATGTATTCTAAATGTGAATATTGTCATATTGTCCTAAACATGACACGTGTTGAAAACAACACATCCTTTTTATTTTCGGAGTGCACTGAACTCATCACAAGACTCAAGCTTGGGTGTGAAAACATTTTCATTGCTGCATATTTTCTTTGGCCGTCACTTCCCACTCTTGCTGCGTTGTCTGATGGTTATTGCTTCCTTGTCTCATCAAATTATTCAAATAAAACCTACCTGACATCCACAGTCACCGGCTGATATTCACGCACTTATTTGTGCTGTCCGACAGAAGGAAGCAGCAAAGAAGTGGAAGCTCGCATTGTCCCAACAAAATGAGATGATAAATATAACATGGTACTACTTATGAGACCTCTAAAATATGATATAATAATATGTGTGAGATCTGGTTTGGGGTTGAACTCCTTTTGTCTTACATGATTGGAACCATCAACCCACAATGGAAGTAATCAACATCTTTCTTCTTTCATAATCTCTTTATCTGTTTGACCACAAAGTTGCATATTGATCCCTCCTAACCATGCTGCGCTCACAAACACTCTCCGAAAGATGTAAAACATCTTTCATGGTTTAATGTTTACAGCCACATTAGATAAGATTAGATTATTAATAAATTAGGATATATTATTATAGGTTAAAGAACCCAGCAATATATTAAGTAATGGGAACTGGCATTACTTTTACCAACTACAATATCAAAGTGATGAACAAGTTAATTCAACACTAATTATAATCCAGTAATATATAATTCTGAAAAGAGTCCTTCTGCTTAATAAGTACTTACTTTTGAAAGTTCAAGTATATATTGATGCAATTATTTTTTATACTTTTAAGTGAAATTGTTAAGTGAAATACTTAATGCACTGCTTGCATATAGGTATAGCACATTTTTAGTGTGTTTGTTTACTTCTAACTCAAATTTAAACTTGAATGCTAGGGTCACATTCTATCTTGGAAACGTGTTGTATATAACATTGTTTTTAAACACAGAGTTCACTGATTGGATAAAATGTTGTGTACAGTCAACCAATTTCAGGAGGTGTGATGAGATATGTTGATTTATATTGGATATAATATATCCCCTCCCACTTTGTCAGCTGAAGCCCTTACCGTGTTGATTGAAATCGAAATTGAAATCATAACTTTTTGAAAATGTTATTTATTTATGTAAATCTCAAGTAGTATTATTTTTGCAGGAGAGATGAGATGAGAGATACAAACAAGAGCTTTGTGTGTGTGTGTGTGTGTGTGTGTGTGTGTGTGTGTGTGTGTGTGTGTGTGTGTGTGTGTGTGTGTGTGTGTGTGTGTGTGTGTGTGTATGATTTACATGTGAATCTCAATTAGTTTGGATGAGTAATAAGTAGTCGTTTCAGCTGAACAGAAACTGCATAACGTTTTCGTTTAACGAGGTCAAGAAGGAAACTTGGGAGTCACATTTTGCTTTGGTTTTGTAGATAATTAAGAACATGTCCTGCAAGAAAGTATTCTCAGTATTTTGGTAATACATAGGGACATAAGTGAATAATTCTGTGACAATACAAAAGTCTGGCATTGCTGCAAAACTACACTCCTATTGTGAAGCTCATATAAGCTGGTAAATATTATGCGGTGAAAATTAGAGGCACCATACAGAACCAGTACCAGCTTAACCACACAAGTGTTTCACTGTTTCTTTCTCTCCATCCTTTATTTCACCACAAGCCAAATTTGCACATAAACCTTCAAAGCCTGCTTTTGCTAAACCCCCTCTGCTGCATCTGATTCGTACCCTCTTCATAGTGAACATCAAACAAATAGATTTGAATCAGTCATTTTGTCGTGTTCCAGATTGGAAACAAACATGGAAGAGACAGAGGACTGAGAGGAGTTGCCACTATTCTGAGAGAGTTTGGCTTTCATCTGCAACCACCGTTGGGATGTCTGCACTTTGTCAGATGTACATGTGGCTGCCCTGATCCATACCTGGTTAATTCTACACATGTGAACAAAAAGATGGTTGAGATTAGGCATTGGTTTTGAATGGTTATGGTCAGTCCCATTTGTCAGGGGATATGTTAAAAAATGGATTGGGTTAAAAAAAAATGTGGTCGCTATTAATAGTGCCTTGGCTATTTAAAATTGTAATTGTGTGCAGGATGTCCTGTGTCATGGGGTCTGCAGTGTTTTAACTCCATAACTCCTTTAGTATCGGCTCAGCTCACATGAAACCTTGATCTAGGTGATACCGAATAAAGTACCAGGTAGTATCCACAGCTTTTGGTCATGCAAAACCAAAAAAGAACAAGTGGAGTAAAGTTGAGTTGAGCAGAACCATGCAGTGGAAAAACAACATAATTCAGGACAAATGCTACTGTACATACAGTAGCATACCTAAATGTATACGATACTGTTAAAGATAGGCAACGTATTCTCAGCAGGTATGGTATCTTATGAAAAGTTCCTCCAAAAAAAGTGTGTGATATCTTACAAAATGGCGACTATAAGTTGACTGCAAAACAGCGACTGACTGGAAATGGGCTGTGACGGCTACAATTTGTGTCTGTTAGGTTTATGCATCAAAACTACCATTATGTAACTGGTTAAATTTAGGCAACAAAAGGTGACAGTTGGGGTTAGGCCTCTAAACGACTTGGTTAGGATTAGAAAAAAGGTTTTCATCAACCACCCCAGACTACCTTAATACACTTAAATTCCTTTTTGTAGATATACAGTATGTATGAAAAGTGAATGAAAACAGCCTGTCATAGTACATAAAGATGGATAGAGCATGACTTTATTCTTGCCACTAACTTTATAATGTTGATATGGCACTTTAGATCAGAGATGACATCAGCAGTGGATCATAACTGACCTCAGTGTTGATTTATGGATGCATTTGTATCAATCAGCACCTGTATAAGTAAGTCAGGTTTTGTAAACACACTTTTAATCATCCCTAAAGAACTGCTTTGGCATATTATCTGCTCCCACCGAGCTTTGTTTCTAAAAGCAGCCGAAATAGTAGCGAGTGGGCTGGTAATAACAGATCTCATACCAGCTATTGTAATGCACCATGAATCTGGATGAGCCAAATCCCTCTCTGGTCCTACCTAACCAAACCACAGTGTCTTACTCTGTTTGAATAATGTAAAAAGAGAAGTTTGTGCTGACACTGAAAATGACACAAAGCAAACAAGCACAGTGTAAGTGACACAAAGGATCCAAAAGATAAACACGTATGACTGAATAAATGGATTACATGTTCCCCTTGACAAAGTATCTTTCTGCACCTCTGGGATTTTGGAGTTTGCCAAGTGTTGACTGCCACGCCCGGCCGAGTGAATAGGTTTCATGGAGAGGAGGTGTGCTGACTGATCCTTGGAGCTTTTTCTGGGCAGAGTCAGTTTCCAACTCTACAGTGGTCATCAGATTTATTTTATCCAAGACTACACAAAATGTGACTCATAAAGACTGTTTAGGCATGCTCATTTTTGGTGTTTGCTTTCTTTGACCAAGATAATACAAGGTTGGGCTTTAGTAACTTTCATGATGATTGGTCCAATGATTGGATTGGAGACAAGGAAAACAATGTAACCCCTTATGCTGTGGACATAGTTAAAAAATAACATGAATCCTTGATTTTAACAGTGCAAACGGACCCTACTGGGGTGGTAAAATGGAGATATAAGTTATATAGGAGCCTTTCAGTGTTGGCAGCTCTGCTAGATATGATAACATCAAGGCACGCTGCATCATGATCCTTAGTTATACATTATTTGCTACTACTGCATTGCTCACTATTTGTAGTTGGATTGAGAAAACTTCAACTCTGAGTTTCAATTTTTTAAATATATATCTGAAATTGAAAAACCTGTGCTCCTAAACTTTTTCTTCATTATGTGAGCTTAGCTTGTCTTAAACTTATCGAACTAAACTAACACACACCTCTGAGTGCATACACACCTATACACATGCTCAGTCTGCTAGGTGATGCCCCCCTCCCCACTGTCCCTTTGATGTGTGGACCTGGCAGTAAATTCTTGGACTCTTTTATGCTCATTCCCATTTCGATTAGTGGGGTTAACAAGCCGCTGCAGCTCGGGCTAATGAGACTGTACCACGGAGAGGGGTCATCAGAGGTGGGGTGGGGGAGCTGAGGATGGATGACTCAGTCCCCTTCCTACTGAGGAGTTAAATGAGATGCAGGGGAATCCTAAACATGTGTTGTTATAACCGAACAACCTCCATGTTTCAGGAACCACATAAACAGAAAGTGACAAAATAAAAGACAAGAAATGATATGGACATCATCTGTTCTCAGCAATGTTAAGCACATCATTACCTTTTACAGAGGATGCAGTTGTTCTTACCTTAACTGAATCAATTACTCATAAGCACATCTCCCCTGCACAAACACAAACAGATGCATGCACACACACACACACACAAACATACCTCCTCACAAACACGGGGGCCCTGTGCGGCCAATCCCGCTGGGGACAGATGGGCAGACAGAGAGGGGGGCCTCATTAAGGCAGGATGTACCAGGATGCAGTAAAACCTCTACTTTCCTTTCCTCTCCTTCCCCTTTTTTTTTCTCTCGCCTGCTCCTTCACAGCACACGGTGCTGTCAGAGATCACTAACAGATGGAAAGGAGATAGAGCCAGATCACTGGCGACAAAGAAGGGACCTTCTAGATATCCTTGTCATTTTATTTTTGTGTCACAGAAAACTTTTACATTTCTGTTACATAGTTTGGAAGTTATTTTGAAAGTCCTGTTAATAAATCAATAATGTGAGAGAAAAGTGCGTTGAAGAATGAGAAATACCATATTGTGCCAGCATTTTCTAAATTAATTATTACTTTCTCTGTGTTTATGCAGTCAATTACAGTATGATCAAACTGACAGCATAAAAGTGCACCAATATAATCCTAAATTTGTAAGTAGAAACAGATTGTATGACATAAATTTGAGGCAACCCTCACATAGCAGCAGATCGTTACAACCTGAAAAATGTAGACACTGACACACAAAAATCTTGGGATATTACATCAGCAATTCATTTATGTTGGCTAAAACTGAGAGTCAGTAATGTTTCAAAGAGGAGAGGAGCAAAGAGGAGCAAAAGAAACAAAAGATTTGGTGCTAAAGCTGCAATTTTGTTGCAGTATAACTGATTGAAGTATTATAATTGGGTAAACAAAGCAGCAACGTTCTTTCAGGGTCTCTTCTTTATTGCAGCCACTATTAAAACGAATAAAAAAACGGTATTATTCTCCAGTCATTTCTATATAGTACAGCTTCAAGGGCATAAGTCTCAAAGTGTTATCTCCATCACAGATAGCTATATGTGTGTAGGTCTGTTCATATGTATGAAAACATTAGCCTGTGTAATTGACCAGCCCCAGGGCTCCTGTTTTGCACGTTAACGCTTTGTGGGGGTCAACACACTAACAGACCACGGCTATCCTGCAAAGGTTAAGTGTCTCGGTCAAGAGGTCAGGCCATCATTTAACAAATATATCTGCATCCTATCCAGGTCACATGCTGGCATGGAGATTGGCTGTGATGGCTGGCCAAGTGAGCAGACAAATGAGGAAGTGATGGGAAGCAGGGGGCCTGTCTTTTCTTGTCTTCCAGCAGCATCAGCCCACCCATCCCCTACCCTCCCCTCCCCTGCTGTGTCTGTGGCTGTCTTTGGTGTTGTCCTAATCAGGCCAGTCAGCGCTGACACACAGCATACTGTACTAAACCCTTCACGGCCCACAGTCCATCCGCATCCCACCTCCTGTCAGTCTGTGCAGAAGGCAGGGGGAAAAAAACACATCATCTTCAATACCTGACACACTTTTTAAGGACAGATGTTATGATATAGGTGTTTTTTTTGCCTCTATATATTTGAAGTCCTCAGCACCTCTCATGCATCCTGTCATCTCTCCATCCCTGTCTCACTGTCCTACGCCCAAAAGATCATATGTCAAACAGACATTCCCTTCAGGTAAATTTGCAGACACAAAGCTTTCAAGCCTGTTGCTTGGAGCGATGGAATGAACGTTGAACTCTGTATAAAGAAAGCAAGGTGATATCTTTCATATTGGGGTTCCTCCTTAATTTCAGCAAGCAGCACCTCAGGGGAAATAGTGAAGATGAGAGAAGGAGTGAGTGGGGGTGGAAACAGTAGACATCAGGATAATAATCATAATTTCATTAAAAGGTTACTCACCTACTCAGTCACTCAGGAGGGAGTGATAAACACCGCTGCTAGAGCTGCGTCTTCCAATCAGTGAGGCCTATCACAGCACCGCCTAATTGAGGCCTGTGTCTCTCACTGTGTGTGTGTGTATGTGCGTGTAATGACAACATGAGGACCCTCAAACGCCTCCCAGGGGCTCCTCTCCTAATTGGTTAATTAATCCTCACAGAACTCGTCTGTGGGGCCATGGGCGCTCAGCATAGAGAGGGAGGGAGAGAGGTAAGGAAAGAAGGCTGAGGCTGGAGGGATGTCGGGGAGTGTGTGTGTGTGTGTGTGTGTGTGTGTGTGTGTGTGTGTGTGTGTGTGTGTGTGTGTGTGTGTGTGTGTGTGTGTGTGTGTGTGTGTGTGTGTGTGTGTGACGGGAAGGGGAGCAAGTTTGACAATGACATCAGCAGCAACAGAGCGGATATTATCCCTTAAAGCGCCACATGTTTCTCACTAAGTCCTAAACAATCTGTTTCTTTTATGGGATCTCTGCTTGATTCCACACTTTGATAGGATAGTTTGCTTTTTTTATTTGTTCACATGAAAGATTTTTTTCTCTTTAACTCGTCTCACTACTTTTTTCGTCTCTTTACACCCTTCCCTGTTGAACTTTCTCTATTTCTCCTCTTCTTTCTGTTTTGTAGAGAAGGGTTAGAGTGGGCTGGAGGGAAGGGCAGCCATGTATAGTGCTTGTCTGGATGATACTCACTGAAAGAGACAACTATGTAATTTGCCCTTAGATGCAACACAACACATACTCCACTCTTGCATAATATGCTGGCTACATGGGGTAAAATGAGAATTGTGAAGTATATGTGTTACACTCAACTTGAGTAGTGATACTAATTGGCCAAAGTATTTCACATCATTCATTTTTTAATAAAAGAAAGTGGATATGTTTATTTCATGGACATTAGGCCAGTAGTTACTGAGATGGGAGGATTACTTTTATTTGAACTTATTTAATTATTTTTTTAGTTATTATGACTCTTTCATTGCAGTTTTTCTGCAATAAGTTTAGGGTTTCATTTTCTGGTGGAGATTACAGGGATGACTTTTGTATTTAGCAAAGCATTAACTTTTACTGAAAATAGTACTGTCTAGTCAGGCATCTTTACAAGATTACAAGAGTTTTGAAAGTATGATTAGGTGTTTTGTGATGTGTTGGGTTGTACTACCTAATGCTAATTCCCCTCAAAAAACATGTAGTTGATGTATATGTCTGCTGCCCAAACCATATAAAATTCCTTCACTTTCACAGGGAGGGAATGGAGTCACCAGATTCACACCTGCGCTTAGGAACACAAATACACACACAGATGGGAAACCAGTGCACTTCAGATTCAGATGCAGACGAGAAAATGCAACCCATACACAGTCTTTGTATGGCATACACACACACACACACACACACACACTCACGCGTTTACACAGGGAATGTAGTCTGTGCATAACCGTGTGTATGTGAACAGGTTCAGTGAATAAAGTTAAAAGGGTTTGATGATTGAGGGAGCCTGCACACACTCTGTAACCCTTTTGACGCTGCTGGTAAAACAAACAACACAAAATGAGCACACCCAAAGCGACGAATATATAGTACACTAATGGAGACAGTTATCATTAACAAGTACTATAATGTAATAGAGCGTAAAAATGACTGTGATTCATATTGTGTGCATATGTGGGTGGGTGTACATTGTCTAAGTGGAAAAATAACTAAATGAAATAAAGTTTTTCACCAATTGAAGTTTATGCATAATATTTGGTTCCAGCTTATTATTTGTGAGTGTGTTTGTGTGTGTGTGTTTGTGTGTGTGTGTGTGTGTGTGTGTGTGTGTGTGTGTGTATGTGTGTGTGTGTGTGTGTGTGTGTGTGTGTGTGTGTGTGCGTGTGTGTGTGTGTGTTTGTGTGTGATGCCCAAAAGTGCTGTTTCACCATAAATCAACCATCATTTAATGACCTATATGATTGACGTTCGGTTGTGAATACTTTGTATGAGGCTTTAGTTACATGGAAAACCTAACTTTGGTTGTGCACTTTGTTTATTTACTCAAAGGCAGGATAATGGCTTAACCTTACTTTACTTTACAGGCAGTACTTGTACATGTATTCAAGAATAGTTGCTGCTGTGATCATTTTAATTTTAAAATCCTGTTTGAGTATTACAAACTGTGTTGCAATCCAATATGTATTTTCACATGATGTTTTCTACCGTTAACTTAATTCTGTTTTCCAGCGTGTTTGTGACATCAAATGTGACACGCTAGAAAAAAACAGTAAGGGTAAACTCATCTACTGGAAATGGGAAATTATTGCCTATTTTTAGCAGGTTGCCCAACATTTAAAAAAAATGTATGTACATGTTCTTTTTGGTGGAAACAAGGTTGGATAACCTTTCTTTGTTCAGTGCATGGCTCACTTTGTATATGTATGAAGTAGGGTTAGGGTTAGTATTTTTTATTATGAACTGTACTTCAAAAATCAGAGACTGAGGAGAGGTATAAACCTTTTTTGTCATTCCCTTGGACATTCAAATATGAGAAAAGGACCCTTGTCTGTTGTAGCTAAGCTCCAACGACTTCAGTAAGGATGCGCCATTGTGGTGTACCAGAAAACATGGCCCAAGTCAAATCAAGTACTTGTCCTGGACAAGTTCACCCTGAGGTAAGGACGAGCACAGCACCAAGCAGACTGTATGTGACATGACAGTTTCAAATGAACCCAAATGGACACACACTGACTGCCCAGATGAATAGTTGGTATGCGTGTATATGTGGTCATCGTAGCAGTGATCAACCAGTAAATGATGCACAAATGCACATAAATGCACATAGGTTCACTATAAGAAGATAGAATAAGGGAGTAGTATAGTAGTAATGTGAAAGTCTTGTTTCTTCTGTGCGCACTCTGTCCCCCTTCTCCCTCTGGCCCTTTACAGGTCAGGGATGTTAAAGTACAACACATGTAGGGTAAATTGATACACTTAAATGAAAGCAACTGTCATGTTCCGATTTTGGAGACATTGAAGCATCAAATTTTCCATTGAATTTTCCATTAGAAGCCACTGGAACCAACATGTGAGACATCTTGTCAAATGATCCAGTTTTTGTGTGTGCATGTGGTGTGTTTGTACGTATGTACAGTACCTATAGAAAGTCATAATACCCTTTTAAAATAGTCAATTTTTGTTTCCCTGCCTGAAATGATAATACATAAAAAATATATAAATTTTCCCAGCATGATTTACACATTTTGCCTTACAACATTCAGGTGAATTTCTTTTTTCAAAACTTCTGAAAATTAATAAAAAATGAAAAACTAGAATAGCAGAGTTGGAAAAGTGATGAGTCCCGTTACAATAACCATTATAAACATTCTCAGGTATAACCAATCACCTTCCAGATTACACACCATGTTAATTGGCCTCCACTTGACATCAATTGTGGTGTTTTGGATTTTACTTCAGAATAAAATCAGCCGTTCCTCCGTGGATTAATCTCCTAGTAGTGCATGGTAACACAAAGAATTCACCATGGTTGGAAAGGATAGGATAGGAACAAGTTAGCAGAAGGATATAAAAAGCTTTTAAAGGCGTCAACTATCCTTCTGAGTATTGTTCAGAAGTGGAAGGCAAATGGTGCCACCCAGACCTTGCCTCGATCGGGCTGCCCCTCCAAACTGGATGACCGAGCCAGGAAAGAAGGAGTTACAAGTATTAATGGCAGAGATTGGTCGATCGTATAGCAGGGTGGCAAGAAAGAAGCCCTTTTTTGAAAAAATGTCCCAAAGGGGCCTCCACAAAGTATTAAATCTGGGGATCACTTTTCCAACCCTGCTATTATAGTTCTTCCTTCCTTTTTTATTACTTTTCAGAAATTAAAAAAACAAATTCACTTGAATGTTGCAAGGCAAAATGTGTAAATCATGCTAGAAAAATATATGTTTTCATGTATTATAATTTCAGGCTGTAAAACAGAGTATCATGACTTTCTATAGGCACTGTATCTGTCTGTGTGTGTTGAGGTTAATATTGGGGTTCCCGTTAGGGCAGTATGTGTGTGTGTGTGTGTGTGTGTGTGTGTGTGTGTGTGTGTGTGTGTGTGTGTGTGTGTGTGTGTGTGTGTGTGTGTGTGTGTGTGTGTGTGTGTGTGTGTGTGTGTTTGTGCGTGTGTGTGTGTGTGTGTGTGTGTGTGTGTGTGTGTGTGTGTGTGTGTGTTGTCTTGTCTCCTCAGACATCAAGGAACAAGGCGAGGAGTGTCAGAAGTAATTTGGCCACGATGGAGCCACACGGCACGCTGCCATTCACTTCGAATCAGCAACACAATGAGAGATCCAGCTCGGCCTTTGGGGCATGGCCGCTGACAGACACAAACACACGCACACACACACACACACACACACACACACACACACACACACACACACACACACACACACACACACACACACACACACACACACACACACACACACCTCCATCACCCCACCTCATTCTGCCTCACAGACACACCAAACACACGCCTCATCACTCAGCCCCTGGCCACCCCTCTTGACCTGCCTGGACACACACACATACACAAAAGAAATGCACGTAAGCACAGATACCTATACAATCTCCTTATACACACATTGACACTTGGGGATGTCATGAAACACACACATTTAATACACATGCACATGCACCAGACAAGCCCTGTCTCTCCCGTTTATTCTCCCTCCGTCCTCCACCTTCTCAGAGATTTATTTCCTTCCCTACTGACTTTGCTGTCTCCCTCCTTCCTTCCTCTTTCTTCTTGTCTCCCCCTCCCTTTCAGAGATTTCAGAGAAAATAGCTGAGGGCCAGATTAGAGGTTGGCTGCCTCTTTACGTTACCAGCAAAGATAAATATTCCCAGGATGACTCCAATTGCCTGGAGGATGTTTATGTGTGTACATGCTGCCCCCCCCCCCCCCCCCCCCCACAAACACACACTGACACACGTATGTGAGCACATGTGCAAGTTTAAACACACACACACTGCTGCATTTCCTCTAAGCTCAGCGTGACACAGTACATTGAGCAGGGGGAGATCACTGACATTCGACTGCCCGTTACTGACTTAACTCACTGTTACCTGTTGCCTCACTGAGGCACCCTCATCAGTGTGCGTGGGTTTGTGTGTGTGTGTGTGTGTGTGTGCCAGCCAGAAGTTGTTCTGTGATGTTACTTTCACAAGCAGTGGGAAGAATATGAAAGACAGTGTCTCTGTCTGCAGGAACACCTGTTCATATGAACAGATTGATTAGTGGAACTTTCCCGAATATGAAATCTCAAAGATTAACTAAGGGCACCTGGAGAGCAGAGAGCACAGAGAATAGACCTCCATGAAAACTATGCCTTATTTTGCAGTGTTAATGGAAGTGAAAAATATTTTGTGTATATGGCCCGGGTTTTGGATCTACGCCAAAATATAATGGATTTATTCTTGGCCTATGCCACACTTAATTTTTATGAAAATCGGGCGGGTCATTTTTCCGTAATCCTGCTGAAAAACGAACCAAACTGAATAACCTCCTTGTAATTATTTACCTTGTTTGTTGTTCTAGGTATCCTGTCAATAGTTTTATTGATGTCTATTTGATAATGTGGTCTATTGGAAAAATGTATAATCTGATATCATTCCTTATTATTTGTAATACATGTTAAATAATAAAACTTTTTCCTGTTTGACTTCCCAGTAATATGCTGTGAAAATATATGTATTACCCAACCCTGTATATTTATGCATGTGTATATATATGTGTGTGTCATGCATATAGTCATTTATGGCTAGACTTTATCGTCATGGTTTGGGTGCCATCATTTATGTAGTTGTGTTATGTGCATGTGAATGCAATGCATGCATAACAGCAGTAGCAATACAGTATGGTTTGTAACTCCTTCCTCTACCATGGTATATTCAACAATAAAATGGGACTTCCTAATTAGCTTGTTGTTTTTATTTTCCCAACGGTTAAGAAACGGTGTAAGAGGTGGTTGAGCACAGAGATGGATTTCATCTGACCATTCAAACATCAGTTAATTACAATAATGAGATATGATGCTCAATAAGGAACCAGGCTAAATGACAGATTTGGGGAAAGCAGCATCATGTGTTCACCATAGATAAACAATAATCTTTGTCATTTTAACTATATGACATTTTTACAGATGTATGGTTTACAGTCCCCAAGGGAATTTGATCTACTGTGTGGGCAAAATAAAAAGGATACACACAAAAATAAATAGCACACAAGCTCCCCAGAGAAACAGAAACACATTCACATACAAGCAAAGCATAACAACAAACAGTAAAAAAACCCTCAAAAAGAACCAAGTTTACTTTGCTTTTGTTCTTTGTATACTAACCGCCATTGTGCATTTTCTTAAAAATGTGCATTGGGGCTTTGTGGACAATAGAAGACCACATTAACTCCTTAGGCTGCTTTGTGTTTTCTCCTACAGTACATGGTAGTGAATATAACTTGATGAAAGGCAAATTTCCCTCCTTTGCGTAACTCTAGACATTTCCAGAGCAAATTTTCTTGTCACCGCAATTGCTTCACCCTATTATGAACTGAATTAGACTGTAAACACTTTGGATGATAAATGCACACAGCACTACCTGATAACAACACATAGCACAGCATTTTACAGTTGCAGCTGTGCTACAAAAGTAAATGGGTATATGCTCAGTTCCTGTAGGCCACTATGGCGTTGCCACCAAAACACCATGATGTCAAAGCATAATTAATTCTTCTGTATCTTCTCAAACATCTGTAAGGGATCCCCTGTAAAAAAAAATCTAACCTCAAAAACCAGGCTGCCCGAGCCTCGCCCTGGGTAAACCACCGTCTTTATCATGGCATCTTTCCAGAACAAATATTACACAGAAAAGAAAGAGCTGGCAGGACTCAATCCTGAGCCACTGGTGGGATCTGATCACAGGTCAGCAAGGACTCGTGTGTGGCCCCAACAGCGGCAGACTTAACTGCTCAGTTTTTAAGCAAGTGAGGAGTACCAAAATGGGGAAGTTGAGGATGCAGTCATCTCAACCTCAACAGAGTGTCTAAAAGATCACATATTGTAAAAGGTGACATGGCTTTTTTGATTATAAATCAGGTCGCTCAATTCACAGAGAAATGCACAAAGCCGGAATTGTGCCTTTAAATGAGCTGTCAGGTCTTCTGCGCAGTGTCGCTACAGTGCCGTTACAGTCATTCCCCCGGCTGCAATGATGGTGGAGAGATGCAGACAGAGCACAGAGGTGGAAGACCTGGAAACACTGACCAATCAGAGCAGACTCGGCTTTTAAAAAGATTGGTGCCAAACAGAGTGTTTCAGAAAGAGGGTTGTAGCTGTCATCAAAGTCAGTTATACTATTTAAGTTCATTTAAATTAATAATAAATAATTTAACCTCTCCGGGACCATCACCTTATCGTGGTGGGGAGGTTTGTGTGTCCTTGTGAACCTGAGGGCTGTGTTGTCTGAAGCCTAGTGCTCCTGGTAGGGTCTCCCATGGCAGACTGGTCTCAGGCGAGGGGCCGGACTAAGAATGGTTCACAAAGACTCTATTCATAAACGAGGAAGAGGAAGAGAGACCCTGTCCGTAGGAAGCCCGGGGCCCCCGTCTGGGGCCAGCCCCAGACGGAGGGCTCGCTGGCGGGCGCCTGGTTGCCGGGTTTGCCACGGAGCCTGGCCGGGCACAGCCCGAAAAAGTGATGTGGCGCCTTCCTCGTCTCCATCCTGTGGGCCCACCACTCGCAGGAGGAACCGCTGGAGTCGTGTGCGCTGCTGCACGGGTAGCAGTGAAGGTGAGGGGCCTCGACAGACCAGACACGGGCAGCAGAAGCTGGCTCTGGGAACGTGGAATGTCACCTCTCTGTCGAGGAAGGAGCCCGAGCTTGTGCGGGAGGTGGAGCGCAACCAGTTAGATCTGGTGGGGCTTACCTCCACACACAATCTCGGTTCTGGAACCATACTCCTGGATAGGGGTTGGATCCTATTCTTCTCTGGAGTTGCCCAGGGTGTGAGGCGCCGGGCGGGTGTGGGGATACTCACAAACCCCCGGCTGAGTGCTGCGGTGTTGGAGTTCACCCCGGTGGACGAGAGGGTCACCTCCTTACGCCTGCGGGTGGTAGGGGGGAAAACTCTGACTGTTGTTTGTGCATATGCACCGAACAGCAGTTCAGAGTATTCTGCCTTCTTGGAGACCCTGAATGGAGTCCTGCATGGGGCTCCAGTAGGGGACTCCATAGTTCTGCTGGGAGACTTCAACGCCCACGTGGGCAATGATGGAGACACTTGGAGAGGTGTAATTGGGAGGAACGGCCTCCCTGATCTAAATCCGAGCAGCCGTCTGTTATTAGACTTTTGTGCTAGTCACGGATTGTCTATAACTAACACCATGTCCGAACATAAGAATGCTCATAAGTGTATGTGGTACCAGAGCACCCTAAGCCAAAGGTCGATGATTGATTTTGTGATCGTATCATCTGATCTGAGGCCGTATGTTTTGGAGACTCGAGTGAAGAGAGGGGCAGAGCTGTCAGCTGATCACCATCTGGTGATGACTTGGGTCAGAGGATGGGGGAAGATTCTGGACAGACCAGGTAAGCCCAAACGAGTAGTGCGGGTGAACTGGGAATGTCTGGAGGAGGCCCCTGTCCGAGAGATTTTCAACTCACACCTCCGGCGGAGCTTTCTGGCATCTCTGTAGAGGTTGGGGGCATTGAATCGGAGTGGGCAATGTTCAAAGCTTCCATTGCTGAAGCTGCAGCAGTGAACTGTGGCCTCAAGGTCTTAGGTGCCTCAAGGGGCAGTAACCCTCGAACACCGTCGTGGACACCGGTGGTCAGGGAAGCTGTCCGACTGAAGAAGGAGGCCTTCCGGGATATGTTATCCCAGAAGACTCCAGAAGCAGTTGCAAGGTACCGAAGGACCAGAAGGGCTGCAGCCTCTGCTGTATCAGAGGCAAAGCAGCAGGTGTGGGAGGAGTTTGGAGAAGTCATGGAGAAGGACTTTCGGGCGGCACCAAGGTGCTTCTGGAAAACCATTCGACATCTCAGGAGGGGGAAACGGGGAACAGCCCAAGCTGTTTACAGTAAGGACGGTACGCTGGTGACCTCAGCTGATGAGGTAATCGGGCGGTGGATGTTTGAGGAACTCCTTTATCCGACCAACACGCCCTCTTTTGTAGAGGCAGAGCTGGAGGCTGATGGGGAATAGTTGTCAATATCTCTGGCGGAAGTCACTGAGGTAGTCAAACAACTCCACAGTGGCAAAGCCCCAGGGTTCACCAGAAATGCTGAAAGCTTTGAGTTTTGAGGAGCTGTCTTGGTTGACACGTCTCTTCAACATTACGTGGAAGTCTGGGACAGTGCCAAGGGAGTGGCAGACCGGGGTGGTGGTTCCCCTATTTAAAAAGGGGGAACAGAGGGTGTGTGCCAATAACAGGGGTATCACACTACTCAGCCTCCCTGGTAAAGTCTACTCCAAGGTGCTGGAAAGGAGGGTTCGTCGTATAGTCGAACCTCAGATTAAAGAGGAACAATGCGGATTCCGTCCTGGACGTGGAACAATGGACCAGATCTTCACTCTCGCAAGGATCCTGGAGGGGGCCTGGGAGTATTCCCATCCAGTATACATGTGCTTTGTGGATCTGGAGAAGGCATATGACCAGTTCCCTCGGGAGATACTGTAGGAGGTGCTGCGGGAGTATGGGGTGAGGGGGTCACTTCTGTGGGCCATCCAATCTCTGTACACCAAAAGCGAGAGCTGTGTCCGGATCCTCGGCAGCAAGTCGGATTTATTTCCTGGTGGGGGTTGGCCTCCGCCAGGGGAGTGCTTTGTCACCAATCCTGTTTGTGATTTTCATGGACAGGATATCAAGGCGTAGTCGTGGTAGAGAGGGGTTGCAGTTCGGTGGGCTGAGGGTCTAGTCTCTGCTTTTGCAGATGATGTGGTCCTGATGGTATCGTCGGTCAGTGACCTTCAGCACTCACTGGATTGGTTCGCAGCCAAGTGTGAAACGGCTGGGATAAAGTTCAGCACCTCTAAATCTGAGGCCATGGCTCTCAGCAGGAAACCGGTGTATTGCTTATTCCAGGTAGGGAATGAGTCCTTACCCCAAGTGAAGGAGTTCAAGTACCTCGGGATCATGTTCACGAGTGAGGGGACGACGGAGCGTGAGTTTGGCCGGAGAATCGGAGCAGTGGGGGCAGTGTTGCAGTCGCTCTACCGCACGAAAAGAGAGCTGAGCCTGAAGGCAACGCTCTTAATCTACTGGTCAATCTTCGCCTATGGTCATGAAAGCTGGGTCATCACCGAAAGAACGAGGTCGCACGTACAATCGGCCGAAATGGGTTTTCTCAGGAGGGTGGCTGGAGTCTCCCTTAGAGATAGGGTGAGAAGTTCAGCCATCCGTGAGGAATTTGGAGTAGAGCCGCTGCTCCTTTGCGTTGAAAGGAGCCAGTTGAGGTGGTTCGGGCATCTAGTACGGATGAACCCTGGGCGCCTCCCGAGGGAGGTGTTCCAGGCATTGTCCAGCTGGGAGGAGGCCTCTGGGAAGACCCGGGACCAGGTGGAGAGATTATATCTCCGCACTGGCCTGGGAAGGCCTCGGGATCCCCCCAGTTAGAGCTGGTTAATGTGGCCTGGGAAAGGGAAGTTTGGGGTCCCCTGCTAAAGCTGCTGCCCCCACGACCGACCCCGGATAAGCGGTTTAAGATGAGATAAGATGAGAGATGAGATAACTCCGTTTATTTTATTTAGTTCTTTCTACATTTGTCGACTTTGTGGACATTTTCTTGACAGTTCCTCGGCTGATTGCAAGAGAAATAAATGCCTGTGACCTGAGGAACACCTTGAGTCATGATTGACTGAACGGGGGTTATAAGGGTTATTCAAGTATATTCAAACAGACAGTATGAGAAAAAACAAAGTGTGAACCTGAAAAAGAGCATAATATGGGACCTTTAAGAAATAGTAGTATTTTGGGTATAGCCCTATTAAGGAAACTGCTTTCAGGGGGACACTTAGAGGAAATTGAAATCAGATGGAGATTAGACAGTTAAGAATATGTTCCCCCTTAAAGGTAAAGTAAGGAGAAAAGACGGCACAGGGGGGAGGAGGAAGGGCTGTGTTGTATAGCTCATGGCACCGATGACCTGTGAACAGAGGAAATGGATTTATGTTGTAAGCTCAGCTTCTCTGGAGAGCTAATTTACCTATTTCCCTTTGGACATTTACCTTCATCTGCAATAAATCAGTAAATACTGACTGGTTTTGCCCTCTTGTTTCCTTTATCTACTGACTTTATATCATTTCCAAAGAAACCTTCAGCACAAAAAATGTTACATTTACAACAGATGCTTTACAATACAGAGTCTTCTGTTTTTTTGTCCCCCTCACATGCAGGAACCTTTGGTGTCTTTTTATTTTTGGCCTGTCCTTTTTGCCATATTCTATTTTTTCATGTAATAAAAATAAATCTCCAGTACTGATTACATATAAAGATGGGTATGTTACAAACAGCAAGAGTGCGATATTATGATAATTTAAGATTCTTTTAGACCTTCCAAGTTATCTTTTTTGATGAACTGGTAGTGTGAATATGCTACTACTGGCAGGCTGTTCAGTAGACAGCTGTGCTTTAAGTGAGGCGGTTGGTGTAGAACAGAAAATGATGAGACATGTCAGAACAAGAATGATATTTTCAAGCTGCACATTTTTCTCCCAGCTTGAGACTTCTGCCTTTCTGTTTGCACAAAGCACTAAACACACACACACACACACACACACACACACACACACACACACACACACACACACACACACACACACACACATACACATGCACAAAGCACTAAACACACACACACACACACACACACACACACACGCACAAAGCACTAAACACACACACACACACACACACACACACATACGCACACAAGCACATGCGTTTACACGTACAAGTATACATTCAGACTTATACACTTAAACATACAAGTGTAATCATACACTGAGGCTCTTATTCATACTCACTCATGCACACACAGATTGAGACAAACACACACCACACACACACATGCACAATAAAGGCTACAAAGGTATAGTTTCATTGTGAGAGTACCCATGTTTGTCTATATTATGTTACATTTTTACAGATTATTATTCTGAACTCATGCTACTCTGCATGTTATCTGCATGTATGTTTTATCAGAAGAGATAAAGTAAATATGCCTAAATTAAGTTATCAAAACCCTAGTAACAAATTAAAATGTGCATTTGGTAGCCCAGAATATTGCAAAAGATTGTTATCAGACATGTGAGTTCTCAGATTGTTATGAAATACTGTATGAAAGGCATGTTACTATCTAGTGTCTCATGCACACATGCAGAAACACATATGTCATCCAAAGCAGGTGTTTCCATCTACAAGATATGTTTTATGGACTTCTTGTATCTGATTTCCCAACACATCAAACAGCTCCTAGTTTAAATATGAATGATGAAATGTGACAGCAGCATCATATTTTTCTTTCCCTGATTTGGCAGAGCTACTTCCTGTTAATACAAGCAAGTGGAAAAAATTGGATGGTGTCTTATCGTACCATAGCTTGACAACCAGTCAGCGTCAAGTCCTGTATGAAACTGTGCATAACGATATCATCGGCATTTTTGATGGAACACGGTTGTTGGTTGAGAGGGTGTTGAAATAAAGCCTTTATATGTGTGACACCTCTGTTTCTCACCAAACAATCAGATACTATACAGCAGCAGTTCTTTGAGTGTAAACATGCTGAGATATGAGCTTTATCACCCTCATATCACTGACATCTGGGATCTCTCTCTCTCTCTCGCTCTCTCTCTCTCTCTCTCTCTCTCTCTCTCTTTCTCTCTCCCTCTCTCCTTCTCCTCCCTTGTGCTCTATGTTCTGTTTTGTTGTTCCTTCATTTATCCAACAACGGTTGCATCAGCAGAAATGTTGTCCGTGGCAGTCACGCTAATTTAGCCTCTTCTCTTTTTTATATCCTGGACAGGCAGGTGCATGTTAGTGTACACACAATATAAAGCTTGCTCTAACTATATCCCTCACACACACACACACACACACACACAGACACACACACACACACACAGACACACACACACACACACACACACACACACACACACACACACACACACACACACACACACACACACACACACACACACACACACACACACACACACACACACACACACACACACACACACACACAAACACACACACACATATATAAACACAGGCACACTAAACACATAACTAAGTAAGAAAAGACACGGAACGCCTTTTGAATAATTATGTTTGGAGTGAATAGATTTGGCAATTTCTAACACTGTTCAAACATATGAAACAAGCACATCTAAACCAGTTCAAACATTTGAGATTTTATTCAAATGTGTGTTTGCCTCAATTAATGTACAAACACAAACTTTCCAAACTTCACTTTGTACAAATACAGCGTGGAGACATCAGTTTATGTTTAGTTATGCCGGTTCCACATCCAGAGATCAGCACATACATATTTCCCTCCAACCAACATGCACAACTTGCATGGCTGTCCTTGACTTAAGAAATTCAAACATTCGGTTTTTTTTATTAATCAACTAGTTGATTTAATTGAGTTTCTCCGCAAATATAATAATAATAATCATGCAAAGGCACAAGTTTGAATCTTGTCTTTATCAGAGATGTGCTAATAGGTTTGTTATTGTTGTCAATGTACAATTAAAACGTTGGCATTTTACGTTCCTGCAAACCACAGATATGTTAAATATCAACGTGTCCGAACCACTACAACCTATTCCCACCCTACCTGTCACATACCGACACTTTTTGATGCTCCACGTTTGCAGTTTTAAACATTTGATTAATGTTGGGAATTCAAACAAAAACTATTAACCTTTCTTAGGTTTAGGCATTAAAATGACATGATTAGGTTTAAGCCTCCTAAGACTCCTAAGTAGGTGCGGCCTCAAATGAAAGTGTAGTGATTGCATGTGGATGGATGAGAAATTATCTGTGCATAACCTATTTATATTTTCCCCTGATAACATTAGATATTTACACAGCTAACAGCCATATTTAGCATTAGAATACATATTTATCTGTAGAGTTTGCAAGCATTAGCTGACGTTAGCGTGGCTGTGTTCCAAGAGACAGAAACAGCTCTCAAATAAAGTTAGTTTTCTCCTGATGTGTCCTCCTTTAGTGTCAGAATGTTTGGGAGATATGTGGCTTGTGAAAATGGGTCCAGTATTTACTTTAGTGATAATGGGGCTAAGGTAAAGGTCATAATCTCTGTTCAGGTTTACATCTCCCATTGTAATCAATACACTCAGTACCTTTTAACATGTATTGTCTTTATCACAATTTCAAACAATAGATAAAACGTATATGTGTAATGATTGAAATAATTCTCTACTAGAACACAATTAACAATGGGAGTGTGATTCATTTTTGTGGTGGTGGTGGTGGAGGTGGACACATGACAGAGGGTATAGAGTGTCTGACTGTGTGTAAGAGTGTGTGTGCATGTGTGCATGTCTGTGTGGGTTTGGCATGTGTATGTGCATGTTTCTGTGTGTTTCTGTATATGCAGGTCAAACTGACCTGAAGACCATATGAAGGATGTGAATGTCTGGGGAATAGTAACATGTGTGCTCTATTATTTTGTCTGTACATGTTTATCACCTAAAATAAGATAAGGCCATTGAGTTTCAGGTAGAAAAAAATTATACTTGTACCAATTTTCTTATTCCTCAATACAAAAGCCACCATTGTTTCTGGTGACCAGGGACTAATATCAAAATGTGAAAGTATCTCTGCATCCTTCATACTGTCTGTCCTCTCTGGGGTAGCAGTAGCTAAGTCTGTGGGGAGCTTGGCTTGGGGAACAAAAGGGTCACCGTTTCAAGGGTTAGGGTCCAAGTATGCAGAGTGGACAGAGAGGTGCCAGTTCACCTCCTGGGCACTGGTGCCCTTGAACCCTCAACTGCTTGGGGCCCCTGTCCATGGGCAGCCCCCTCACTTTGACGTCTACATTAATGCATGTGTATTGTTCCCATTTGTGCATGTGTGTATTTTGGGCCTGTGTGTGTGTGTGTGTTTGATGTTTAAAAATAGCAGAAATTTATTTTTCCTCTTGAGCGACTATTGAAGGTATGCTTAATGTAGCCTTCTTTCTTTCTTTCTTTCTTTATCTTAACTAACATTCAGCAGAAAATAGCTCTGTTGTTTTTCACTTTCACCCTCTTTCTGTCTGTTGTTTAAAGAGGAGGTACGCCAATCTGACAGTGGACACTGACACCTTTCATCACCAACTTCTCTCTTTATGCAGAAACAGCATCGTGGCCGGATGCCACGGGTAGGTACTGTAAACATCACTCCCTTTCTCTGCCTCCCTCCAACACAATAGCATCCAACATAATTGAGGCATGCAAGTCTGTGGTTGCCATATGCCAAACATGGGCTGGATAAATTGCCGGGAAGGAAATAATAAGCAGAGGAAGAAAAGGAGAAAACGGCTCTGTGTCTTTGATTAAATCATTCATGAGAGATTCATTCACATTTAGGAAGAAAAAACATAATCCTTTAATGTTCATTGTAAAAGATAAAGTCTGGACTGAGAGTTGTTGACATACATTCATATCCAACCAGTAGCCATGAAGCTGTCAAACTACTATTCCTATAAGTGTTACTACAAGTTGCTTAAGTATGGCCTTTGCCTGTCTGAGATGAGCGCATCTCCCTCTCTGCATACTATCCTGCACACTGCAAACAAGTCTGGACAGCTTTGTATCTCATCCCTCTTTGGATAAACACAGGCAGGAAATGAATGTGGTTTTACAATGATTCACTCCATACTGGAAGCATTTGCTTTCAAAGAAATCCATTCAAAGCAGCTTTGGCTTCACATGTTTACTATTTTCTTTTGCTTTGGCAGATATGTATCTTTTCATTTGGCTATTTCCTACCTCCAAAACGTACCTTACCATGTTTGGTTATGCCGTCTAACTGTGATAGTTTTGTCTGAGTTTTGAAGACTTTTTCCAATAACTGTTTTCAATTGTTTCTATTCAGTGATAATTTATTTAAAACTCATGTCTCTCATCATCTCTCTATCTGTGTCGCCCATATTCTTACACACAGCTCCCAACATGGACATATAAAATCATCACATAAAACAAAGCTGTTCATGGATCTGTGCCCCATTCAGATGAATACACCCGCCTGCCCACTTCCCTCTTGTAGCTTGACCATTCTATTCCACCAAGCTGAAAACTATAGGCAACTACACATGAACATAAGCAAAGTACTCCAGAGTCGGGGGACACTCCAGCAGAAAGCTCTGTAGTGCCCCCCCGACTCTGGACTACCATGCTTCTGCTCAAGATTACACCCAGTGTCATTAGTTTTAGCAAACTTCTTAAAACACACATTATTAAACATGCTTTTAACAGTGTTGTCTTCTGCTACTGTCTGTTTCTGCAAAATTATGTTCTTTTATACTTGATGTTTTTGTTTTTATCTGGAATTGGATTTTTAGTAGTAGTGGTAGTACTAGTGTAATCAGTCTTTCATCTAGTGTGTTCCTTGTTTTAACCTGTTTTTACTTTTGCTTAATCTTCTCCTCCTTTCTCTGAAGAATCCCACATTTCAACATGCTTTGCTATCTTTATTAGTGGAAAGTCAAAGTGCCTGAGGCCAGAGCTTAAACCATGCAGTACAGCTGGTTAGGGACTGCTGGAGCAATGCGCTTTACCTTTAGCTGAACCATAAAGGCTGGTGCCTGCCTATGGGCATTTCTGCTCTCAAGTGAGGACAACACACAAACAAATGAACGTGTACACTAGACGCACAATCTCCCTGGTTGTAACAACTTCCATTCTCCATGTACTGATGAAGACAACCAGACCCAAGTTTTTTTTTATTTTATTTTTTAGTAAGTAACCATGAAGAATCATAAGTCTTGACAGAGGTCACTTTGTGCAATCTCAATTATTCTTGAGATGTTATGTCAGTAAAGCCATACAAGACTGTCCAGCCTCATGAAATAGTGGGAGATGATGCACCATGAGCTGTGTGTAGGATGAAAGGTTAATGTGGAATAGATGACTGACACCCCCCCCCCCTCCCCCTCCCAAAGAAAAGGCACCATAGGTCATTTGTACTAGCAGCTTATTTCAACCCATATTAAATTTGTGGCAGTGACTTCTAGTGGCTATGGTAAGAGCAAAGGAGGAAGTCAGGTGACATATTATAAAGAATGACAAAGTATGCGTAGGGAGGAGGTTGAGGTGGGTGGATGGATCAAACTAACGCAGAACATTCACCCAGTAGACCACTTTTATGTTGTACCGTAAGTTAACTAACACAAGTTAAGTTACATACCTAACGTAGTTGCATCATGTTCCCCACTGGACAATGTGATGTTGGAGTGACGTATTTGGGGGACCTCCATGAAAGGGCTATTTATAGTCCAAATGTGGTCGTTTGTGGACATCTTTTCAACAGCAAACTTAGACTAACTTTAGACTACTTCTATAATAACAATAATAACATGGCGCTTTTCTAGGGTCACAGACCTGCTGCTAGCAGAGGTGCTTACATTAGCTTGATGGTCCTGACCTGCATTTTATGGCTCTGTGGGAGAGATCTGTCATAATAAGGTGGACAGGCTACCATAAAATTATTTTCCGCATTTTCAAATAAAAAAAACAGCTAAATGCAAAAATACATATATAAATAAATAACTTGATTATTCAAGCTAAACCAGTTCAAGAAAAACAGGAAAATGTAAAATAACGAATAAAACACATCATGTACATTTCTTGCACCTGTCATAGACGTACAAATGAAAAATTTACCTAGTTCAAAAATCAAATGATGCACATCAATATGACATCCAAGTTGGGTCATGGTTGGATGTCCACATAGTTGACCTACTTTAGAGGTCGAATAGATGGTTATGGGCAGACGGACTCAATATAGACATGATCTACACTTCTATCCGACGTCCAATGTTTAGTGGGATCACATATTTATGTACACAAGTTAAGTTACGTAACAAACATATTTATTTCAACCCAAACCTTGATTTTTTTAAAGGGATTTGGTTGCCTAAACCTAACCAAGCTGTTTCACCTGACAATTTTCAATGTTAACCAAATGTTTAAAACTGCCACCGTTAAGTTTAGGTATTAGGGTGTGTTGATCTCCTACCACTGTGGGCAGTGGTAGGAATTTCTCCTGTGGGTTGCATTAGGAGGTAGGAACAAACAACATACGTGGTTGTATGGGTTAGAGGACTTGTTGGAATAGATGTATAGTGAGTTCAGCAAGCAGAGTGTGACTGAAGTAGTGCATAGTGTTGCTTTCGTCAACGAACATGATGACGAAATAGCTTTGTCAACGAACCTCTATCACGTGACGAAAACTAGACGAGACGAAACGAAAATGCTGGGCATGTGACGATAACTAAGACGAAATATATAATGCAATTTCGTTGACGAAAAGGAGACGAAATAACGTTGTTTCGTCTCGTTTGGTCACATTATTATTATTATTATTTTGAAGCTTCTCTCCCAGTCTCGCGTCTGGGCGACGTCACTTCCTCAATCCCCACACGCGCATTATTTAGATTCTGAAGCTGCCGCTGCTGTGGGTCAGCGTTAACGTTAGAGTTAGGGTTAGCGACAATTAAAGAGACATGAGAACAAAGTGTGACACCAGCTGGGGGTCGTGTTTTGAAGGAAAAGAAGAAACACTTTCATTACATAGACGTGGAAAGCAAAACGGGATGTGTTGTGGAAAAAGAAAGAGAGAAATGCGACGACAAAATCACAGGAAAAAACACCCCAGATCTTAAGAGACACCTCAAGGCATCCCATAATGACATTTAGGTCAGTCAAGACATAACGTAACGATACTTTCTGTTTTATTAAGCTCATGCGACATGAGGCTATGGTTAATGTGTCGGGTTTTAACGCTAGCTTTGGCGTTAGCCACTGGAGGTGTGTGTGTGTGTGCGCGCGCGCGTGCGTGTGTGTGAGAGAGACTAGCGTGTTTGTGTGAGAGACTAGAGTGTGTGTGTGAGAGAGAGAGAGACTACCGTGTTTGTGAGAGAGACTAGAGTGTGTGTGTGTGTGTGAGAGAGAGAGACTAGCGTGTTTGTGAGAGAGACTAGCGTGTGTGTGTGCACACACGCGTGGCTAGCGCGTGTACGTGTATTTATTTGTGAGAGAGTATAAAGTGTGTTTTTAGTTCCTACCTGACTGACTCACTCTATAAGTGCACTAAACTTCCCTTTGTTGGCCAAATACTTTCATTAGTTTTGTATTTCACAGAGCAAATAACACTGAACTGAATTTAGCATCAACATAAATTGGATAACTTATTCTAGACCCGTACATGCATGTAAACTAAAGATATCTGCATGGGTTTGGCTAGAATAAAATGTTGGTTTCATCAATACTACTAGGTACTTTTATTATATTGATTAAATATAATTGCATCACTAAAAATAGACTAATATACAAGTTTCTTTGACTAAAACTAGACTAAAATGCTTAGACTTTTAGTCGACTAAAACTAGACAAGACTTAAAGTAAAACAGGCCGCCAAAAACAACACTAGTAGTGCAACACGCATGTTTATGATCGATGACGTTACAGTCAAGTCTTGTGATTGTTGTTTCCCAGCAATTGCATGTAATCTAAATGACTGCTAAATGAATGGATCAGGAGATAAGACATGCTAGAATCTTTGTGGCTTAAAACCTTTACTAAACAATTTTGCTGAAGTAAACCATGTATTGTGTTGTAGCATGTCCTCCACAGTGAAAACATATCCTCATATCTGGATAGTAAAGGGTGATTGCCAGTGACGATGTGGGCAGTTTGAAACTGTTGTATTTAACAGTGTGAAACTGCAACAAAACTATGTGGTTAGGTTTAGGCAAAAATCCTTTTTAAGTAAAAAAAAAATGTAACTATTCACTTTTGGTTTCACATTGGACACAAACTCTGGTCTCCTGTGTGGAAGTCCTGTAATTGTTTGTTGTTTGTTTGACCCAACCAGTACTAAAACTTAGATGCAGGCAGGAGGTTATCACACTCTCATCTTTCCTTTAGCATTTCCTTAGAATGAACTAACATTAAGAAACCATCTGATCATGTGCTGAAAGAGCAACACTATAATGGCAGCAGGTGGTTTCTGAGAAATCACCAATTACCAATGTGATGTTAGCCTCTGCTTTAGCCCTACATTCACAGCCACAATTCACTGGGCTTGGGAATCAACCATATGTGGGCCAATGATGAGATGATGAACTGATGAGCAGCGAGACACAGACAGATCGATAATCCCTGCTAATCCATAATCCCATCAACAGTAACACCAATGATATTTATCCGTTTTCTATTGATCCATGATTGTCTTAACAGTTGTTTGTGCTAAATCTTTTTAGAAAAACAAACACCTGGGTGACCAGTGATACAGTATGTAACCTTGTTGTTGTTTTTGTTGTACCCCTGTTATGATTTTTAACGAGTGAAGAGTATTGTGTACTGAGAGTACCGTGTATAAAGCTCAGTACATTTTGTGTTTACAGGCCTGTTTGTTGACCAAACAGCTTGTTCCCATTACTGTGCTCAAGCCTAGGTGAACAAGACTTACTTGTATGTCGGTTAGCAGGGGGAGACGCCAGATGCTTTTCATTAGATAGATCAGCGACGGCAACCATACTGTGTAATTCATCTGTTTTTGTGTCAGGGTAAATAAGGAAGAAAAAAGGTCTCTTACTGGTTGGACTGTCTTTGTGTGTATGAGCTTGTATGTGTGTGTTGGAGAGTATCTTGGCCTCCTCAACAGCTTATCTCTTTTGGGAGAGTACGTATGTTCCCTGGGTCCTATTTTCCCCGCTTTGTATGTGACCGGGGAACATAGGACCCTTTTTTTAAAAAAAAGGTCCAATGTTCCCCGCTTTTCCCAAAAAAAGGTCCCATGTTCCCGCTGTTCACAGAAAGGGTCCTATGTCCCCAGGTCTTTTTTCCACAACCAGTGGCGAATTACCCAGAAAATAGGCTTATGTAGACCCGAACACTATCTCCCAACCCTGACCCTCACCCTAACCCTAACTGTTACCTCTAGCCATACCAAAATGCTGAACTAAATCCACGAAGGCAGAGGCTTATGCGACTGGGGTACATAGGACCCTTTTGGGGAAAAAAGATCAGATTTTGCCTGCTCCCCAGGGAACATAGGGATGACCCCATCTCTTTCCTGTTGGCTAAGGGTTTTGGGATGTGGCAGATTTGGGGAGAAAGGGAAGGATTTTTATTTCGTAGCAGAGGCTGCAAGAGGCCAGCAAAGAGACGCATGTTCCCTGAGAAACCAAGACATCTGTTGTCTGTGAGAAGATAGCACAGGGAGGAGAGAGCAGGGATTGAGAGGTCCCTACAGTCCTGTCCACGCCGGCAGCGGCTACACTGCTGACTAATTGGTAAGAGGCCTTTGCGTGAGCGAATGAAGGAGGGGTGTCTGGGTGGCAAGCCAAAAAGGAAGGAAGACAGGCCACCTCATTCCCACAGGATGGGGAAAAAAGAAAAAGAAAAAAACAAAATACAGAAAAGGACAGGAGTAATGGCTGTTTCCCCTCTTCCTCCCCAGCCTCTTTCACCCTCTTTCCCTTCCCTCTGTAGCCCTTCCAGACCCAGACTCCAGACTAGCCTCATCCTTGTAATTTAGATTAATTTCTTCCACATTTTCCCCAGGGATTAGGCTGCAACCCACCAAGCCCCCCCCCCCCCCCCCCCCCCCCACACACACACACACACACACACACGCACATTCAGCTCCCCCCCTGCCACAGTTGCTTAATGCTCTCATTATTGAACTACGTTCCCCACGCGGCTACACCCCGCCCCCAACCTTCACACACAAATAGAAATACAAAACTCTCATCTCTGAATGATGTTGATCATTTAATGTCATAAGATTATTCCACTGATGTGTGAATAAAACAGTTATGTCTTATTTAACTTCACAATATCAGAGTCAACTGAGAGTTTTCAAACGCTGTCACCAGATGTGTTATTAAGTATTGTACTAAGCTATTTTTGAAATAGCAGCAATTATTGGCCTAAGTGGCCTGTTATGGAGCAATCATGCAGGTTTTTCATTTACTTACTTTTTTGGTTGAACTAACCTCTTTTCCCACATCTCTAAAAGGTTTTCTTAAAAAAAAAGTAGTGACTGGCAAGGATAATGAAATGTTTGCCAGGAAGCTACAGCAGCTTCTTTTTTCTTTTTTTTTTTTTTACAGTGAACTGCTGTCAGTATCGTTCAGACAAAATCTAACTCACCATGTTCTCTGACTGCTGTAGAATACAGCACAGCGGCCAAATACCAGCACAGTTTGCTCACTTTAACTCCAGGTGTGTTTAATGCCACACAGGAGAGTCATTCTGGGAGCAGATGCGACTGTATGTTATGTATTGTATCATGTAGGTCATGTGCCCATTCCACAAGGCCTTAAAAGACACCAAATACTGTTTGAGTAGTGAAAATTATATACATATTACATACATACATTACATATAATATTGCACTGCAAACAAAAACCTGTGTCAGGTCTCAAGCTTAATGAATGAAATAATTAAAGTGTGGTTGGTTACTTAGTAAGTTAGTTGTTTCATTACCAACATAACAAAGATAGACTGTCCTTCAAGCATCATATGATGAGACATATAAAACAATAATAAAATAGTAAATGTACTTCCCCCCCCCCCCCCCCCCCTCTAGCCTGAATCACATAAAGTATTCTCTTTCCCAAGAGACCACCGGCTGTTTCTAAAGCTGTACAGTACCTAAATGCACAGAAGAATTAATGTGATTTTCATTACAAGTAAACATGAGTAATTTAAGTTAACAATAACAATAACAATGAGTAAAAAGAAATAGCATATGCAATGAGTGAGAGAAAAACAAACAAAACAAAATCACAATAATAAAAAATGAACAATGATACCAGTAAAATTAACCTATAAAGGCAAATTATATAGAAATATATATATATATACTGTATATATATATATATATATATATATATATATTATATATACACATATATTCTTTCAAAGGGAGATGCTCTTCTAAGATCCATGGGTGTTCGACAGTTCGGGCCCATAAAAACGGAAAGCAACCTCACCAGATTTTTTGTGGGACACACTATTAGGGGATGAGTTCTTGTTTGGATATAAAGATGCAGAATTGTTTATTGGTTTGCAACAATTAAGTTTCAATCATCCCTTCATCTTCTACTCATTCATTTATTGTTCATCTATCTCTTCATCATTTGATCTAATTTCTGAGAGCAACCAAAATGGCAAATTTCATAAGTTGGAGATCAGATAGTGCCTCTTTTATTCATACTCATATGACTCATATTTTGGATTCAAATTCTCATCTGCTCAGGCAGATCTGCTTAACTGAGCTGGGAATGACCTCGACTCCTGATTTACACATGAGAATCAACTGTCGTCGGTATGACTTGTCGTTTGTGACATGTGATGTTAAGGCTATGGTTTAACTCATAAAGTGGTTTCAGTGGTTGAGAACTGCAACCAAGTGATTAGTGCAACTGCAAATGAGCCTTAATGTATAACAGATTTTAAAGGCAGTTGTTGAGGGTAAGTGGTTTGACTCAATTGAAGGGGTAAAAGTAAAGGGCTAGGCACATGTTGGTTAACATGCTATAACAGTCAGGGGGTGTGTTAAAGTCAATATTTTAGATTATTATGAGAAAGATATATAACTCTCTGTGTCCTGATGTTCCTCCTCCTTGATTTTTAGAAAAATGTAACGATTAAACAAAATACAGTCAGATTGAAATGAGAATTTAAAAAAGTTTTTACTATTTGCCGCCTTTTTCGTTTTTCCTCTTTCCTCTTTCCTGACAGCTTTGTCATGTGACTTGACACGACCTACATAGAAAGGTCATTCAGTCAGCGCTGGCTTGAAATATGACTACAGTTCAGTGACTCTTGAGTTGACGAGTAGCCCCAGGCATCCTAATGAGATCAAAGGAGTATATTAGCATGTCAGATATAATCTCTGAAAATAAAACAAGTATATGAGTTTCTTAAAAGAAAATTTCATTAAAGAAGAAAAGGCGAAGGTAACGGATAAGCTTAACAAGTCTATGCTCGCCTCTTTTTCCCAGCCCCAGCTTTATTAGATGTGTCAGAGGTGAGTAACTCACACTGTCTCACAGTTGAGAGCAAAATGTTTGACCCGTTACCATGTTGACTGTGTTTTGAAAAACATGATAAGGAATGACACATATTAAACAGGTGCATTATGGTCTGATTAAAAAGATGATAACTCTATGGTAGGATACAGCAGTTTAAATGTCACAGGTCATGTTTTTCGACATCATAATTGTTTTGATTATACTTGTATACCTAGGTTACCTTAACTGATATTTTATTTGGAAATTCTCATAAAATGACGGTCAGCTGATTCCAACTTTAATTGGACACTTGAAGGTTCTGAATATTCACCCACTGTCTGAGCGCTCTGTTTTAGCATCTGTCTTCACACATTTATGTATATAATATTGTTGTGACATCACAACCTTAAGTCCTAACAGCTCGTTTAAAGACCAGTTTCTGAATACGGGCGGTGTGCATTTCTCTGTGGATTGACCATTTTCATACTTTCACAGTATTCATATAGTACTTTGACCTGCTTTATAATTAAAAAAATAAAAGTTTGATTAATAGCACCTGGCGGCCAAAACAAAGCCAGGCAATGTGACTGACAGAGTGACAACATGAAAGGGAGTCGTAAGAGAAGGGACAGAGCAAATATCTTCCAATCAAAGCACCAGACATAGGGAAGTTGTTGTCTCAGCAGTGTTCAACTGGTCATCAAAGACACTCAGTCCACCGCCTTTTTCTCCTTCTACCAGCCTCCTTCACCAATACCTCCCTCTCCTTTTCTACCTACTCCTCCTCCTCCTCCTCCTCCTCCTCCTCCTCCTCCTATTATTTACTCTCTCAGGGCCAAACATACAAGCTAATGTGAGTAACTGAAGGCAGTTAAAGTCAACTGCTGCAAAGGCAGGTCTGGTTGAACTGGTTCTGAGGGGAGAGGCTGATACTTGTTTAACTGCTAGGTATGGCACACTGCTGCTGCTGCTGCTTCTGCTGCTGCTACTGCTGCTGCTGCTGCTGCCTCTATGACATGCAGCCTGGCCTTTGTGAAACACAAGTTTCACCTACTGACTCCCAAAGCAGGATATATGGCTAATCCAGCTATGTTTCTGATGTTAATGCACAAATTTCAGTCTGTGCTGGTTTGGTGTTACTATGGCTCAGTACATGCTCCTGAAACAAATAAACAGACAGACCACATGAATCAGCAGGAACTGGCTTGGCAAGTGATGATTAAGCAACCTTGCGCCACATGTAAATCCCATCTGCAGTTTTGCGCCATCTTTTTCTCACAGACATCAAAGGAATTGTCATCTGCAGTGTGAAACTTGCAGCACTGCCTTTCCAGAGAAGTACACCTTGAAACTAAAAAAAGGTGGCACTTTGGGCACACCTGCTGCAAACGCAGAAAATAGGAAAGAGGAAGAGGAAATTTCAGTGAGCAGGAGATAAACAAGCTTGAAGATAGGATATTAAATGATGGGCTCTTGATATATTCAGTATGTGCCAATAGGTTTATGTTTAAACATAACCAAGGCATTTGTGTGATCATAGCGGTTTATCTTTGGTCATCACATAATGTGCTTTTGAGGTCTATGCATTCACTGAGCCACACAGCCTATTTGTGAAGCTAAGTGAAAGCAGATAATGATGGCTACTGTTCCCCTTAGTTTGGGTGCTTTCTATGCTGTTTAATAATAGGAAACTCTGCTAACATGTGACGGTGTTGGTTAACATCATTTGTGAAATACTGTTGAAACATGGGCTACAAAACAATAGTGCACAAATAAATGTGTTTTTGTGTGTCCTAGGCAACATCACTAACTCACCGGACCAGATCAGCCTTGAGTCTTTCATTTTATTTTTTATTTTTCCTGAAACTTTAAAATTGTTTTTTTTTTGTTTTTGTTTTTTTTACATATTCTCAAAAAAGTATATCATGCCCACTTACTAACTTAAAAAAATGAACCCATTTACAAAAGTTAAACACATACTCATAAAAAGTAAAACCATACACCAGAATGATACCATTATTTACACAAGCCCATTAAATTACAACATAAATTAGAAAATATTTACATCCAGGACGAGACACTGGATAAAATTCTATGTTTGGAATTTAATGTCTAATTAAAAACATTTTTAAAGAAAGAAATATATACATTTACACACATTCTCACATCATACATATACTCTGGCAGGACTGGTGCTTGGTAGGTTGGTGGTAACTTGGGGGTTTAAATACTAAGAATGACGAATACCTAACATGGTAGCAATAATAACGCTGCCAGGTTTAAAAGAGAGTAACAATGGAAGCATTGCTATGCCTGTAATCCACATGAACACTGAAAATGCTGTCAAGTCTGGTTTCTGACCAAACACAGACTGACAAAACAAAAACTGTCTTTTCTCATTCAGGCCTACATAAGATTCAAATCATCTCTCATGAACAAAGCACAATAACACTGGATCCATTTTGAAGTGGTTGTACAAATCAAGCACAAAAAAAGAAGGAAAACGAGGTGGATTTTGTTCTCTCTCTTTCTCATATAAAAATTGTCCTTTGCAAGTCCATTGAGACACAGGAAATCAGTGGATTTTCCTCCAGACAGGGGGCGGGCGGGAGGGGGGCACACAGCAACTCATCTTGAATGATAATGTCCTCTAGGGAGATAAAAACAATATGCACTTTGTTCTTTTCTTCCCCTTGTCAACAGAGCACAGGTCCCATAGTTACAGCATCAACACATTGGCAACTGTATGGAACTGCATAGTGGTTAGATTGATATGGTGTGTTTGGGCATCCACAAGGATACGTACAAGGGCGTTCACCATAGGTGCCAGCTGTGTCAAGTTCTTACAGATCACCAAGTTCACACACAGAAACACACACACACACACGCGCGCGCGCACACACACACACACACACACACACACACACACACACACACACACACACACACACACACACACACACACACACACACACACACACACACACACACACACACACACACACACACACAAATTCAGCTCTCAAAATGACAATACTCATCAATCAATATCAATTTTTAAAAGTTCAGAAAGGGCAGACAGGGCAGCATGATTAAGGGACTCAGGGGTTCTCAAGTTCATAAGGATTCTCCTGTAAGCTCTTATTTCCTGTGCTTGTCCATTTTGTCGGTAGATTTGCTTCCACTGTCTGAGGATCCCTGGGTGTCGCTACCAGAGCTCAGGTACATCTTGTCCACTTGTTTGAGCGCCTCGTTCAGGTAGTTCTGAAGTGAGGTCATGGCAGCACAGATAGCCGGAGAGCCAAAGCCATGAGTGATGAGGCTGAAGTGGGTCAGGCAGCCTTGGATTCCAGGCTCCATGATGGGGGCCGGTCGAGAGTTTCCCAGAGGTGAACGGTCCTGAGTAAGTAGGTCAGTAAACTCCTTGCAGATTTGCCTAAAGGTAGAAAATCAGGATGATTTAGAAAGAGGGAAAATACAAACATTAACACATGTACTATTTCATGTACAAAGTCTGCAGGAAATTCTGCCTGCAAAATCCTCCAGTAATGAATGAGGTTAATGCTAGAACGGATGGTGCAGGTGGGCAAAGAGATTACCTGCCCTACTCTGCTTCTGATTGGCTTACCCTGATATTGTTACCCTAACCTTAACCAATCTCATTTCTCATGCCTATACCTAACCACCCCAACCAACGAAGGCAACAAGTACTGGTCAATTAGAGGTGGGTCACTCTTTTAGCCGTCCCTCCAGACCATCCATTCTAGTGTCAACCGATCAATGAATACTATAACACCCACAGAATGATTTGAAAAAGTTCTAGATATGATATTTCCTACTTTGCTAGAGGTGTATTTCCAAGCAAATTATAGGCAACTGTCCAGACAAGATACTTACTTGGCAGCAAGGAGCATGTTCTTGCGAGAGTTAACCTCGTTGCGTTCCACGTGCGGCCTGCCCAGGTATTCAGCAATTGCCTTTGCAGGGAACTCTGTCTCACACACGTAACCAAAGTCTCTTGCTAAATGAACAGCTTCACCTAAGAGAAGAAGAAGAAAAAAACTTGTAAGAGAAAAGAAAAAGTCACCTCCAAAACCAAATGTCTAAGACAGCACTTAAGTTGACTGTATATTTATAAACGAAAAAATATAAATCTTAGTTACACAGACATTTTAACTGGATGCCTGCTGACACACTGGACAAATATCAAATGGTAGGATGCCTGGCTTCAGTAATTTATCCATTTAGAGCATTATACTAGCAGCCCCATTTTGGATGCACATGAGCATCAAGGCACATGAAGTAAAGCAGTTGAACTACAGAATAATCAGCTGTGCTCAGTCTTCTAGCTTGGGGGAAGAAGAGCTAGTGAGATGAATATATTTCCGTCTTGAGGGTGGTTTGACTTGCATGGTCATAATGGGCTTATGTGGATAAATGCTAGCAGAGAGTGCCCACGGTGCCCAGGGCGCCAACAGCACCGTTTATTGATAGGCACGCACATCACTTGAGGATGCGGGCAGCTATTCAGAAGCACAATCTTTAAGGTCAGTAGGCCCTCCTGGCAAGCCAAACACAAGATAACAAGGCTTAATTCAGCTTTGAAGGTCTCGAAATAACACAAGCCTCCAGTCATTCGCTTGCACAGAATCACCAGCCCATTTTTTTTTAAATTAAGCGTGTAGGGAGTAGGAGAGGGAAACATATTCTACCTTAGCCAACGGCAGGTAGATGTGATTAAAGTGACAACGTTTTCGAGGTGAAGCAGCACTGTCTCCCTGAGTATAACTGATCTTTAAGTATTCTAAGTATTGACAAGGGATGGTGAAGGCATTCTGTTGCGTTGTTATTAACAAGTTAACTTCCTGATATTAAATAACTGGAGATTCACATTTTATAACTTACTTTCTTTCTTTCTTTATATATGAAGTATTTCAACAATGAATGGTGTTTGGAAAATGGCTTAAGATACTGTACCAAACTTAAAAGACACATGCTATGTGAATTTGATTGACGTTCTGATACAGCGACATTCCAGATGCTGCAAACAGCAATTATACCTTAGAAGGTGCAATGCACTACTGAGTGAAATGTCATACCTTCTACTAGTGAGGTAAGTAGAGTGACATTGGCTGCCTTCCTTCTTCCTGCAGGCAGGTTGAGCCCAATCTTATCCAACTTTTCTCTCAGTGACCGACCTCCATTTTTTGACTTGGCTCTGCAGATGAGAACACAAAAATACAGTTGTGAAGTAATTCAGACAGATAAGATTACAAACATTTATTTCTCACACAATGTGTTAAAGCTTGTAGAAAATAGTTAATACAGGATTAAAAAAGTAATATATTCTTTGCCAAAGTCTTCACACATTATTTTCCTTTAAAATTATTGTGCTTTCAGCTAAGATCCACACATTGTAGAACTGCAGACATAACCTGTCAGAGGAAGCACTGCACTCACTCCCGCAGAAGATCTCATTTTGCACTCGATAACAAATACAGCATACAAATGGCTCTACTGACTTAAAGATAGACACTATTCAAAAAGCGTAGCAGAGAAATCACCCCAACACACATTTGCAGAAAAACTCCCTACTTGCGATGGCCATTTCAGTTTCACGCATGAGTGGAGGGCGACCCCCCCCCCCTTTTTTCTCTTTTAACAATCCCCCTCCCAGTGCTATATGACCTACTTTAAAATATCTGTGATTGTGCATGTGTGTTGGTGTGTGTGTTTGTACATGTCAGCATTAACACGGGCACACGGGAAGTGGCAAACGTGCACTCCAAGCACAAAATGCTCCGGTCAGGGATGTAACCTCCCCACTGCCACACTAACATATGTGCCATAAGGTCAACTGCGCTGCCACAGATAAACCTACCCATGCTACAACCCCTGACAAACACACAAATGCATACACCCACAGAGTCTTTAGATGAGTACTATCTGTGTTGATGTAACCTACCCCATAGAGAAAACAGAACCAAAATTGCGGACCACACAAAGAATGTCACGAAACTTATGCAAAAATAGTGATGAGCCAGAGCAACATAGCCAAGCTTTGTTTTTAGAAAGCCTTTCCCATGGGCTGCTGAGCTTTAGTCCAGATCTCTGGAGTTGAAACTCCTCACTTTGATGATTATTCATATCTCAAGCAATCAGAAAACCTTATCAAAAGCTTACAGAATACAGAGATATTAAAAATAATATAATAAAAAAACAAGGAAACGCATTGTTTCGAATAGTTTCCCTTATTATATTATATTTTGTGATTCGTTGCTACTATATTCCTGTGTTATGTTGAAGACTTTTACAAACAACAGAAGGGAACTATCATCAAATCCAACTTGTCATGTTGAATGAGTCTGAGCTCTGACCTGCGTAAAACCCCTCCTAGGAGTGACGCGTTGAGGCACTCAGGGGGTGACAGACGTCTCTGGACCTCAGCCACAGTAACCTTGTACTTGGATGTGGAGCTCAGCAAGGAAAGACGGCCCGGCACGGAGCAGAATACCTCTGTGGGGTTTGATACCATGCCCAGCAGGGACTCTTTCTGGAAAGGGAGACCCAGTGCATTGCCTTTGGGTAGAGTGACAGGCCCTGGGGGGTGAGGGAAAAAAGTCTGAATAAGCTGGACAGTGAAGAAGAACAAGAGAAAGGCAGAAAAATATGGGTGTGCAACATCATTTGTTTATGAATGCACTTTTCCTGTGTATGTTCATACAGTATTGTACATTCTAATCATCATAATCCTTTATGTGCAACAGGGAATCTATATTTTCTTGTGTGTAATCACAAGGAAGAGTGTGTCTGCAGCTCTGCACGGCTGATGAAACCATTGTCTCCTGAATTAAAGACTTTTGAAATATTGTGTGGTTCTCAAAACACTAGGTGCTTAATGGTTAAACAGCTAAAATGCCCTCATGCCAAACACCATCGACAAAAAGGTACACACATACAGCCTGCCCCTCATCTAAGCCACAGATACACCTCAGTACTGTTTATTGTTTGGTCTCAGGCTCAAAGTATTCTAGGCAATGTGTGTGTTTTCTTGGTAGTTCTAAATTTAGACAGAGTTTTTAACCGCTTACAAAAGCACTGACAGTCATCGGACACACAAAACAGTACAGCAAACACTACAAAACATAGCTATCTTCATCCTCACCCGCAAGAATGCCCCCCTGATAATAAGTCTTCTGTAAGCGATCAAGGTTCCTGCCACCTCGTAGTCCTAATACTGAGACAAAAATCACAGAGTCATATGAGTGCTATAAGGCTCCTCTGGGGCACATGGCTGGGAATGACATGCCATTCTTTACAAGTGGAAAACCTAAACTGCCTATAATGTGCCCTTGAGCATGGGAACAATATAATGAGCCATCATTTATTGCTTTAACAAATAGAGACTGGTTTGTTTTTCTTTGTGTAAAATGATTTCTGCATGCAACTATGCATTGTAATATTGTAACACCTTTTGCTATTGCACTATTGAAATAAACAACCCAATATTCACTGTAAAATATCACAGAAATATCATCAAATTAACCCCACTGCTATGATACTACTCAGGCATGATCTATCTATCTATCTATCTAGCTATCTATCAATATATCATATATATATATACATACACATATTTATAGAATATATGTAAATATATGTGTATATATATATATATATATATATATATATATATATGTCTATATCCGTGTATGATTTGTATAAATGTAGAAAGGTAAGCAGCGGAATAATGTTGCTCAAGCTGATCTTCCTCTGACTCAAAGTGTGTTTAATGGAGCCCTGGTGACAAAACATTGGGAATAAGTTCTCCCTCAAAACAGTTCATGTCCCAACAAATAACTAAACTGTCCTTCACATGCAAGCCTAATGCCACACCCCGCCAAAAGCTGGTTCTGCAGAGCCAAACACAGCTTTAAGATCAACTCATAATTTCCTGTTAACATGAACTGAAAAGAACTGCAATTGCAAGCTTAACTAGCCTAAAGATGATCCAAAGCTTTCCTCTTCTCTCAAAGTCAACACCGAGGTTGTGAAATTGCTCAATTTTCATGTCTTGTCAGCCTATAGCCTGTCGTTTTTTGAAAGGGATCAGTTCTTCCCCACTGGGCATCCATTCAAGCACCTTCACCAACAGAATAGGCTTAGGATCACATCAATATTAGATAAGTGCATCTCATGGCTATGAGGATTATTAGTATATGTGCAAGTACAAATACAAGACTCCTCCTTTCTCCTACTCTCAAGCTGAGCGCCCTGACATACCACTATAGAAGTAATTGTTATGATAATTCAAAGTATGTAGACAGTGGGGGAAAAAAAGGACAGCCTTTACAGTAATTTTCCAACCATTCAGTAAATACCTGCATGATCATTTGTTTTTCTTCTTCTTTTGAAATAAACAGAAATGTGAATCTTTGGGAGTGAAGATTTGATTAGTCATAAACATGCAATAAACTCACCTTTTTTGATGACTGTCTGATCTGCCATTATAATACTGTGGTCATCTACATGCTGGGGAAAAACAGGAGAATAAGCAAGTGTATGCATTGTTTGAAAAAGATGATAAAGAGATAGCAAATTGAAATTAATTTCTGTCAAAATATTTAATGTATGTCCAAATTACTGCAAAACAATAAGAAGAAAAAGGAAAAAGGCTAGGCTATATCTAATATGGAAGCTATCATATTATGGTATGTTTAATGGGTTGATAGTGTTGGTTTAATCTCCTATTTGATCAATATAATATCCCTGTTTGATATACAATAAACTGAGGAATTATTACGGTTTTCCTACACCTTCTCCTAAAATGTAGTTTCAAGTATGCAACGATATCAAATTCACTCACTTGAACATCCTCCAGGCCATGCCCCATGTCGTGCATCCCCATGTTATCCCCAATAACCGATGACTCTATGCTGTGCACGTGTGGGGGCAGAAGCTCCGGCCGGCGGAACCCTTCCCTCCTCACCCCAGACGAGCCCTCCAGGCCCAGGATTTGACTCGCCAATCCGCTCCTCCCGTGCGCACCGAGCCCCTCCTGTCCCTGCCGACCGGGCCATTGCTGCTGGTTCGACGACGGCGACTGGTGTATGGAGTTGATGTTGAAAGGGTCGCCGAGGTTGGAGTAGGGGTCACTGGACTGCGGGTAGGAGATGGGCTGGTAGGGAGGCGGAAAGTACGGGGGCTGGAAATCTGAACTGGCCGAGTGTGAGAGGGAGGGAGACGGGCTGTAGAGGTGCTGACTGACCGCTGGCAGGTGAGGCAGCCGGGGGTTCCCATTGCTGTTGCCGTCGTGCCTTTCCTAAAGGGACGGAAGAGACAGTTCAAGTGAAAAAGCTGACAGGTGGCAGGTAGTGATGCCCACTGAAGATAGGTTGATGGTTCAGAGATGAGCGTGAATATATTTAGACTATTAATGTAGCCTATATTTTATTATCATCCAAGTATATAGAGTGGTAATACATAGTGTCGCCTATGTCTACTTTATTATTTAATTAATTGATTATGCAAATAATATCAGAATGTGAATGACACAAATTAAATTAAGTAGAATAATAGGCTGCATTAGATATTTGCAGCCTATTACGCTAGATATTTATCTACTTTTGTAAAATAAATGTATTATTATTATTAGCCTATTATTATTCACAATAATACCATTATTGTTGTTTATTGCTAGGCCTACTGGTGTTGTTATTATTGAAATAATTATTAGCCTACATTTAGTCTAAAAAAATGCGTCTTGCTTTTACAGCTGTAGGTTTATCACTTTTTCCCCTCAAAATGGACTTTTAGCTGTTTGTGTTCCAATGTTGTCGTCTGTTAAACTTGCCGATCATGATTCGCATTTTTCTCTTAAATCTTATCATTGCCGTTTTTATATGATAACCCCTAGTCACTCTTCTCGTTGAACTGTAAACTTTTATTCTATGTCAATCGAAAGACACTTTTCCCTTGTTTTGTAACTATCGAAACTTACCTCACAGTCATCCTCATACTTCACGTTATCGGCTAATTTCCACAACATTCTAGCAGAGAAAAAAGGCTCTCCGTTACAAAACAAAACTAAAGATATGAAAAAAGTATTGTCGCCTGCGAGTTAATCCAGGTAAGAAAAAGTCTAGAGCTTCCTGGTGATCATGAACCACCTTGTTCTTCAGCTGCGGCGAAGAGGCGAAGTTCTGTGGGAAGGCTGAAGGGGCGAAGTGATCGGCCGACTGACTTTCCAACCACAGATATGAGTTTCCAACAGCCACTGGGAGAAAATAATCGTTGTCAAGCAATATTTCCCCCCGTCCGGTCAATGTGCTCTGTAGTTCTGGTGTGGAAGTGGGCGAAAACGGAGCATATAAGAAACTTGACTCCCTCTTATGGACAAAAAAGCGATGTTCAGTCTTATTGGGTCACACATGAGCACTGTACTATATGTGCACAGCCACTGCGAGGGGGCGTCACCCTGCACGATGATGTCAGTGAAAAAGAAAAATGAAAATATTGCTGATTGGCGGGACAACTGTCCAATCAGAATTATTTCCGTCTGTACAATATCAGACATTTAAACCCCTTGACTTTACTAGAGCCCAGTGAGGGGAGTCTCTCCACCTCCCAGTTTGTTTTACTGTTCGTTTTTATCCCCATAAGCCACGTTACTAAATTCAGTGCAGGGGTTTTAAACGTGTATAGGACACCTGTAAGCTCTATTTTAGGATGATAGACATTAGATCCGATTCAAAAGTATAGTTTTTACTAAACATACCCGCGAGTTGGCTATTAAGGAAACAACGCATTTTCAACTGTTGCAGAGTAAAAATGTAAAATATTTAGGCTAATTATTATAAATGACAGTGTCAGAACCAACACAACCCTGTTAATCACGTTGCTGTAACGGGTTGCTATGGTGATGTTGTGACGCTCAGTGGAATGCCTCTCGGCCAATCACAGTTCGAGATGTTCTAGAATTTTTATGGTTTTCTTAACAATTATTAGAAGAGCAGCGATGTGTTCTGTTTATTGTATTAGAAACAAATAATTTGTTTTCACAGAGTTATTGTGTTATTGATGATAAAGTCAGGTTATATACCAATATAAATACATATTTTAACGTGTCTTGATTTAAAAGTATTCATATTTCGTCTGCTGTTATCAGACGTATAGAAGAATAGCATAGACTACTCTCTATATGCCCTAAATGCATGCACTTAACTTGACTAAATCGTTATGCTCATTATGTTTACGGACTCAAAATAACTTTAGTTGATCTTGAGTTGCAAATCAGCAAGATATTTAGATAATGCGATTTGAATGCATACATAGAATAATAGTAGTTGAAATAAACCAATGATATTGTGATGTCGGTGTTTCACAGTGGTGGTTAAGTGCTTGTTTCAAACCGCAGTAAGCCCGAGGGTTTAGCAGCATCATTCTCTCAGAAAACCTTTAAAGCTCAAAGGATCTCAACAAACAACCCTTTCTTAACTTCATTTACATTTTTGGTGGAGCTATGGTCCAGCTGCTTTGAATGCTTGTATATGCATAAAACCCCAAAGAGGAGACAAAAGTGTTTTGTTTTGTCATCTTTTATTAATTAAAACGACGTAACTTTTCCTTATTTTTTGTTAAGTTTTAGTCCATTTTATTTTAGCCCTTAAAACTTTTAAATACAACCATATAAACTCTTTCCTGTCTCGACAGAAAATAATGTAGTTTACTGTATATGTCCATTATTTGGAGTCATTTCGTTAATTGGTTTTGTATCATTTAAGGAGTACTAAATGACAGATTATAATTTGTGAGATAAATGGTCAGACCTTTTGTCTTTAAGGATAACAGCCTGTGGCGTCCGTGTACCCAAGCTGTGGTGATCGGCTGTGCATGGGAACAACAGGACGTGGGCGACTAAGGATTATCTTTTTTTGCGTGTTGATCCTTGCTTGTTGTGATGCGAAGCAGAAGTGAAATACGCGCTGATTAAATGTTATTTTACACTGGAAGAGACAAAGAGCAGACCTAAAGGAAGTTAATCACGCTTGGCCTGACGGTGATGTTTTGAACAAATCTGATGCTCAGCTTGTCGTTTCAATGACGGTCGACTGCAGTGGCAACCGGCTCAGCTGATGTCAGGTGTAAAGATTTAATGGATCCATGCCCGGACAAATTAAACATGTCACACAAGCCAATGAGGGAACTCTGCCCAGATATTTTTCAATTAGTGTGATACATACTGCCCATGATAATAATAATAGCCTAATATAAGATAATAGCATATGGCTTTTCAGAATAAATCATATTGAAATCCTAACTTCGCCTTTTATTTATACTAAATACCAACATAGCCGATAATAAAGAGTACTATGATATTCAGATTGTATTAACAAGGCCTAGTGGAAGGATCTGCATTATATTATACGTTATATACATGTATAGGCGATCAGAGTATGCCTATGTTTGCATTAGCCTATTCAATGATAGTGACTTTAAATCCTTCCGCAGAACTCATTTATACTTTTTAAAGACTTTAAAAGGAAATTCAGCGGTGGTTATTTTGTAGAAATCACGAAAGAAAACACATGTCTAAATAGGCCTATTATTTTATTGAAAGTCTGTTTCAAAGTCTCTTTCAGCGTCGACCATAAACAGCACCATTGGTTTGTAATCCAATGGCCTTGAACCAAACTATTTGAAGGTTTTTTAGAGAAAAAAGCCTTATGACATTAATCACGGGTTTGTCAAAAGCGCATACGGCGCTGCGCGATTACAAACAGGTGATTGTAGTTGAAAATAATAAAAACAAATGAAGATTCAGCAGCAAAAAGCGATAAACATGATGCAGGTCGGGTTAAACTAAGTCAGCTGTAAGAGGAGAATATACTAGAACCGTGAACTCACCCTCCAGTCTATCCTCTCCAGTACAGACATCTGCAAACAGCAGTCCCACTGAGACGCAGCGAATGAGTGAAACCATGAGAGGTTTACGTAGCCAACCTCACCTGACGGTCTTGCAGTGCGCATGCGTCAACCAATGTCATACACCTGAGTAGGATCAATCAAAACAATCTATCTACAATTCCTCGATGAAAACCCGTATTTGTGATGGTTTACATAAAGCAGAAAGCATATTGAAATTGATTATGGTGAGAAAATGAGCGCACAAATGTATTAAAAACCACTAACCTATATTTGAAATGCAGTGAACTGAGTATGATTTACATGATTAGACCGAATTATTGTTGATCCCATAATTATCTGCTATTGTTGGATAAAAAAGAAACAATACCGTACATGCTAAAGTCTAAGAAAATGTAGAAAAAAGACGTGGGGAAACTTCTAGATTAGGTAATTCCACCCCCAAAGCCATATCGCCTCAGGCTGACCAAAAGAATCTTCTTTCAAAAGCCAGAAAAGCTTTTTAAGGCCTTAAATGGCTCTTGTTATCTGATCTCCTAGATACTTTAGCTTTAAACTAATGAACAGATCAAAGTGTCTTCCCTGTGGTGGAGAATGTAGCTTACATATATTGCTCTGAGAAAATAATAAATAGCTTTACCTTTCTGATGCAGCCCGGACACCTGCCACAAAATAAAGCCTCAAACTACATAGTCTTAAATAATTAGGAAATACAATGAAAATAACTGTGCGTGTCTTATAATACAATTCAAAAATACATATTTCTGAGAAATAACCTACTTCGATACCTATTTTAAAGTCCATAAATCCATTAGGCTATGCCTTAACTACAAATGTATAAATTATTTTGTAGCCTATTTCTTGAACAAAAAAAACAAATGGGGATGATTGAAGGCCTATGTCCAACTTTATTTGAATTCCAATTCCATTTGTTATGTATAATTAATGTAACTTTATATTTGTTTTATAAATGTTATTGCAATTTATTGTAAATCCTTTTGCGAGAGCAAACGTTAAGCTAAAGATGCGTTCAGTTCTCTGTGTTTTAGCCCCTCACATGTACCAAGGGGTTTTGGTACAGTAAATGTATCTTTAGAAACATCCACACGGATTATAACATATACCTTGGTGGTCCCAAATTATGGGGCCACATAAAGACAGTATTAGCGCTTTGAAAAATTGCTACTGGAATATATAAACAAGCGAAAGGGCTATATGAAAATCCTCTTTGCTCCTGCGTAGACAGTTTCAGAGTTTCTTTAGTTACTAACAAGAGGCCAATTTAAATTCAAATTCCTTGAGCTAATTGGTTATTATTGAGCCATTACTTATTTGTGAACCACCTTTTCTATGATCTAACGTGTGCAGAAAGCTATAATGCAACAACAAACGGGGGGGGGGGGGGGGGGGGGGGGCATGTCATCGACTGTGCTAGATGAAGAAAAGAGGACGCAGTGTTTATTTAAATTTTTAGCCACAATGATTGTATTATTTATGGTGTGACTTACATTTAATGAGAAACAGGCAGACTCCCCACTGTATGCTCTTTTATTTCCCCGCGACCACAGCTCGAGTCTGTAAAATCAGGGGTTGTTATAAAGACGCCTCTGCTGCCGCCTTGTGGTTGCATCCCCGCATTACCACAGGGGGCATCAACCAATCCTGTAAGAGGAGGGAACAGTATTAAGATAATTTGAACTCATACAGACACTAAAATGTCCAGTGGAGGACTTTAACTTTAAGTACATTTACTCAAGTACTACTTGAGTTTTTTTCAATTTTATGTCACTTGCTGTCATCACAGGCAACCATTCCTTGCACATAGTGTGTAACCAAGCTTCAGATTGAAGTCAAAACACACAAAAAGGCAAACATATTGCACATTGTACTTGTAATACAGGCTGCACAATTTCATAGTGAGAAAAATTAACACTTGATAGCATTAAAAATAAGTTTTGGTATTTTCTCATTACATGCAAAAAAAAGGAAAAATAAATTGGTGTCTAATTGAAAATAGGAAAAAACACATTTTTAATTTCCCTTATAAAAACTGTCTGAGGAAGAGTGTTTAGACAAGATGATAATTCAATTTCACTATATTTTGATCTTATTGATTAACCTCGATCCCAACATATCATATTATGTATGGTTTTACATGTGTCTATAGACAGTCTGGTTTTACATCAACAGCAGTGTCTAGAGACAGTATGGTTTTACAACAACAGTAGTATCTATAGACAGTATGGGCTTACGTCAACAGTAGTGTCTATAGACAGTATGGTTTAACATCAACAGTAATGTCTATAGACTGTATGGTTTTACATCAGCAGTAGTGTCTATAGACTGTATGGTTTTACATCAGCAGTAGTGTCTATAGACTGTATGGTTTTATATCAACAGCAGTGTCTATAGACAGTATGGGTTCATATCAACAGTAGTGTCTATAGACAGTATGGTTTTACATCAACAGTAGTGTCTATAGACAGTATGGGTTTACGTCAACAGTAGTGTCTATAGACAGTATGTTTTTACATCAACAGTAGTGTCTATAGACAGTATGGTTTTACATCAACAGTAGTGTCTATAGACAGTATGGGTTTACGTCAACAGTAGTGTCTATAGACAGTATGTTTTTACATCAACAGTAGTGTCTATAGACAGTATGGGTTTACGTCAACAGTAGTGTCTATAGACAGTATGTTTTTACATCAACAGTAGTGCCTATAGACTGTATGGTTTTACATCAGCAGTAGTGTCTATAGACGGCATGATTTTATATCAACAGCAGTGTCTATAGACTGTACAGTTTTACATCAACAGTAGTATCTATAGACAGTATGGTTTTACTGCAACAGTAGACTGTACGGTTTTACATCAAAAGTAGTGTCTATAGACTGTATGGTTTTATATCAACAGCAGTGTCTATAGACAGTATGGGTTTACATCAACAGTAGTGCCTATAGATTGTATGGTTTTATAGTATATCAACAGCAGTGTCTGTAGACTGTATGGTTTTACAGCAACAGCAGTGTCTATAGACTGGATGGTTTTATATCTGTCCTGTCTTTGGGTTTTTTGTCGTGTCAATTCCATGTTTTATTTTGAAGAGTAACTCTCCTCTCGTTTCATGTCACTTGCCCTTCCTCTTGTGTCACCGGTCTGACGTCCCCCCTTGATCCATGATTGTTTCCACCTGTGTTCCCCTCCCTTCATGTGTATATAGTCCGTGTCTGCCCCTGTCTCATTGCCAGAATATTTCGTCCGTTATGCCAAAAAGTTCCAGCCCGTTCCACATCCTTGTTCTTGTCTTGAGATCTAAGAATTCACGTTTTCCTTTTAAGAGTGATTTTGATTTTTTGAATGCCCTTTTTGTCTGCCCTGTTTTCCTCCTGATCAGAGCGACTTTGTTTTGTGTTTTATTAGCTAACTTTGATATTTGTTTTCCTCCTGTTCTGAGCGACTTTTGTTTTATGTTTTATTTGCTCAGTGCTTCCCGTTTTGGATTTGAGAATAAACACCAGCTTAGCCTGTGTACCTCCGCATCTGAGTCCTCATTCCTGCCCAGGTCTGACAGTATATTCTGGCCAGTATGGACCCAGCGGAGGCTGAACGCTTATCGGTGGCCCTGAGCACCCAGGAGGCCCACCTCGTCCAGCAGGAGGAGTTCCAGACGGCCACGGCCGTCCACATGGGCCAACTCTCCTCGCAACTACAGGACCTGCTGGGTCAACTCACTCGACCTGTGACCACAGCTACGCCTCAGGCCGTGAACACCACACCAGCTCCCACCTCGCCAAGTGGTGCAAGTTGTAGGCTGGCTTCCCCGCTCAGTATTGGGAGAGCCCGGAACCTACAAGATATTTTTAATAGACTGCTCTCTCCATTTTGAACTCTCACCGCATGCATTCCCCACGGGCCGGTCCAAGATTGCTTTTATGATATCACATTTGTCTGGCAGAGCCAAATCCTGGGCGGCAGTTGAATGGAGTCAGAGCTCTGCTGTCTGTAACTCTCTCCCGGATTTCCAGGCCGCGCTTATTAAGACGTTTGACCCGTTACCACGCACAGAGAAAAGGCAGCGGGTCAGTATGCGACTATGCCATCCGTTTCCGCACTCTGACGGTGGAAAGCGGGTGGAACGCTACAGATCTATACGATGTGTTTTTGAAAGCACTCGCAGCTCCGATTCGGGACCTCCTCGTTCCTCTGGACCTTCCCACCGATCTGGACGCACTCATCGCGTTCGCCATTCGGACCGATAACCAGCTCGCACAGCTCAGACGACAGCGGGGCGGAGGACCAGCGGCGACGGAGCGACACTCTTGCTCCCCCCAACCGAGCATTCGCCGCCGGAGCCACAACCTCGCCTTTGCTCCGATCAAGAGGAGGAGCCCATGCAGCTGGCGACAAAAGCGGCAGCTGGAGGGGAGGTGTTTCTACTGTGGGGAGATGTCAAGTCAAGGGTTCCAAGGCGGTGAGTCATGTTAAATCGTCCCACCATGTACCTCGTATTCTAACGTCAAGATATTGCATTAAACCATTTTCGATCAGAGCAGGCTCATCGAATCAGGAGCTGATGAGAGTCTGATGAGCTGGGGTTTAGCTAAGGAGCTGGGCATCCGCTCTGAACAATTAGCTAAACCCATCTGGGCCAGGTCACTAAATGGCAAAGAACTATTCTCTATTACCCACATCAGCGAGCCTATTAGAATGCGGATAGACAACCATGAGGAACACATCCGTTTTTATTTATTCACGTCCCCTCTTCAATCACTGATTTTAGGACAACCATGGCTTGTGAGCCATAACCCACACATAGACTGGAAGACCGGGAAGATCATTAAATGGGAAAAAGGTTGCGCCAAAGACTATGCTGTGTCTAGCAATCAGACGGATGTTACCAACCTGTTTTCTGCTAACCCTGCAACAGACTGTGAGTACCCGGACCTGAGCTCAGTCCCGTCTCACTACCACTGCCTTCGAAGAGTCTTCATCAAGACAAAGGCTCTCTCTCTCTCCCTCCACATCGTCCATATGACTGTCCTATCAACCTCATTCCTGGTTCTTCCATCCCTAAGGGTCGCCTTTATTCTGTTTCTAGACTAGAGAAGGAGGCCATGAAGGACTACATCTCGGCCTCCCTTGAAGCAGGACTCATCCGACCCTCATCGTCACCGGCAGGAGCGGGGTTTTTCTTTTTTTTTTAAAGAAGAAGGACGGTTCCCTCAGACCTTGCATTGACTATAGTCCCCTTAATGACATCACTATAAAGAACCGTCATCCTCTTCCCCTCGTGTCCTCCGTTTTTGATCAGCTTCAGCAAGCCCGGTTGTTCACCAAACTGGATCTCCGCAATGCATATCACCTGGTTCGCATAAAGGAGAGCGATGAGTGGAAGACCGGGTTTAACACACCTAGTGGACACTATGAGTACCGAGTCATGCCCTTTGGACTCACCAATGCTCCGGCAGTTTTTCAGGCCATGATAAATGATGTCCTTAGAGACTTCCAAGACCACTTCGTATATGTATATCTAGATGATATTTTAAGCTATTCTACACCAGGTTCACGTGACTCTAGAAAGGCTACTAGACAATCATCTTTACGTCAAAGCAGAGAAAAGTGTGTTTCATGCCGACACCGTATCTTTTCTGGGCTTCATTGTAGCTCCTGTAAAAGATACAGATGGACCCGGCTAAAGTTAGCGCTGTGGCAGATTGGCCTACACCTGACAGTCGCAAGAAGGTTCAGCAATTCTTGGGATTTGCTAACTTATACAGGCGATTTGCCAGAGGCTTCAGCGCAATAGCAGCCCCTCTGCATGCTCTTACCTCCACCCAGGTGCAGTTCCGCTGGTCGCCGGAAGCAGAGAAGGCCTGGCAGACTCTCAAGAGACGCTTCACCTCAGCCCCCATCTTCACCATGCCAGACCAGCGCCGCTAATTCGTTGTGGAGGTGGACACCTCCAACGAAGGAGTGGGAGCAGGACTGCAAGATGCACCCCTGCGCCTTCCTGTCAAAAAGGCTGTCCAAGGCGGAGCGGAATTATGATGTTGGCAACCGGGAGCTGCTGGCTGTAAAGATTGCATTGGAGGAATTGAGGCATTGGCTGTAGGGGGCCGACCACCCATTCATAGTCTGGACTGATCATAAAAATTTAGAGTATATCAAGAAAGGCAAAAGGCTAAACTCTCGCCAGGCCAGGCCTGTTGTGTTACGGGTCTGACGTCCTCCCCTGATCAATGATTGTTTCCACCTGTGTTCCCCTCCCTTCATGTGTATATAGTCAGTGTCTTCCCCTGTCTCGTTGCCAGAATATTCCGTCCGTTATGCCTAAAAGTTCCAGCCCGTTCCACATCCTTGTTCTTGTCTTAAGATCTAAGTATTCACGCTCATGTTTTTGTGTTTTCCGTTTTCTTTTTAAGAGTGATTTTGATTTTTTGAATGCCCTTTTTGTCCGCCCTGTTTTCCTCCTGATCGGAGTGACTTTGTTTTGTGTTTTATTAGCTAACTTTGATATTTGTTTTCCTCCTGTTCAGAGCGACATTTGGTTTATGTTTTATTAGCTCAGTGTAGTTTGACTTCGATATTTGTTTTTTCCTCCTGTTCGGAGCGACTTTTGTTTTGGAATTGAGAATAAACATCAGCTTAACCTGTGTAAATCCGCATCTGAGTCCTCATTCCTGCCCAGGTCTGACAATATCAACAGTAGTGTCTATAGACAGTATGGCTTTACATCAACAGTAGTGTCAATAGATGGTGTGGTTTTACATCGACAGTAGTGTCTGTAGACAGTATGGTTTTACATCCGCAGTAGTGTCTATAGACAGTATAGTTTTACATCAACAGTAGTGTTTATACACTGTATGGTTTTACATCAACGATAGTGTCCATAGACTGTGTGATTTTACAGTATATTAACAGTAGTGTCTATAGACTGTGTGGTCTTACATCAACAATAGTGTCTATAGACTGTGTAGTTATAAATAAACAGTACTGTCCATAGAAAGTATGTTTTTTATTAACAGCAGTGTCTATAGACTGTATGGTTTTATATCAACAGTAGTGTCTATAGACAGTATGGGTTTACATCAACAGTAGTGTCTATAACCAGTATGGTTTTTTCATCAACAATAGTGCATATAGACTGTATGGTTTTACAGTATATCAACAGTTGCGTCTATAGACTGTATGGTCTTACATCAACAATAGTGCCTATAGATTGTATGGTTTTACATCAACAGTAGTGTTTATAGACTGTACGGTTTTACATCAACAATAGTGTCTATAGACAGTATGTTTTTACATCCACAGTAGTGTATACAGACAGTATGTTTTTACATCCACAGTAGTGTATACAGACAGTATGTTGTTTTATCAACAGTAGTGTCTATAGACTGTATGGTTTTATATAAACAGTAGTGTCTAAAGACAGTATGGGTATACATTAGCAGTAGTGTCCATAGAAAGTTTGTTTTTTTATTAATAGTAGTGTCTATAGACTGTATGGTTTTACAGTATATCAATAGTAGTGTCTATAGACTGTACGGTCTGACATCAACAGTAATGTTTATACACTGTACGGTTTTACATCAACAATAGTGTCTGTAACGAGTATGTTTTTTTATCAACAGTAGTGTTTAAAGACTGTATGGTTTTACATTAACAGTAGGGTCTATAGACTATATGGTTTTACATCAAAAGTAGGGTCTATAGACAGTATGGTTTTACATCAACGGTAGTGCCTATAGACTGCATGGTTTTACAGTATATCAACAGTAGTGTCAAAAGACAGTATGGGTTTGAATCACTAGTAGTGTCTATAGACAGTATGGTTTTACAGGAACAGTAGTGTCTAAAGACTGGGTGGTTTTATATCAACAGTATTGCCTATAGACTGTATGGTTTTACAGTATATCAACAGTAGGGCCTATATACAGTATGGTTTTACATCAACAGTAGTGTCTATAGACTGTATGGTTTTACAGTATATCAGCAGTAGTGTCTGTAGACTGTATGGTCTTACATAAAAATAGTGCCTATAGACTGTATGGATTTACAGCAACAGTAGTGTCTATAGACGCTATAGTTTTACAGCAACAGTAGTGTCCATAGACTGTATGGTTTCGTAAAAACAGTAATGTCAGTAGACAGTATGGTTTTACATCAACAGTAGTGTCTATAGACTGTATGGTTTTATAACAACAGTGTCTATAGACCGTATGGTTTTACGTCAACAGTAGACTGTATGGTTTCATATCAACAGTAGTGTCTATAGACTGTATGATTTTACATCAACAGTAGTGTCTCTAGACTGTATGGTTTTATATCAACAGAAGGGTCTATAGACTGTTTGGTTTTTACATCTATAGTAATGTCTATAGACAGTATGGTTTTACATCAACAGCAGTGTCTATAGACAGTATGTTGTTTTATCAACAGTAGTGTCTATAGACTGTATGGTTTTACATCAACAGCAGTGTCTCTAGACTGTATGGTTTTATAGAAACAGTAATGTCTAAAGACAGTATGGGTTTACATTAGCAGTAGTGTCCATAGAAAGTATGTTTTTTATTAACAGTAGTGTCTATAGACTGTATGGTTTTACAGTATATCAATAGTATTGTCTATAGACTGTTCGGTCTTACATCAACAATAGTGTCTATAGACTATATGGTTTTACATCAACAATAGACTGTATGGTTTTACATCAACAGTAGTGTTTATACACTGTATGGCTTTACATCAACAATAGTGTCTATAGACTGTGTGATTTTACAGTATATCAACAGTAGTGTTTATACACTGTATGGTCTTACATCAACAATAGTGTCTAAAGACAGTATGGTAGTACATCCACAGTATTGTCTACAGACAGTATGTTGTTTTATCAACAGTAGTGTCTATAGACTGTATGGTTTTATATATACAGCAGTGTCTAAAGACAATATGGGTTTACATTAGCAGTAGTGTCCATAGAAAGTATGGTTTTTATCAACAGTAGTGTTTATAGACTGTATGGGCCTCATTTATCAATCTTGCGTGAAAACGGGCGCAGATCTGAGCGCAGAATTGGTCGTATGACAGGACACACGTGTGATTTATGAAACATTCGTATCTGACCAAACTCAGCGCCTTGATAAATACGCTGAATTCGATTGTCATTAACACGTTACGCCCTTAAATATTTCTGGTTCGGAGGCCTCGCCCACTGAGGTCAAACATGGAGAGACGAAACACTTGTAAGAAAAGAAACTTTTCCGACACAGATCGGCATCCTGACATCCGAGATGGAGCAAAATAAAGATGTGCTTTTTGGCGGTGTTAAGAGTGGAATAAAAGGGGCCCATAAAAACGCTGTATGGAAAAGAATAACGGAGGCAGTCAACCCGAAGCAGCGCTCCACTGAGACCCGTGTGCGCACTGTTGGACAGGTGTTGTGCCGTATTCAGCACCCCTGCCGTGAAATGCACCCCCTTGCATTATAGGTGATATTCTGGAACAGAAGGCTGTTGTTGGGGTGCTGAATACGGCACAACACCGGCGCTCTTGCTCTGTAGCGGAGGTTGCCAGCGGGGTTTTTAGGTATCCCGTTAGAGGATACCTTTGTCACCTAGAAGAACCATACCAAGATGTTAATCATCTGATACCTTGTTTGATTTAATGCAATTTATCGAGGGTAGCCACTAACCGAGGAGATGACTTTGGCTCTTGTGGAAGTAAGAGAAATGAGCTGCTCTCTTCATGTGGCTTTTGAAATGACTAAACTGAAGTTGGTACACAGTGGGGTCATGGTACATAAACCCCTGGAATGAGACTAGTCCTTGCTGGTTGAGCAGATAATAAACTTGAATCACAGAGCCTCACAGAAAAGAGAGGAAGATAGAGATCTCGTGACCTCTCACCCATCACCTTGGAAAGATTCTAACAAACAGAGGAAATGCTCATTTCCTCATTTTAGGCACACACACACATATTCCTTAACTAAGAAGTTTGTGTGTTGCAAACACAGACAGATCTGTCTCTCTAGATAGCCATATAGGGACATGCACTAAATTCCTTCTCTCAGCATTTAGTGTTATAAGATGTTGCTAGGCAGATTAACATCTGTTGCCACCTTTTTTACCTTGGGGGTGTTACCTTCAGCCCACAAGGGTATATAAAGCCGCTACTCTTAGACCACAACAGACTCGTCTGATGTATGACCTGGTTGGTGTTGTATCAGAACTTGTCTCCGCTTTGCAAAGTGCTCCAATAAAGATATTGGTGTGATCTCAAGCCATTGTCTCAAGATCTCTTCTTCCATCCTCCGATCAACGAACCCGGGGAGGCAACTGCAGGTTGATCTCAACAATTTGGGGGCTCGTCCGGGATCGGAAGGAGGAGAAGGCAAATTCGACCCAAAAGGTTTCTTCACGGGGAACAGCGTGAGACACAAGCCGGCACATCAGTAAAGGTAAGCAGAACCTGTTTAATCGAAACTCTGCACATTGGGCATTCTAAAACATTGTGTCTTGCCTGCGCCACAGTGAGTAAACTATTTAAATTGAGATATTGGCAAAACTGAGAATGGTAAACTGAGAATGGTCCTGGGTCGTGGTTGACCCCACCGTTATTCTGACGAGGATACGGACAAAACCTAGGAGGTTACTGGGTTAGAGGCCCGGGGAACTGAGGATACCCCGAATTCTATAAGTGAGTTTTAGCTCACAGAGGCATCACAAATTTTGCTATAAGCTGAGTCTGGGACTCATATGTGTGTTTAACAAAGTGTGGGAGGTTTGTGTGTATATCCACTTTGAAATCAGACTCAGGTTCTGAGGAATACACATTTCTGTGGGACAACAGAGGGAGGTGTAATTCTGTCGCTGTTTTTATCTGAAACGGGAAAAGTGGTGCACGTTCTGGGGTAACCCCGAGAGTGAAGGCGCACAGACGTGAGTCTGTGTAGAAGCTTCCTTTACTAGAACGGCATTACCGGCAATGACCCCCGTTGACGAGAGCAGCGAAGTGTTATAATTTAATTTATGGTTGCACCATATACGTCACCAGAATATTTAGTGTGGATTGTGAAAGTGAATAAACAACAGAAAAGGCAGAAGAGATACTTAGGCGCCATTTTGGAATAATTAAATATCAGGCTTGCTGTTTTCTGACTCACAATAAGAGCGAAGTGAACAAATAACACGGTGTCCTGGCTGTTCCAATCAGAGGTGATCTGTAACGAACAAAGTCAGCAGGATCAGCAAGAGCTGATTGGCCGTGGATGAGTCACCGTCTCAGAATAAGGTTCAGAAGACAGTAATCATATAAGAAAATAATGAACGGAGAATTTGATCCCGAGCAGGACGATGGAGGTTGGGGTCCGGTTAACCCCAACTCCAGATGGACGTCATTTGCAGTCCAGTTAGACAATATGATGAAAGTAGCGGATACCACCCTCAGACCGAAAGGGAAAGAAAAGAAATTGTCAGAGATAAGAGTTAAAGTGGAAGGGTTGGTGAAGAGAAAAGGGAAAGAAATGGGTGAGAAAGGATCATTGGGCAAGTGGTTATGGGAGAAGGAGTGTGAAAGTCGGGTGACAAGGGATGAAATGAACGACAAGGGTAAGAATGCAGGAATAATGAAACGTTCCAGATATAAGAAAAAAGTGGAAGCTCTGGAGGAATATAGAAGGGAGTGGACGGAACTAGGGTTTTACTGGCAAAGTACAAAACACTTACACAAAAAAACCACACCCACTAAAAAACAACTCGCCATTTCTGCCACAGCTTCGTCATGTCCACCTCCGTATTCCCCTTCAGCCATGACTCAAATTTCAGAAACCCCTGGCATGTATCCAACATTGTATATTACTGAGGGCACCCTCACGGTTGGTGAAGAGGAGGAAGAGTACACACAGGATATTGCTAGTAACACCTCAAGCCTACAAACAGGCTCCATCTCACAGGCAACAGGAGGGGCCTCGTGGCCACCTCCACCCCCGCCACCAACGGTTAATACCAGCTCAGGCGGAATGGACACTGTTCCATTTGATCTGCGCAAACAACGTGAAAAACAAGTCGAAGAATGGGCAAAGTTAGAAAATGAATTACAAAAGTACCACTCGACACTGAAGCAACAGACCCAACCCCAACCTCCACCACTCACCACTGCCCCCGCTCCAACAGCACAGCCACCGTCGCAGCCTACAGACTTCCCCACACTGAGCTCTAATACTCCTTTACCACCACTCGATTCAACAGGTCGAGGATGGGCCGCCTTTAGGGGGAAAGGGGCAGAAGAACAGACTGGGAATGTCGTTCCTGTCTCTATGGATCTGTTAGGATCCTGGGACAATAACGATCCGGCATCTGCCCGTCAGTCTCCTTCTGTAACAGAAATACTAGAACGCGAGAGGTCTGCTTTACAGGAGAGAATTTGGGAATCAACAGCCACTGTTAGAGCCCTGGAAAATACTATTGGTAGCAGGGTTGCGGCCAGAAATCGCACAACCCGTCAGGAAAATCTTTCTGGAGGGGCACATGGCAATTATCCGCTGGTGACGTCAAATAACAATAGAGGACAATATAAACCTTATAGTCAGGGAGACCTTGGCGCCATTGTTGAAAAACTACCACCTATGTCCGAAGGGGGTAACTTGTGGTTAGCCAAATTAGATGCGTTAACTGCGGGACAGAAACTAGGACTGGGTGACTTCCGAGCAGTAGCTGCACGTTGCATGACAGGAGGAGACTTAGCGTCTCTTGAACAACAGGCAGGGACCGTTGGCCTAAGTGATGATACTCCATTTTTGGCGCTGAGCACTCTGATTGGTCAGTTTTTAAGGGAAAAATACCCATTGCCCAGCGCAGCCGCCATGCCCAAAATGAGGTGGGATCCTAAGCAAAATCCGCGAGAATACATTGACAACGGCAAAGATTTATGGTTAAAATATACAGGCATGCACCCTGGCAAAGAAGGTACACAACGTGAATGGTTTAGACAGGCGGTACTGGAGGGAGTTCCGGAGGAAGTCAGAGTGGCTATGGTCAATAATCCGGATATGTTAGGGGCGGAGTCGACTAATTGGGAAAAACATCTCATACATCATTTGACTCGTGCACAAGACCAAACTCAAAAAGAGACAGAGGATCTTAAAGAATTACAGACGCAACTACTGAAATTACAATTATCTGATGCGAGACAAAAAGTAAATGACAAAAATAAGTCTAATAAGGACTCTGGGAAGGTGATGGTTGCCGCAGCATACACGCCCGACTCATTCCACTCTGATCACATTCCATGGGTGCCACCACACCCACAACAAACGAGGGGCAGTGGGCGTGGCAGGGGATTCGTGAGGGGTGGCAGCAGGTTCCGAGAAGGGCATGGAAAGGGCAGTACAGGGCGTGGTCAGTCGAGGGAGGGTTGCTTTGTATGCGGTGACCAAGGACACTGGGCCAGAGACTGCCCCAGAGGACAGGGCGGTCCATCACGTTTCCGGGCCAGAGGCCGTGCATATGGAGGACGACGACCTCCATGTCCTCCTTGGCGTGCCACTGACGAGGCCCCACCAGAGGGCAGCAACAATGATCCCGGACAGTTTCCACAGTGGGAGAGTGGCTGGGAGGAGTCCAGCCAATATTGACACACCCCTGAGAACCACACGGACAACAATCCCACGGCAGAACCAATGTTGTCTGTACAAGTAGGAACGGCCAAATTGCCATTTTTGGTTGACACGGGGGCCACGTGCTCAACGATAAAATCATTACCTCCCGGTTCTCTATCTTCAAACACCATCACACTTGTGGGCTTCTCTGGGGAAAAACAAACTCTGCCGATTACCAAACCCCTGTTAACAAAAATTGGCCCACAGACTTTTGTGCATCCCTTTGTGCATTCTCCCATGGTCCCTATGAATCTCCTGGGGAGGGATATGCTCATTAAAATGGGAGCATCCATCCTGTGTTGTGCTGATGGACTGGTTGTCACTCTACCGGACGGTACTCGACTGCCATGCTCGAACGGCCCAGCCTCAGCTGGACAATATCTGCTGCAACCTGTAACCGAACAATGTGTCGACATATACTGGGGAACTATACAACCACAAACGCCGGGGAAGGGTAGCGTTCTTTCGGCTTACTCTCTCTGGAAACCCTGGATAGCTCAGATCGAGCCCTACGTCTCTCCTCCGGATCCACCACATGTCACACTGTTCTATGATAGAGCACAAACTGATTGGTATCAGGATAAATATCAAAGCTGCCTTGAAGGGCAGACTTGGGAAATTGACACACAATACATTTATGTTGCACCAGAGGGTGTGGCTGCTGCGGTTAACTTAACACCTGAACAGACTTCCTGGTACATGATGGATGACGAGGCGTCGCCACACGTTTCTCTGGCGCTGCATCCTCAACATCAGGCCAAGGAACTTGGGAGCATTGTTAAAAGGGCAATACAGCAAACGGATTGGGTAGACACAAAGGCTGTCACAAGTCCAATATTCGAATACGACTAACACTTATCGTATTTTAGTTTCAGGAACTGATCGGGTAATCTTAGAACATGCACAGTTGTCCAGACATCATGGTCGCGAGCAGACAGATCACCCAGAGGCCACCAACATACTTGCCGGACTTCCTGCTAGTTTATGGGCAAATGGCCCGACGGACGTCGGCATGGTACAATGCTCGCCGGTCACTTTCCAGATACAGGACGACAATCCTATCTGGATCAGGCAGTATCCGCATAAGCCTCAAGCTGAGGAGGGGATAGCTGACACAATCCTGGGCCTTCTCCACACAGGGGTCCTGGAGCAATCACATTCCGAATGGAACACGCCCATTTTGCCGGTTGAAAAGAAAGGGACAGGTAAATATCGCATGGCACATGATCTGAGGGCGATTAATGACATCCTTCTTACTCCCACAGTACCAGTTCCTAACCCATATGTTGCGCTCACGAATTTGGCTCCGGAACAACAGTGGTTCACCTGTATTGATTTGGCTAATGCGTTCTTCTGTTTACCTTTGGCCAATGAGTTACGGGACATTTTTTCATTTACCTTCCAAGGACAACGACTTAGATACACCCGCCTACCACAAGGTTTCGCCCTCTCCCCTGGACTGTTTAATCAGACCCTCAAGGAACTGTTAGTCGACTGTCCCTTACCCGTCCAAGTGACTTTGGTTCAGTACGTAGACGACCTGCTACTTGCTGCACCAACGGCCACGTTGTGCCTACAAGCGACGCAACTCGTTCTGATTCATTTGGCAAAAGGGGGATTCAAAGTCAGCAAAAACAAACTGCAAGTCTGTCGAAAGCAGGTTTCTTTTTTGGGAAGGGTAATTTCTCAGAAGGGGACTAGCCTCTCTCCACAGCATAAATCCACCATTTTGCATCATTCAAAACCCATGATGGTAAAAGACATGCTGTCGTTTTTAGGACTCACAGGCTATAGTAGGTCATATATTGCTGACTATGTTGGACTGACGACTCCATTGCGCAACCTCGTGAAAGAACAGGGTATGCGGAATCTCTCAGCGTCTCTTGACTGGACCCAGGAGGCGGAAGAAGCTTTTATCAATCTTAAACAGGCACTTTCGTCCGCCGCTGAATTGGCCATTCCAGACTACTCGTTACCGTTCTGTCTCGATGTCTCTGTCACAAATGCCTGTGCCAACGGCATTTTGTTCCAGAGAAAAGGGGGAGATAGGATAGTATTAATGTATGTAAGCGTCATGTTAGACGAAATGGAAAAACGACATCATGACTGCACTCGACACGCAGCAGGTTTGGCTAAAATCATTCAGAAAACGGCCCATGTCGTCATGGGCCATCAATTACACATTTTGACGTCACACAGTGTGGTAGCATATGTCAACTCACAAGCATTCACATTAACGGCGTTACGACAACGAAGACTGAGTCATATACTCGAAGCCCCGAATCTAACATTCACACATGAAGGAATAAATATGGCCGATCAAATGGGAACAGGAGAACCTCACACATGCGTGGACATAATATATAGGGATGAAAAAGTGCGACCTGACTTGCAGGCACAAGCAATTGATGGTGCCAGAGACTTGTACACAGACGGATGTTGCTTTAGAGATGAGAAGGAAGGGTTAAAAGCTGCCTTCGCGGTGGTAGAGGATCTACAAGGACAGTTCGTCACACGAAGCGCGGAACAAATACAGGGACAGCAATCAGCCCAAAGAGCGGAGGTGCTGGCCATTATAGCGGCCCTAAAAATAGGTGAAGGACAGAGAGTAAACATTTATTCAGACTCCGCGTATGCAACGGGCGCGGTCCATGTAGAATTAAAACAATGGTTAAGGACAGGCTTTCTGACGACCAACAAAAAACCCATCAAACATGAAACTGAAATGAGAGAACTGGCAAATGCATTATTACTCCCAAATGAGGTAGCAGTAATAAAATGCAAAGGACATGACAAAGTCAACACACGAGTAAGACAAGGCAATGCCGCAGCTGATCAAGCCGCAAAGAAGGCGGCAGGATACGTAACACAAGCAATAGTAGTGTGTTCAGAGGCAGAAGAGCTATCTGATCTGAGTGCACTCAAAAATGGACAAACAGCAGCGTCGCCACAGGAGAAAACCATGTGGAAAGCTAGAGGGGCAACACAAACGGATGGTTTGTGGAGAGGCCCGGATGGGCGTCTCGTTTTGCCACCGGACGGTAGACAGACCGCTTTAGCTGAAGCACACGGTGTGGGACACGTGGGTGTGGCTCAGATGATGAGAAATCTGGAACATTGGTGGCATCCTTATCTGAAAGACATGGCCAAACACTATGTGACCACATGCAAAATATGTACACAGTACAATGCCAGACCCACGGTGAAACCACATCCTGGAAGATATCCTCTAGAACCCAGAGTCGGAAGAGAAATCATAATCGATTATACAGATATGGTTACCATGGTAAGAGGGTATAGGTATATGTTGATGTGTGTGGATGCATATACAGGATGGCCAGAGGCATGGCCTGCGAAGAAGGAAGACAGTAAGACGGTAATTAAGTTTTTGATAAATCAGTACATCCCGAGACATGGGTTCCCGGAGAAAATCAGGTCAGATAACGGAACACATTTCAAGAATCAGGATTTGCAGAAGGTTGAATCAATGCTGGGTTTGAAACACAAGTTTGGTACAGTTTACCATCCCCAGTCACAAGGGAAAGTAGAAAGAATGAATCAGACTATAAAAAACAAATTGGCCAAATCTGTGCACAGACCAAAATGAATTGGGTTGACGCCCTACCATTAGCCTTGATGTCTGTTAGGAGCTCTGTGAATCAGAGCACAGGTTTCACGCCTTTTGAGTTGCAAACGGGAAGGGCTCTGCCAGGGCCAAAGTCTAGGCTGCCTGGTATAAAAAATGATGACCAATCACTAACCAACAGAGAGTATTTCCGTGAATTGCAAAGTCTCGTTTCAGCATTCGCCAAACAGGTGACCGATCGACTCGGCAACGCGGAGGCCCAGGCAACGCCGGAGACAGACTGGGTGGTGCTGAAGGTCATCAAGCGGAAGTGGTCCGAACCTCGCTGGACAGGTCCATACCAGGTGGTGGAGCGAACATCCCACGCCGTCCGACTGAAGGGGAAAGGCGACACTTGGTACCACTGGAGCCAGTGTGCGGCAGCAGCAGAACCACAACGCTCCTTGAGTGAGGTGCATCAGGACCTGAAAGCATCGTGCACTGTACCGGCTGGTACAGAAGAAAAGACCACCGACCAACAAGGGGCAGAATAATCCCCTGGTGGCACTGGAGGGAAGGTAGTATACCTGAGCTCGTTAAAACCAACACCCGAAGAAGACGACGTCGCCAGACCCACCATCTCCATGACAACGAGTCAACTGAACTTTTTCGTTTTTCTATCTGTAATATTTGCTATTTACTTTGCTTTAGGTTTGCTAAAACTAATACTCACAGGCACCACTAGGTTTTAGTGCTAAATCATGCTACTATTTGGTAATAGAGGGGTGTTATTATCGTGTGGTGCTCTAACATGTATAATTGTACCCCTGATTTTTTGGGTATGCGAGGGTCAGCATGAACAGAGTCAGGCAGTGACACCCCTTAGCCCGTTCTCTCGTGAGAAACGAGGAACGCAAAAAAAGGATAAGTGTATACAGAAATATGGGGGAATTGAGTTAGATTACACCCTAAATTCAACCTCGGCATTCCAATTTGACCTATGTAGCGTAATTCCTTGTGGAGGCAAGCCAACTTCGTATAGAGGGTATGATGTATATCTCTGCCAGCTGGGGTGGCCAGGGAGCCAGGTTTGGTGTCCTAGCTGGAACCATGTCTGGCAGGCCACCAATCGAGACTTTAACCCGCAAACGACGACCTCGGAAGGAAAGATAAAAACGGCAGGGTACTTTCGTATACAGAGGGATTTTAGTGCACAAACAAACCCATTAACAATGAGTGTCCTACAATTAACAGCCAATCCGTATCCTAACCGCCCAAGTGGACATTGTTGGAACTATACCGAAAACTCCTTCTATTTCTTATTAGGGTTAGATATCACAGGAAAGGACCCTATGGGCCTAATAAAACTAAACTTACACCCGGCTCGTCCTCAAAACCTCACCGCATTAGCCACTGTGTCCACTCCAGCCCCGGCGACTAAACCGGATCTGGGATCTACCTTTAAGGTCATAGACTACTCTCTATTGAAACCGGCAGATGTAGTACGGATGGCTACCGGGTACTCTGAAGAAAACTTGTGGGTATCCTGGGTAGCTCAGGTAGCGCGAGAACAGAGTGAAGGGGACTGTGTAGCATGTGCATCTGCTCGCCCCAGTTTAGTAACAGTCCCAGCGCCACTCTTTCCAAATGACACAGTAGGCTATAATTGCATGATGAGCTTGACTAACGGCATTGATACCAGCTGTTCCACTCTGGGACATCTGTTTCCCCCGATATCTAACAAAACCACAGTAGGTCCATTTACGCCCAATAAGAACAATGGTACGTACATATGTTATGAATGGTCTGACTATACCCCAAGATGTAATCTAACTCACAGCAAAATGCCTGATAAACGCGACTATGGGTCCATAGACTCCTCCTGGTGCAAAGAAATCAGAAACGGAAGTGAAATTGGCACGTGGGCTCGGGCAGGATTGTATTACTATTGCGGCACTAACCGACTCTATGTCCGTCTTCTCCCACATAGCATTGGGAAATGCGCGATGGTAAGACTGAGAACACCTCTCCTTTTGATAGGCGACCATTTGAGACATCTGTCTGCCACCGAAACCGCTAGACAGGCACTCACACAACGTCAACGACGTCATGTGCTCGAGAAACGACACACCGGTTCATTTGATACGTCATTAAACAATCCTACGTATATTGATGCAGTTGGAGTACCACGCGGGGTCCCCAACCGATACAAATTAGTGGATCAAGTAGCAGCAGGTTTCGAAAACATCCCCCTTATCAGTGCTGTGTTCCCGATCACGCCTAACAAAAATGTCGATCGCATCAATTATGTGCATTACAATGTCCTGCGACTAACCAATTTAACCAGGGACGCAGTCGAAGGTCTTTCGGCTCAATTAGCCCCGACTTCACTTATGGCAGTTCAAAATAGGATGGCCTTGGACATGGTTTTAGCCGAAAAAGGGGGTGTGTGTGCAATGTTTGGGAACATGTGTTGCACGTTCATTCCCAACAATACAGCGCCGGACGGTTCAGTGACCAAGGCCTTAGAAGGATTGCGAACCCTCTCTAAAACTATGCACGTTCATTCTGGATTAGATAACCCCTTGGATGAATGGTTCACCAGAGTATTTGGAAAATGGAAGACATTGATTCTGTCATTGTTTCTGTCTATCGCTGTTTTCCTGGCTATACTAGTAACTTGTGGATGCTGTTGTGTACCATGTATCAGATCTTTGATGGTTAGGCTAATCACCACCACCATTGAAGGTAAAGCTCCTGTCATGATGACCATGCCTCTACTGTTAGCTGAAGAACAGGAAAACCAGGAGAATAAGGATGGTGACTATGTACGGGATATTAGACTGGTCGATGTCTAGACCCACTACAGATGTGATTCCAACGCTTTTTCTTAAAACCCATGTACGGCCGAACTATAGCATACGGCCGAGCTATATTCATGTTTACTATCAATGATTGTCTGCAATTGCGAACGCTTGATGTTGAGCTCTTTTGAGAGCTCAAAAGGGGGAATTGTGGAAGTAAGAGAAATGAGCTGCTCTCTTCATGTGGCTTTTGAAATGGCTAAACTGAAGTTGGTACACAGTGGGGTCATGGTACATAAACCCCTGGAATGAGACTAGTCCTTGCTGGTTGAGCAGATAATAAACTTGAATCACAGAGCCTCACAGAAAAGAGAGGAAGATAGAGATCTCGTGACCTCTCACCCATCACCTTGGAAAGATTCTAACAAACAGAGGAAATGCTCATTTCCTCATTTTAGGCACACACACACATATTCCTTAACTAAGAAGTTTGTGTGTTGCAAACACAGACACATCTGTCTCTCTAGATAGCCATATAGGGACATGCACTAAATTCCTTCTCTCAGCATTTAGTGTTATAAGATGTTGCTAGGCAGATTAACATCTGTTGCCACCTTTTTTACCTTGGGGGTGTTACCTTCAGCCCACAAGGGTATATAAAGCCGCTACTCTTAGACCACAACAGACTCGTCTGATGTATGACCTGGTTGGTGTTGTATCAGAACTTGTCTCCGCTTTGCAAAGTGCTCCAATAAAGATATTGGTGTGATCTCAAGCCATTGTCTCAAGATCTCTTCTTCCATCCTCCGATCAACGAACCCGGGGAGGCAACTGCAGGTTGATCTCAACACTCTGCAGTGCGCTTTCCTTTACATTCATTGGCCTTCAAGAAAGGCCCAGGCCGGGACCTGTAACCTTCTTGCTGTGAGGCGACAGTGCTAACCACTACCCCACCGTGTAGCCCCCATACAATTTCAATTCACTTCAATTTTATTTATAGTGCCAAATCATAACAAAGGTTTTCTCAGGACACTTTACAGAGTAGGCATAGACCCAACAATTCCCCCATAGAGTACGGTGGCAACGAAAACCTTCCCTTTAACAGCCAGGAACGTCGGACAGACCCAGCTCTGTGGAGGACGGCCATCTGTCTTGACTGGTTGGGGAGGAAGAAAAGGAAAGAGAAAGAGAGAAACACAAAGATAGACAAAAGACAGAGAGACTGACACACTTCCAGAGATGCAAGCAGCCAGCGAGTGACAGTAACTATAACAATATCTATAGTAATGTGAACATGACCCACATGTTATGGCAGTCACTGATGGTGTTTTTATGGCTACAAATTTTATAATTTATAAGACTAGTGACAGAATAAATGACTAATAGTTATTGAAGTAGCAGGAAGCGTCATGCAGGACCACGGCAGCAGGCACCACCATGATCAGCAGAGACCTGCACACAGGACCAGGGCAGCAGGCACCACCAACATCAGCAAGGACCAGCACACAGGACCACGGCAGCAGGCACCACCACGATCAGCAGAGACCTACACACAGGACCACGGCAGCAGGCACCGACACCATCGGCAGAGACCTGCACACAGGACCACAGGACCACGGCAACAGGCACCACCACCATCAGCCGAGACGTGCGCGCAGGACCAGGGCAGAAGGCACCACCAGCATCAGCAGAGACCAGCACACAGGACCACGGCAGCAGGCACCACCACCATCAGCAGGGACCTGATACACAGGACCAAGGCAGCAGGCACTACCACCATCAGCAGAGATCCACAGGACCGCGGCAGTAGGCACCACCACGATCAGCAGAGACCTGCGAGATGACAAAGCACAAACAACTCCGGGGAAGAAGTTGAATTACTATAGACAGTATGGTTTTACTGGAACAGTAGTGTCTATAGACAGTATGGTTTTACATCAACAGTAGTGTTTATGCACTGTACGGTTTTACATCAACAATAGTGTCTATAACCAGCATGTTTTTTTTTATCAACAGTAGTGTCTAAAGACTGTATGGTTTTACATAAACAGTAGGGTCTATAGACTGTATAGTTTTATATCAGCAGTAGTGTCTATAGACTGTATGGTCTTACATCAAAAATAGTGTCTATAGACTATAAGGTTTTACATCAAAAATAGGGTCTATAGACAGTATGGCTTTACATCAACAGCAGTGTCTATAGACTGTTTTGGTTTTACATCAACAGTGGTGTCTATAGACTGTATGGTCTTACATCAAAAACAGTGTCTATAGACTGTATGGTTTTACAGTATATCAACAATAGTGCCTATATAGACTGTATGGTCTTACATAAAAAATAGTGTCTATAGACTGTATGGTTTTACATCAAAAGTAGCGTCTATAGACAGTATGGGTTTACATTAACAGTCGTGCCTATAGACTGTATGGTTTTACAGTATATCAACAGTAGTATCTATAAACAGTATGGTTTTACAGGAACAGTAGTGTCTATAGACTGGATGGTTTTACAGTATATTAACAGGTGTCTGTAGGCTCTATGTTCTTACATAAAAAAGCGTCTATAGACTGTATGGATTCACAGCAACAGTAATGTTTATAGACTCTATGGTTTTACAGCAACAGTAATGTCTATAGACAGTATGGTTTTACATCAACAGTAGTGTCTATAGACTGTATGATTTTATGTCAACAGTTTTGTCTATAGACGCTATGGTTTTACATAAACAGTAGGGCCTATAGACTGTATGGTTTTACAGTATATCAACAGTTGTGTTTATAGATAGTATGGTTTGACATCAACAGCAGTGTCTATAGACAGTATGGTCTTACATCAACATTAGTTACTATAGATTGTATGGTTTCATATCATCAGTAGTGTCTATAGAAGGTATGGTCTTACATCAACAATAGTGTCTAAAGACAGTATGGTTTTATATCAACAGCAGTGTCTATAGACTGCATGGTTTTATATCAACAGTAGTATCTATAAACAGCATGGGTTTACACTAACAGCAGTGCTTATAGACTGTATGGTTTACAGTATATCAACAGTAGTGTCTATAGACTGTATGGGTTTACATCAACAGTAGTGTCTATAGACTGTATGGGTTTACATCAACAGTAGTGTCGCTAGACTTTACGATCACAATCTGCAGCAGAGCCTAGTTCTATCCAGCCCTGCACGTGTATCTTTAACTGTATCACTCTTTGCTGGTTCCTCCTAACTGTCCTCCTCCTCCTCACTCTTTTCCTCCTACTCATCACCACCGTGACTTCCGCCATCAATTGAAACGATTGAAACATAACCAAGGTCATGGAGGGGTCATCCCTATGTTCCCCGGGTCCTATGTTCACAGTCACATAAGCCTCTGCCTTCCTGAATTTATTTCAGCATTTTGTTAGGGTTAGGGGGGTAGGATTAGGGTCTACATAGGCCTATTTGCCGTGGAATTTGGCATTGATTGAGGAAAAAATATTAACATAGGACCCCTTCTGTGAAAAGCGGGGAACATCGGATCCGGGGAACATAGGACCCGGGGAACATAGGTACGCTCCTGGCCATGGGACCAACTGTTATAGAGGGCTCTTGACATAGTCAAAACATATAGCACCAGACACAGTAATTTCTACAACTTAAATCTAAAATGATGCAAACTCAAACAAAAAGATGAAATAAAGAAGGTGATAGTAATTTTACTAAATCATACTTTGGCAGAAGGGACAAGTAAGGAGTCACAGAGCAAAGGGAGCAGGGAGTGAATACAGAGGGAGAAAGAGAATTTAGATGAGATGGTGTCTTTAGTGTGAATTTCCCTTTTCTTGAACATTTTTATTATTATCATTATTGTCAATATTCATTTTCAGATGTTTCGTGATAATTTCAGCCTCTTCTGTATTTCAAGATTGGATGTGTGGATCTGTGACATTGTTTTCCAATTTTTGCCCTCCAAACTTAGATCAGGGAAAGTGTTTACATACTTGTACTTGCACTCAGGGCTTGACACTAACTTGTTTGATCACCAGCCAAACAAAAACCCTTTTGCTTTTCCCAGCCGTAAGAAAATACAATCTGTGCAGTACTTTGTTTTCCTAATGGCATCATACGTTAGCTTCTCTCTACCTGCCTTCCACTTGTCATTGAAGGCTATTTTCTTTTTCTACCACATATCGATAGTTGCTAATCACGTCTGGATCTACTTCTCTAGTTGTAGCTGTGTTTCTCAATTTAACTTTTTTTTTTTTTTGTCCATCCTACACGGAAGTGTCGTCCGTCACGAGTGCTCAAGGGAGTTGTAGTCATTGTATCACTTTGCCAACAGTTTATTAATTCAGATGACCCTCGGAAGACTACAATTATATTCAACCAGCCAAAGTGGCAACTCTGTTTCCTGCCACAGCTAAAATTCACCCACATTTTGCGGGGTGTTAATGTCAAGCCCTACTTGCAGTGCTCAAACAGGCTTCCATCCCCCCAACAAATTAATGGCCCATCAGCAAATGAGCCAATCAGATTTCTGCATGCAGAGCTAATTTTTTCAAGCCGGTGCAATCATGGATACCCTTTCCTCTCTTTCAATTCCACATGGAGAGATTTAACAGAAGATTGGACATTTTACGGATTTACCACTAGTGTGAAACAAGATATGCAAAAGCCAAGGAAAGTAATGTTAATTTGATTTTATTTGCATGTTTGGTTGCTCTCTGTAACAAAAAATGCTATCAACCCACTTTGTTGTAAAAGGCTACTATTTCATTAATGTGTGACAGGAGGAAAAGGCTAAATACTGAGTTTTCAACATTAGGATATTAACTACTTGATGGGCCTTGGTTGGGATGCTAACTCAGATTGCATAAGGGAATAAACACATGGTGAAGAACTATTCTTAATTAATTCATTCATTATTATAAAGTAAATGTTTTGAATTACTTTCTTTGCTTGTCTCCTATATTATATTATGATATGGCAAATAAATGAGCAAGTCATGTGCATGGGCATAATAGATTCGCTTCTATGTCAATAGGTAAATATAAAGAATGTTGTCATGTTACAGTGTCTTTAAACTTGATGATTCCAGTATAGAAGTCGCAGTTCCCATCACCGACAGCCCCAGATCAGGTGTGAAACCCCACGTTATGGTCTCAATAACATCCATAGACATATAAAGAGTAGATGCCGCATCGAACGTTGGGCCGCGAGAAATGCGGCCGCCATCTTGGACCGGTCCTTCTCCCAGATCAGTTCTATGAGTGACTCGTTGAGCCTCTGAGTTGAGCAGCAGAAGGAACAAGATGCCAGAGCACTGTGCAGCGTATTCCTGCTCTAATCTAATATTACAATATTACAATTCATAATCAGTACGGTACAGTACAATTTTAAACAATTATACATAAATCCATGCATTTTTGGATGTAATAGTGAGTCCCTCAGGCTGTGGCAGGTAGATACATATTTAGAGCTACACTCTAATTGGTAACTGTGCAATAACAAAACAGTGTGAAAATGATCGATTTAACAAAATGTTATATATATTTTTATACCACACACACTCGCTCAAATGTGGACCCTCCCTCTCCTCTCCACTACCACTACTATTCGACTGGCAGAGCATGGATCATTTCTGAATATTTATTAACATATAGGGTTCGGCTCTTGTTTTGTTTTTTTAGTGCTTTAAATGGAACTGTGTCTGTTTGACTTGTATTTAGATGTGTCCAAAATGTCATCTCTCTCTCTCTGACCTAATTGTATTGATACTCTTGATTTATATGTATTTTAATTTTCTCTGAGTGTGTGTGTGTGTGCGTGCGTGTGTTTGTGTGTGTGTGTGTGTGTGTGTGTGTGTGTGAGAGAGAGAGAGAGAAAGAGAGAGAGAGTGAGTGAGAGAGAGATTTATGTATTCATGTATGAAATATAGCCTATTAATACTCTATAAATGATTTCTATTGTTGTTTATATTTATAGTGTTTGCAAAACACCTATCATACATCACATATATCATATATCATAATATTCTATTACTGTTAATCCCACTGTGAATATTAAAATACGCTGAACCGTGTCCTGTCCTTACACTGAGTGGAGCGGGCGACCGGGCCAAGATGGCGGCCCCACCGCTCGTCAGCGCCAATAGGCCCAACGTTCGATGAGGCGTCTACTCTTTATGTCTATGATAACATCACCAACAACGCAGGCAATAACATTGGAGAATTGGCCAGTGTATCTTTCTGAAAAGTTCTAATATCAGATGATGACTCATTTAGGCAAATTAGGACAAAACGCTTTTATGTTTTATCATCAATTGCCTATTAAATACAGGTGTGTTCTCTTCTTCACTTGGACCTGAGGACCGTTAGCTTGAATATTTACATTACACAGAAAGCAGGAATGGCAGTAATTTTGAAGCATGATATACTGTGTGCATATATCATTAAACCTATAACAGACACACAGCTCTGACCTACCTACTTCAGACCAGCGCTAACAGGGCTATAAATTAGCGGTCGCCACTCGCCAAATGCGACTAAAATATTCCCCTGGCGATTTAATTTTGGGGGGCTACATGCCACGGGGCGGGTAAATGTTTGTCCCGATGGTCGTGCTTGTGCCGTAAATTATGCTGATATAGCAAAACATTGTACTAGCTATAAAATGATAAATTACGACGGTAGCTAACGGTAGCGCTAAAGCGGTGATTTGTAGTGTGTCGCACTGAAGTAGCTCCCCCAGCGTCACTGCTGTAGAAAATAGTTCCCCTCAGAAGCAATGCAGCGTCCTTTAAAAGTTTTAGAGCGCAGCGATGTGGCGGCACATTCCCGGTGTGACTGAACCAAAGAGGAAACACAGAGGAGAAAGGCGGTGGCTATGATGCACCGCGGTGCAGCTGGTCTTATATTGGATATTCAACATATATTCACTTCACTGATGGGGGAGGTCCACCAGAAGACCCCTGCTGAGAGAAGAAAGAAGACTGCAACCAAAAGACATGATGATGGTGTTGGTGACGATGGGAGTGATGAAGATGATGGGGGTAATCCAGGCAGTGTAATCAAAAGTCATGTTCTCACTCTGACTTCAGTACTCTTTCACTGTATTAGTGTCATCTTTTTACTTTACACCATATCAGTGTAGTTGTGACTTCATTCCAATAGCAGTATTTTTATTTTTCTCGTCTTTAACAAACGTTGTTTGCATCTAGGTGTAAACAATATATGCTTCAGCTAATCTTGGCTTAGCAAGCCAGCTCCTCTGTTATCAGATGTTTACAGCTACTCGTGTTGAAAAGGTTTGAAAAAACACTCAGTGACACTTAAAAGTTTCTAGGCAGAGGTAATTGCCTGTTCTGAAAGTTGGACATTTACTTTTGCCTAAACTATTGTATCTGCTGTGTCAGAGGCAAAGCAGCGGGTGTGGGAGAAGCACCGAGGTGCTTCTGGAAAACCATTCGACACCTCAGGAGAGGAAAAGGGGAACCGCCAGGGGTGCGCTTTGTCACCAATCCTGTTTCTAAAATTTCATGGACAGGATATCAAGGCATAGTCGTGGTGTGGAGGGGTTGCAGTTTGAGAACGAGGTCGCGGGTACAAGCGGCCGAAATGGGTTTTCTCAGGAGGGGGGCTGGAGTCTCCCTTAGAGATAGGCTGAGAAGTTCAGCCATGTGTGAGGAACTCGGAGTAGAGCCGCGTTGAAAGGAGCCAGTTGAGGTGGTTCGGGCATCTAGTAAGGATGCCCCCTGGGCGCCTCCCTAGGGAGGTGTTCCAGGCATGTCCAGCCGGGAGGAGGCCTCGGGGAAGACCCAGGACTAGGTGGAGAGATTATATCTCCACACTGGCCTGGGAATGCCTCGGGATCCCCCAGTTACAGCTGGTTAATGTGGCCCGGGAAAGGGAAGTTTGGGGTCCCCTGCTAGAGCTGCTGCCCCCCCGACCTGACCCTGGATAAGTGGTTGAAGATGAGATGAGTGAAACTATTGTACTACATGCCATTTAAATAGTGATTTAATTAAGCAATATTACACAAGAGGGTCTTAAGCCAATAATGACTGTAAAGGCCAGTGTATAATGTGATTATACAACGGTTACAAACAAAATACAAATTATAATCAGTTTATTTATATTGTGGGGCAAAATAAATAAAACTTTTTGCTAATTTTATCTCCGTTTCCCTTGAAATACATAGGATCTGACTTATAACTGGACAAAACAGTCAGTCACATCAGTACTATTCTTAGCTCAGAGAAAGAGTTCATCAAGCTAGCAGAACACCACATGAAAGCAGCCAAATAAATTTAATCTAATTTTATTACGAAAGATTGACAGACTATGTCTAATGACTAGAAATGACAGCAAAACATGTCTCAAACCAAGTTAAAAATAGTTATGGTGTGTAACTACAGTAGCAGTCAAAATAAATGAAAACAACCTTACTTTCATTGTTTTATTTTCATTTTACAACAGCAATAATAAAATTTAAATCAGGTCAACTGTACAAAGATTCCACCATGTATAATAACTATGGCTTGTTTTTTTAAGGTATAGATGAAATATTTTGTCTACAGTGAAATAGTTGAAATGAAGAGAAAGCTTGAATTTAATGGGGGCCTATTATTAGAAGCGGAGGGGGAAAGGGGACTTGGGATGACAGGAAGACATGCTAAGAAAGAATGATGGTGGATAGGCTAGAGGGAGGGAGAGACAGCCAATGAGAGAGCTCAGGACTGTTGAGAGAGTAAGAGAGATGCAGAGATATGTAAAGGGAGATGAGGGGAGGGGAAAAGTGTGTTGGTCTTTTATTTTAGAGATACTCTCCTGCTGTGGTGTGGTTTTGTTTGTTTATCTGTTAAATTAATTTTTTTTGGAGCCCCATTCACCATATTCACAGTGAAATACTGTGAGTCAGTAAAAACCATGGTAAAGACACATACTGAGTGCCTGGTCCTCAAACTGTTGGTTAAAAACTTTTTAGAACTATATTTATCAGTAATGGGTCACAATTTATGGAGCAATCTAAAAATGGTTATCTTTGCTCTGAGTGATAGTTACTAGAAGTGATATGGGGTGTGGGTGACCCAGTTGGATGTCTGATCTTTAGTGCGCTTGGCAGAGCTGTGGGTGGTGAACAGGGATTTGAAGACCTCCGACTTCGCTGTCATTTCTTGGACGGACCTTTTGGTGGCGGTGGATGTAGAAGACTTGGCGCCTTTAGAGGAGCTGGAGGATCCGGAAGCTCCGGCCTCATCTAGATGGTAATGTGGCAAATAATGGGGAAAAAACACAGGATCAAGACAAGAGCAAAGAAAAAATTACAATTACTCCATTGTGATTGTTCGCTTCCGCCAACCAGTCAAGTTGCAGCTCACATCTAAACTGTCCAGACATGAAGTGAAGAAATTGAAGACTTTGAAGGGCTTTAATAAAAAAGTGTATTTTTTATGTTTCACACACATCTTCAACTGACATACTTTGCGCAGCACCAATTCCATTTTCAAATTTAACAAGGTTAAATCTACATTTAAGCTTTGTTCTTTTGTATTTATCAAAGAAAAGTGTGGGGTTAGATACCTAACTGGCTGCTTTCATCACCATTTTGTAGCGAGTTCCCGGTTACATCCACTGGAGGAGATTGGGTGTCATCTGCAGGAAGAGACAGGAGTCCATTTGATTAAGACGACTTCATTCAATGTTTTGTTCAAGTATAACCTACATAGGATTTCAAAAAATATATGTATATATAGTAAATAAAATAAACAAAAGCTTGATAATGAATTACAAAAGGTTTTATTAAAAGTTTAATTCATGATAAACTTTGCTTGAGGATACATGAGTCTTTAATCAACAGAACCTGTGTATCCGCATGGAGATAATAGTTTGTTGTACTTGTCTGTTTTCTTATATTTAATCGGATAATAAATTCTAGCTTTACAATATAAAATACACCAGCAGGAACAGAAAAGTTGCGCCTGGGCTTTTTTTCTTGTTTTAATTAAACTTAATTTTGAGTGAAATATACACTGGATATCAAATTAGAGACCAATGTACATAATTATTTATGAAATATTGTTATTTTTTTATTGTTAACAATTTGATAGAATATTCGCTGTGGCTATACCACTGCTGTACTAGCCAAGGCACTTCAACAAAAACCTTTATTTTTGTGGGGGGGAAAAAGTGAGGCGGCCGGTGGCTGAGTGATTAGAGCAGTTGCCCTATATAAAGAGGCTGAAGGTCGCAGAGGCAGCCGCCGCGGGTCAGACTCGGACCTGCGCCCTTTGCTGCATTGCTCCCCCTCTATCACCCAATTTCCTGTCTGTCTTATCAAATAAAGGCTTGAAAACTGCCAAAAAAATAATCTTTAAAAAAAAAAAAAACAGTGAGTGAAATTAGAGAACAGAGAATCTCTGGAAAATCCTTGGCAACAAAGTAATGGCTAAGAAACCCACTACAGTTGCTGAATTGTGGAAGAGACTGCAAGAAGAATGGACCAAGATCAAACCAGAGCAGTGTGCGATACTAGTGATGTCCTGTGGGCACAGATGTGCTGAAGTCATTCAAAGCAAGGGCCTCTACACTTACTATTCATTTTTGAATCCTATAGCAGTGTTTCCCACAGACCAGGTAGCAATTTGTGGTGCAGGGCTGTATGGAGACCTCTCCCCTGTACAGACTGACAACAGGCGATGATAGATAGCACAGTGTTTCCCCTAGGTTTACACCTTTTTTTTGGGGGGGGGGGGGGGGGGGGGCACGCTCTCTGTCCGCTGGTGTGCGTGCATCAGAAAGTTTATTTTTGTCATTTCATCACAACTAGAAATGCAGCTGTAGAAAGAATCTCACTGTCTCAGTCGTCATTTAACTATATTTCAGCAGTACGCAGTGAGATGCGCCTCTCACTCTCTTGCGTTTAAAAAAAACAACCTGTAATCAATCTGTGGCGCTCAGTGTTGATTCTGTGGCGCAGCAACACACATTGGTCTATGTATGGGAAACACTGGTATAGCCCTAAAAAACATTGTTTAATTCTTCTGTTCTGAAACAATAATTACTGTTCTCTACTTTTTCTATTTTGTTTTTTCCACAAAATAAAGATTTTTGTTGGAATACCTTGGTTATTTAAAAAAAAACATGCAGCCAACACCCTGTTCACTTTGAGGTAGGAACCCTGTGCTGTTCTGGAGAACTAAACAGGAAACCACACCAATGCTATCCGAGGACACAGAATACTGGAGGTCAACATAAATAAACACATGGCCAGACCCAAACCACTGTACCTGTTCCAATATCACTATTGACAGGATTTGCATGGCTTTGCTTATTCACAAGACTTAGAAAAGCAAATAAATACTGGGGCAGGAGTAATACACATTACATTTAGAAAACACACAAACTCTATGACTAATCCAAAACTATTCCATTAATTATTCTGTCGCAACATGACACATAGTGTTGTTTTAAAAAACAGATTATATGAGATAACAAATGATGACCAATTAGCCTGAAAATGTCAGGGTGAATTAATATATAGACAGTGAGCCTATGAAATATAAGCTAACTAGTTTAGCCTGAAATAATACACAAAAAAACTAATGAAATATTGTAATGGTGACATTAGTCATGGGATCACAGAAACTCTGTTGCTTTATAGCGAATGAAACAAAGAGTGCCTCTACTAACATCATGAAAAAATTAAAGAAAGAAAACAGTAACCGGAAAAGAGCAGATGAGACTTTTCACAAAGCAAATCCCACATTTCACGTCAGCATCAACCTTGCGGGCATCAGTGTTTATCTGACACTGAAGCATGTGTCTGCACCAGTTCTGACTGGTCCACCAATTTTAACTCGTCCAGCAACAGGGTCAAAATAATGGCAGACGGTGAATTTATCAGTTTGCCCATGAATAAACACTGCGGCTCCTCAGTATTACTGTGTGTTGCGTTGCAGCTGCTGGGCAAAAGTGAAGGGAGTGTCTGTGGGATTATCGAATTGAGACCAGGGGCCTCATTTATAAAGGTGGCATACGCACAGAAGAGGGTGCACAGCACTTTCTAAGCCACCTTTGGAACAAAACTTGACGGGAAAATGTGCGGTCCTCCACACAAACTCTGACCAAGCCGTACACAAAGAAACAGGAGAAATGAGAAACAGCGACACCAATGGCAGAAGGATGAAACATGAGAAACTGTGTGAAACAAATCAAAATAATCCCCCTCAATCATATGAAGAATTCACAAAAGCCATTCTTACAAAAATACACAAACAGCTGTTTTAATGTTTTTCTCTGAAGTGCGAAAAAAACAGCAATAAGATGTAGAATTGTACATTCAAATGAAGATATCTTTCAAAAAAACCCTCTTAACTCATAAATATGTTCTGTGATTATTAAATTAGACGTTTAAATTATTAAATACTTGCATGTTTTAGAGTTTATTCTCATAATTAATACAGTTAACAGAACAAATGTTTCCACACTGATGCTGTTATCGATGCCTCCGTCTGGTAGATAGTAGCGCAGTTTTAATGAGGGTGTATATCACAGTGCTTAATACAGTCTTTATTTTAATGCCTTTAGTTTGTTTTATTTTTGCTTTTAATATGTTCGTTTGTTAAAATTAGATTAGATTAATTTCCACACCTGTAGGTTTTTAGGTAGAAGGTCATGCCATCACAATGCGTAATGACGCACACTCGCTGATTAACTGAAAAATGAGGACGAGCTGTCTATAAGCCGCCCCCGACTGCCGTGTACTGTTCTCATGGTTCATTTGGATCTCTGAGAACAGGGAAACAAAAAGGCGCAAGTTGCAGCAATGTACGGTTTCTCAAATGTTATCGGTGCTGTTGACTGCACTCATGTTGCTATAAGAGCACCGAGTGAGAATTAATGCTTTCATTCATCGCTTTTTTATTTCTGCAACGGTCCGACCATGTCCTATGTTTTGTCTGTACGACAACTTTGAAGTGAATCCTACGCAGTTTTATAAACGAGGTCCCAGGACAGACATTCAGAGTAAAGTCGTGTCTACCATAACGCGACAGCTCGCCCTATCCAAAACAATCACAATCTAATCTGCATTCCGGACCCTATCTCGGTAACTGTCCTGGCCAAGGTCGTTACTGGAAAAACTAATCCAGGAGAATGCTGCTGTGTGACGCGCTCATTGCTTCTTCCCTCCCTTCCTGTCACAGGCACCTGTTGATTGTTGACTCTAAGTGGGACCCAATCAAGGACGTCTCCGTGACAACTTGCTGTGTGATTGCGCTGACACTCTGCAGACTGAGACACTGGCTGGGTAGCTGGTCGAGGAGACTCTAAAGGCTGATATCACACACACATCCATAGACACACATGCACATATGCATCACAGCCCCCACCCCCTGATCCTACGCCTTTGATGCTTACACAACGATTACAAAATGAATCACATTTACATGAAATTCTCAATATCTAAAGCACAATGCCACGAGTGCCGGCGACCCACCACCTCCCCGACATGAACCAGGTGCGAGGGCCCGTTCATCACTGCTTGCAGCTTTAATTGCATTTTGAACCTGTAATTCCCCGCCAGTCCATGTGAGGGCGCACTTGACGCCAGACATACTTGACACACATGCGGGAACTAGTGTTGCTTTCGTCAACGAAAATTCTGACGAAATAGTGTCAACAAACCTTTATCACGTGAGAAAAACTAGACGAGACGCAATGTAAATGCTGGTCATGTGACGATAACTATAATTAAATATATAATGCAATGTTGACAAATAAAAACGAGACTAATTGTGGTTTACAAAATAAAAGCTACGCTAAAATGTCTCTTCATTTTCCTTGACCAAAACGAGGTGGAATAACATTGTTTCGTCTCGTTTAGTCACATTATTATTTTGCAGTTTTTCTTTTTCCTGTGTCTCGCGTCTGGAGGACATCACTTCCTCAATCCACACACGCGGCATTATTTAGATTAAGAAGATGCAGCTGCTGTGGGTTAGCGTTAACGACAACTAAGAAAGAAAAATTAGAACAAAGTCTGGCACCGAGAAAGAGACCAATGGCCGGCCAGGCGAGGATTGTCTTTGGGAGAAAAAGAAGAAACGACATTTGGAAAAACTTTCATTACATAGACGTGGAAAAGAAAACGGAATGTGTTGTGGAAAAAGAAAGGGAGAAATGCGAATTTAGGTAAGTCAAGACATTAACGTAACGATACTTTCTGTTTTAGAAAGCTCATGCGACATGCCAACTCATGAGGCTACGGTTAATGTATCGAATTGTAACCCTAGCTTTAGACGTTAGCCACTGGAGCTGAGAACAAATGTGTGTGCGTGTGTGTGTATATTTGTTTGTAAGAGAGTGTAACATGGGTTAACGTGTGTAAAGAGTGTAAAGTGGGTTTTTAGTTCCTACCTGACTGACTCACTCTATAAGTGCACTAAGCATCCCTTGTTGGCCAAATACTTTCACTAGTTTTGTTATTCACATAGCAATCACACTGAACTGAATTTGGCATCAACATGACTTTGAATTACTTATTCTAGACCCGTACATGCATGTAAACAAAAGATATTTGCATGGGTTTGGCTAAAAGAAAATGTTGGTTTCGTCAATACTACTAGGTACTTTTATTACATTGATTAAATATAATTGCATCACTAAAAAGAGACTAAGAGCGTGCTCACACTGTCCTCCCGGACCGAGACCCGGACTTTAGGGTACTTGCCCCCCCCCCCCCCCCCCGCGCCCCAGCCCCGTTTGTACTCACACTGCCAGGGCCGGCCAATGCTTCTTGCTGTCCATACGCCATCACGCCGTAACACATCACACGCATTGATCGCGTGTGTGTGGCTTTGTTTACAAATCTTTCCACAGACCTCTGAGTTTTTGTGCGTCTTGTCGACTGTTTTTGAATATTTTCATCCGACCAAATCTGCAGTAAACACTCCACCTCCGCACCACACCAACATGAACCTTTCACCGCCATTGTTGTTGTTGTTAAATGTCCGCGCATGGTCCGTCCTTCTATTTACATGTCCGAACAGGCGGACATAACGCTACTGCCGTAGGGCTCGTGCTCGTGCTCGTACACGTGCGCATGTTCGTGCTGGTACATGTGCAAACGGCTCCGCTAAAGCCCACCTCTTTCAAGCGGGCCGTGGACGGTCCGCTGGCCGCAGTTAAACGCGGAGCAGGTGCACTCACATGGCTTAAAGGTACTAGACTTTAGCTGAAAAACCGGTTTTGGCTGCGGCCAAAAGGACAATGTGAGCAGACCCTTAAATACAATTTTCTTTGACTAAAACTAAACTGAAATGTCGTAAGTTTTCGTCGACTAAAACTAGACTAAAATAGTCATGGACAATTCTGACTAAAATAAGACTAAAATGCTCAGACTTTTAGACGACTGAAGCTTGACTAGACTAAAAAGAATATAACCGTGACTAAAACTAATTAAAACTAAAACGACAACTTGACACAAAGACTAGACTAAAATTAAAAGTAAAACAGGCCGCTAAAAACAACAATAGCGGGAATACAAACGAAGCAGTTCTCTGACGCCAACAACAATACACACGAGAAGTGGCACACTGACAGGACGAAGAGTCCAAAACGGAGTGCAGTATGGAGTCACTTTAAGTTGGTCGATGACGACAAAGACAGAAAATGCACAATCCACAACTTTGTTGAATAACCAGCTAAATATGTCACATTCAGCCGTGCTACAAGTGGCGAGTGGTTCTCAGCCTACAGTCACCTCAGCGTTGGGACGAAGGGTATGTCAGGCATGAAAATCACTCACCTTTTGGCAAAATTTGCTGTTTTGAAACCGAAATAGGTGACCTACGTTAATCGTGTAGATCCGAGGGGGGGGCACAGAGGTATACCAGGGATTATCAGTGAACTACGAACGTGCGAACAAAAGATGGAATATTTTCTGGTCCTTTGAGTAGAAGCCTGTGTGAAACAGTAATTCATGGCCATGCTGGCCGATGTTGACTGCTGTCCTCTCTGATCTCAGCGCATAAAATCCCAGCGCACTGGGAGACTTGCGCCACGCGCTCCCTGTAGACCCGCGGCCACAACACTCCACGCGCTCCCGCAACGCTCATCTTTGTGGATTTCTGAATCCTCTCGCCAACAGCTCGCTAAGCTCCGCTCTGTTGTTTTTCTCAATCGTTTCAGCGAATAGACAGGTTTTTGTGTATAACTGCCACCTTGAAGCCTGCGTTTAATCTGCAGCCATGTCGGTGGGTAAAGAGTATAAGTTGATTAGGCATTTGAATAAAAATCATGCTAACTTCAACACCACTTTCCCACTAAACTGTAAAAAATACTCTGTTACGTTAATTTTTGTCAGTCCAGTTTTTGATGAACAAACTAATGTTTTATATGTACTTGTCTGGTAAAGTAACTAGTAACTGAAGTAATCAGATAAATACAGTGGAGTCAAAAGTAGAATATTTCCACTGACTTGAAGTGGAGTAGAAGTATAGAGTAGCATGTAAATAAAATACTCAGGTAAAGGACAAGAGTAAACTTGAAGTCATATTCACAGTGAGGACTTTGTACTCGTAGAAGTTTGAGTCGTATTCACAAGACTTTGCACTCAGCTTTTTGATTCATACTCATAAAAACAATCCTAACCCACATCCCGTTTCAAAGACTCACGGATATGACTACAGAATTTTGTGTGCAATAACTTTTTTGAAACACAAATTGTTATTATGAATATGAATTTGAGAATCAAGGATACATCTTTTTGACAGCTGTCTTACTCCATACTTTACAACTTGTTAACCGCATCTGTGTAGGAGATCACTGCAAACACCTATGTATTAATGGAAACTGGACAATGGAACAAAACTGGGAGAAATTGCCATTACAATAATAAATAATATCATCAATGAGTATCTCATTCTGCAGTGTTATTTTAACACACATTATTGTATTAAATACACAGGTATTTCATGTAAGTTTAATGTTTTATTAACTCGGCTAACACCATTAGAGCACATTCAAAGCATTATCCAAATGAAGAAGTAAAGGTTTTGTTCGCTGCTTGGTTTTGTTTATGTAAATGCTTAACAGATTTGTAGTAACAAGATGTGTGGTGCCTCAACCAGGCTTTACACAAACCTTTTGACTCGGATGGTGTGGACACAGTTCCAGTTGCTTTGCTCTTCTTTGATTTCTAAAAAGGGGGAGGAACTGTTTTGATTAAAAGTCATCAAAAATTATTATGATTGGATGTATAAGTTTACAAAAATTATTTTTTTCCTAGTGAAGAGAAATACAGTTCAAAAGCTAACACTTTTTTCACTCAAAACCAAATAATGTATTTTATCGCTTATTCAATCCCCAAAAAACACTCCATCACATTGTCAGAGTGGATAATCTGTACTTCAGTTTAAATTAAAACTCACCTTAGTTTTGACTTTGGCCCGTGTCTCTTCCATCTTCTCCCTAAGCTTCTCCACCTCCTCTTTAGTGCCATTGAGAACAACAACATCCGTATCTTCAAATGTCTCTCCACACTAAAACACAAACATGACAGCCCAGGTAAGAGATACTGACTGACACCGTAGAGGAAGAAATGTAGAGGCAGTTCATGTATCCTTAATACTCCCTACTTAAGTTTGTGTTATATAGTGTTAGTAGTTTTGTGAAACAAAGGTGATTGTGATGAACATCAATTTGAACCTTTTACATATGTCTGACAGAGATTTTTTAACAAGATTTGTAACAATAGATAAGGCGATGTAGTCCTACTTTGATTTGCAAAGTAATGGTTCGTTTATCCAGCTTGCTAAACGTTATTAAAAATGTGTATGAGGTACCTGTAGAAGGAATAGGAAGACTAAAATGGCAAATAGTATATAAATCCATACCATTCCATTCTCATACGCAACGTTATCCTGAAAACCTATATAAATATGTAGATCAACATCCAGACTATCTCTGTGCCACATAGCTTTAACTTACATAGCCATTTTCACTGAATTTGCATTCAGATTGCATTTGGTTTTCTCTGTAAGCAAAATCAAACTCAAAACACAGGGAAGCAGAAGGAAAAAGGCAAATTCAGATTCAGTCAGACAGACATTGATTAATGATATACTATATGGATGCACTAACTATTTAAAACATTTTAACCTGCCAAACATCCCGTCAGGTTTACAATATTGTCTATTCTACTCACTAAAATTAAAGTGTGTATTGTTAAATCCACTTTAATGGACCAGTATATTATTTGTAATCTTACTATCTGGATGGCAGGGTGGCTAAATTGATCTACAGACTTAAACTAAACTTGTTCAACAGGCATTTTCTTTTTTTTACGACAACAAAACACAGGGATGAGAGTGATTTCCCCTTTAAACAGAGTATTAAAGTAATGATAATGGTAAACAAACCCTACAGTCCTTCAAAGGCTAACCGCAGTAACTCTAAAGTAATTTCAACAATAAAAAACGGCTTCAAAGTTTGTTTGCTGTCCCAATGACTGAATAGTCTATGATAGATTAAGGTGTACTGGCCTGCCAAATAAAATAAATGTTTGTTTCAGACCTAACTGAATCATCGTGGTCAATTCAATACTCATTACAACTGTTGTCCCTATGTTTGTTAATTCAGCCCTGAAATAGAAGATATGTACCTATATTTGATTTATCCAAAGCAGTTTGCTACGTTCCATTTCACTTTACTATTTACAGAGTCATGGCACCATTCGGAAACCCACTCTCTAAAAAAAAACGTTATTTCACACTGTTACATTTCTCCTGGGCAAGCTAACTCAAGAGTGCGTTGCAAAAATATATAATTAATAATTTTGTCTAACATATGCCGCATGCCTGCTTCAACAAAAGGGAAAACACACCCATGTAAAAACATAAACATTAAACCCCTGAGTAACAAGCAGGGGATCCATTGTATTGCCATAATGCAGGCTCAGTGGGTGTGAACTCCGGCCATGTGCTCTGTTTAACACAAGAGGGATAATCTCAGAAGCTGACCGAGCAGCAAACAAACTCTGTGGGTGCTGCTCTGAAGTCTGTCACTCTGCTGTTGCTATAACCATAAATGACATAGGTCACCGGCGAGTCATGAATCGTGTCATCAAGTCGGTGAACAGGTCAGCCAGAATCCTGCTTCAGCACTACCTGACAGGCAACAACAAGGGCAGCAAAACAGAGACAGTACTCAGTGGAGAGACACTGTGGATAAATCAATATGTGCACCTCCAACTGTGCAGATGGACTGGATTAAAAACCTCTTCAAATTAAAACAAAAGAAGAAAGGAACCTGAGGCAAATGGGTGTGTGAGAAATAATGAAAAGCAAGAGGACAAAAAAGTAAAATACATCATACCAGTAAGTAAGAAACTGAACGGGAAGGAGAGTGGAAAAACATTAGGGAGATAGAGTGTGTGTTCATGGGTGTTACTGCTGGTAACCAGGCAGGGACGGACCTCGTCTCGTGGGGATGTGGGGGGAGCAACCTAACCAGCAATGACTACAACAAGAGAAAAAAAAACGCATATGCAAAGTACTCTGTCTCACTCTGTCAGGGTCTCAATCTCTCCAACCAAGGTTTACGTGAAACATATCACAGAAACTACGCCTACTCTTCCTGTCGCCATCTGCTGTGGCTGTGTGTTTAGGTAATAATGATCAGATTGGGAGCTGATGTCTAATGTTTTACTTCTTCAGGACTACAGACTGAACTGCCTCGAAGGTAAATGGCTCACCTTGCCCTGTCTTTGGTATTCTGTCTTGATGTGCGTGTAATTATGTCTTTGTATAGGCTTTAGTTGCTTGATCTAGACAGCAAACAAAAATTAATTTTAGAAATGTGAAATAATTATGCAAATGCAAACATTGAGAGCAATCAAGCAACAAGATATTACTTATTTACTTGGCATGCTCGGTTGTATTTGTTATTTTTTCTGTTAGTGAAGGAAGGCGTGTGTGTTTGTGTGATGTAACATCTCAACAGAAGAATATACATATTTCCATGGCAGCCCCCCTATGGATAGCTGTATCTGTGGTGCTGTTCTGAAGAACAGCAGGGCTTTAACAGCAAGGGGACTGAAGTGAGGAAGCTTCTGACATGAAATTAAGAATAGCTGCCCTGATTTTTTTCTAACATAGCCTCTAGCCTGAAACAAATCTGCATCAACGAGAGCCCAACAGCTTACTGGTTCAACTGAAAGCCACTTTTGAGAGAAACATAACTTTATTGCAACAAGGATACTCAAAAGAGCAACTTTTGGCTAACTGTTATGCATTTTAAAATAAAACCCGCTTTCCTTACTGCAAAGAAATATTTGTCAATTCATTTTCATTCACTGAAAAACAAAGATATTTTACTTTTGTCTGCAAAATGTGTTAGCTAATTTCATGACACAATGGAACAAAAAGAAGCAAGCTATAACCATAAATTGTTTTTAATTTTTACGTAATAGTAATTAAACGACTATCATAGTTATGAGTAATACATTTTCTATCGAGCAACTAATATCAGCACTAGTTCAATTCAGGTTCCTGGAAGAAATGAAAATATTCATATCAAAAACTTCCATGACAGCATTTAAAAAGGTTTAAACTTGTTTAACTATACTTTATCAACTGGTGGAATTTATTACTTTCCACAATTATAAAAATCAATTAAAAAAACCTATATACAATTCATGAATGCCATTTTTAAAGGTTGTTCTTCAGAAAGATGAACCGGCGGCAATGTTTTTCCAGTGGTGCGCCACATCTCAGATAACAGCTATTAATAGACTGAATTCAGTACACTAAACTACATTTCTGAACCTTAAAACTGGCTCGATCTACATATTTAACCCCATTAAATATCCCTCTGGGGTCCATGGTCCTACTGCAAATAACCAATCTGGATGTCTTTATCATGCAGGAGTTTTATCTGTCGTGGTGCTGTTTGGATAAAGAGAAGCAGGGCTATTATGGGCCAGCTTGAAGGAACAAAATGCAGCTTCCTGTTGTGCCTGGGGATGAGTATTATTATTTGTTCAGTCATTCACATGAGGACCAGGATGCCAGCAGAACCCAAACCACTAGAGCCTCAGAATTGCAAGCCATTCTCAACTGAATGTAGGGCTTTGCTTCCCGGCATGGAGGAAGGAGTGGAGTGGTACCGCAGTGACTGCCAGGTATGTTTTATTCTGAAATCTAAGTTAAACTAAAGAAGTATGACAACGAATGTGAGTTAAGATTCTATTGAAAAATGTTACAAAGCAACTATGCTTTTTTTGTGTTTTTTTAAAGATTACTTTTTTGGCCGTCTTCAAGCCTTTTATTAGATAGGACAGACAGGTAATGGAGTGAGAGAGAGGGGGGGAGACATGCAGCAAAGGGTCACAAGTTGGAGACGAACCCGTGCCTCGAGGATCTTCCCACAATATAACTATGTTTTGATTGTTCAGCCATAGTAACCAGCCCACGGTACACTTGTTTTGGAACTTCCGTCTTGTGCCCGCCCATCGATACACGCGCAGCCTGTCATGGCGCTGAGAGCTAGATGAGTAAATGCTGGCGCGACTGGCTGCTCACCAGCACTTTTAAACTTATTTGAATGTTGACTGCTCACCTTCTCGCCTAAGCTATCCGAGTCTATGCCAACAATGTGGTCTGACAGGATATACATCTCGTCCGTGCTTGCCTGGGCTGTCCTGTCGCTGGTTTGCCAACCCGTGATGGGACTGCTCCAGTACTCAGATTTGGAGCTCCTGAGACTGCGCTTCCACCTGCTCGAGCCTCCGCCGACTCCACTACACCTCCACCCGGACATCGCTTTCCTGCCTCGTTGGAGATACATCCACCAGGGGTCCCACCGGAGCTTCCGAGAGGAGTCTTCGAAAACAATCAAGTCCATCTGGTCCAACTCCAGTCGCTCTCCACCCAACACTGGCCGTGTTGCAAACCACAGCGTGCTAACCAGCCTCGCCCGGTCGGCTAACACAGCTGTCAAGTACGGCACCACCACTGTCATCTTCGGTCTGCTAAACATCTGCTCACTCATGAGCAAGGGGCATCTCATCCAGGATCTCCTCTGTGACCGTAAGTTTGATTTTATCTGTTAAACTGTGACATGGCAACAGCCCAACGACTTTTTCCCAACTCAACTCCTCCGGGTACGTTAACATCTGTCAACCCCGCTGTTCCGGCTGGGGAGGAGGTCCCGTGATAATTTACCCCGCTTCTTTGAAAGTTTCGCAGCTGTCTGTGCCTGCCTTCAGCTCCTTCGAATCCACTGCGAACTGCCTGGACCTACTCCTACAACTATTGCAACTTGCAGAGATCTCCGACCTCATCCATCAGTCCAAGCCCACCACATGTCAGCTGGACCCCCTCCCCACAGTTCTGGTTAAATCCTGCCTAGCTTCTCTGGTCCCCCTCATTTCTGCCATCATCCACTCCTCTCTCACCACTGGAACTGTTCCTACATCATTCAAAACCGCTGCAATAACCCCAATCCTGAAAAAACCTGGTGCAGATCCTACCAACTACATTCATTTCCGGCCTATTTCAAATCTGCCCTTCATTTCCAAAATCCTCGAGAAGATAGTCGCTACTCAACTCCACTCTCACTTAACAACCTGTATGAAAAGTTCCAGTCTGGTTTCCGTCCCCTCCACAGTACCCAAACCGCACTTATAAAAATCACCAATGACCTCCACATGGCAGCTGTTTCTGGTCTACTCACTATCCTCATCCTCCATGACCTGAGTGCGGCCTTTGATACCATCAGCCACCCACCCTCCTCAATAGATTACGTTCCATCGGCATCACCCACACTCCACTAAACTGGTTCCGATCCTACCTCTCAGGCCTCTCCCTTAATCCAACTCAAATCCTTCACATCCCAGCATTCCCCCGTCAGTTCATCATTGACCTTCTTCCCCTCTGCAATATCTTCCGAAAGTACAAGATCAGTTTTCAATGTTATGCGGATGACACCCAACTCTACCTCTCCAGTAAACCCACCTCCACCCTCATCCCTGGCTGACTGCCTAACTGCCATAAAATCCTGGTTCTCCTCCAATTTTCTCAAACTAAACAGTGACAAAACCGAGGTTCCCCTGATTGGTTCCAAATCAACACTATCCAAAACCGACAGTTTCTCAATAGCCATCAACTCCACTGTCTCCCCCTCCCCACAGGTCAAGAGTCTGGGTGTCATCCTCGGCAGTACTCTATCTTTTCACTCTCATATCAATAACATTACTTGGTCTGCTTATTTTCACCTACGCAATATCAATCGCCTCCACCCCTTCTTCACCCCCCATACAACTTCTATTCTTGTTCATAGCCTCGTCACTTCTATCCTCTCTGGTTTCACTCACAAATCCCTCCATACAGGAACCCCATCCATCCACCACATCACCTCCGTCCTACAACAGCTTCACTGACTCCCAATAAAGTTTCTCATTGAATTCAAAATCCTCCTCTTAACATTTAAGTCCATCCACGGTCTCGCCCCTTGTGTTCTGTTTTTAACAAATGTACGGTGTCCTTGAGTGCTTAGAAGGCGCCTATAAAGAAAATGTATTATTATTTCAGGTGTAGTGGTAATTTTCTCTTTTTTCTTTCTAAAGGTGGAAAGCTATATTCTGAATAGTCACATGAAGTGTTCCAACTTGACAAGAGACCTACACTTTATCACAAGACCTCTAAGTCATGAGGAGGAGGACTACCCTTTAGCATTCATTGTGACTATTCACAAGGAGCTGGAGACATTTGTGCGCCTGTTGAGGGCCATTTACATGCCACAAAATGTCTACTGCATTCATATGGATGATAAGGCTTCATTGGAGTACCAGGTGGCTGTACTGAAGCTTGTCAGCTGCTTCAAAAATACCTTCCTCTCCAGCCGCAGGGAGACAGTGGCATATGCTGGGTTTTCCCGCCTGCAAGCAGATTTGAATTGCATGAAGGATCTAGCAAAGTCCAAGATTGGCTGGAGGAAGGTGGTGAATCTGTGTGGGCAGGATTACCCTGTCAAAAGCAACTTGGAACTGGTGCGGTACATGAAGAGCAAAGAGTGGCGGGACAGAAACATGACACCTGGGGTCAAGCAGCCAGTGAGTATGAAGCACAGGACACAGTTCCAGTACAGGGAGATAACAGGCTCACATGTAGCTCTGAAAGGCTCAGGAGTGAAGAAAGGTCCTCCTCCACACAATCTGCAAGTTTATTTTGGGACAGCCTACTATGCTCTAACAAGGGCTTTTGTAGACTTTGTTTTGAAAAGCCCAACAGCCAAGGACCTTTTGGAGTGGTCCAAAGACACGTTCAGCCCAGACGAGCACTACTGGGTGACACTCAACCACATCAAAGGTAAACTGCCTGTTTTAATGTGTACACTTGGTGGTAAGTTCTGCAGCATAAACTTTCTAAAGGACTATTAATGAACTAGTGTTATTATGATGTTTAAACAAGGCTTTAAAGTTTACATGAGCTGTGTGATCTAAAGCATATCTGTATTCCAAAAATCTAAGCTAAAAGTAGCTCCTAACTTTCTGATACCACAGTATTTTTTTTTTAAAAAGGCGTGTCGGTCCTAATGCTAGGTTAAAATGATTGGTAAAGGGCAGGCACTTTCAATACATACCTGGCAGGTGATGGATGAACCATCTGTCAATCAAACTCTTGCCAAAGTCAATCAGGAGAAGAGAGAACCTATCTTTTCTATTGAGAGCAGCATTCCATGCAGTTTTCTTCTTTCAATGAAGAAATACTCTCCAGTTCTGATAAAACTGATACTATTGCAGTATCTAAACTAACCTCTTAAGGTGCCGCCATTTTTGTTTTGAATGAGCAGTTGCTCATTACCTTGCTCTCAGACAGCCCTTTCATTTGACACTACATTTTCTCAACGTGTTTCTAAGCATAAGTGCAACTTTGCCACACACTGTATTATGCCTTAGAACAGCTGTTTGGGTCAAACTTTCTGCAGTTTAATGAATAAACTAATACAAGAAAAAAAAAAACTTAAGAAGTGAAATGGATTTTTTATGTGTCTTAAATATGTTTAGAGTGCTGCCCCTGTTCACAGTAGTACATTGCTTAGCTTCCATGTGAGTACTACATGGAAGCACATACAACAACTAAAAATAGCTATCTTCCACCCTGTTTTTCTATTGATGTGATGTTCTTTTGTTCTAGTGTTGTTTAACATGCTTTCTGTTTGATTGTTTATTTTTATGTGTATTTTCTGTAAAGCGTCTGAGTACTGAGAAAAGCGCTATATAAAACTGATCTGTTATTATTAGTAGTAGTACTCCTGTCTGATTTCCCAAATGTCGTCTGGTATAGGTGATACTGACTATCGATAAGCACTTTATACAACCTAACTTTTAAAACTATCCCTTTACCTCATATTGATCATGACTGTCAAATTATCTTCCCCACCTCTGGTAAAGAGTTGCACACAGCAGATTCTATGGGCTGGGAATGTCTCCCACACAGTGGTTGTGACAGTTCCAAACAGGGTAAGTAAACCATATAATTCATTTTGTCTGGTTATGTGTTTTAAGGAGCTCCAGGCAGTCACATAGAAGGAGGTTGGGCAGGAGACATCCGGTCAATCAAATGGAGGGATCAAGAGGGAAAGGCCCACAATGGTTGTAAAGGTACATTAGATAATTAATTAAAAATAAGGTACTACTTTATTGATAAATTACTGTACCACAGGGGTTATCTATGGTCAAGCTTGAATTATACTAGTCTTGATCAACTGCGTATTTTGAATTCTTGACATTATGGTAATATAATTACAATAGAATCTGTTACATGATTATTACCGAACAAAAAGTGTCAAATTAGTACATTTTGGGGCCAAACTCACTTCTACACACATACATGTCTTCAGGCCACATCATACTCTCACCTGTGACATAAACATTGTCTGCTCCTTTCTCTTTATCTTATGTTTGGCTCTTTGGCTCCAGCAGACAGGATTACAGGACATTACTGGCAAGACAAGATTTACTCAACAAAGAATGATAAGAGGACAGATTTATCTGATATGATGCACTCTCTAATATCTTTAGCCTGTGTTTTATATGATCTTTTACAGGTTATGTTTTTTTGTGTAACAATAAAACGTGTCCCAAAACAGACTCAGATCTAATATACAAGAGCAAAATTGTTGTTGTCATTTTTCAGGGCATTACGTACGAGACATCTGTATCTATGGAGTGAAAGACCTAGCATGGATCGTCAACAGGAACAGCATGTTTGCCAATAAGTTTGAGAGTAATACCTTTCCTGAGGCCCTGGACTGCCTGGAGCAGTGGCACAGGAACAAGGTGTTGAACCAGGCAACTGTTCCCATAGAGCCATCATGGCTGCTGGCCACACAGAGCAACTCAAGCGGCAACTTCAACAGCATTGCTGGAGCATGAAATTGCTGTTGGTATCGTCAACAGAGGTTGGGCTTCATGCAGAATTTTTTTGTTTCTAGGTAGACCGCAGATAGACAACATATATAGGCCCGTTGTCCTGTCTGGACTCAGGCCTTTGTCCAATACATTTTTGAGAATGATTTCTATTTTAACTGAAAACTATTCTAGCCTTTACAGCAACAGTTTAGAGGGCTAGGAAACTCACAGACCAATTGCATGCAATGTAGATTATCAAATCCTCGACTTTGCCGCTCAAATCTGTGCAATCCAACAATCATTGCGACCCGATTCAGTGAGTGTGAAACACACAAACACATACACACAGGGGAGAGACAGGTCAAGAGACAACAGTCGGAGAAAAGCAATTTGCCCTGCTCTAAAAAGAGGAAGTAGACAGCGTAAACATTTCTTACATGCTCATTCTTCCCACAGGCAGTTCAATACCATTAGTTGCATATTATCAGTACAAGAGCTACACCATTGGATTAATCCCTCATGCATGCAGTCATGAAGATTTTCTTCGCACCTTTGTGTGCTGCCATGGGCCTCACCCACGTCTGCACCGATTCTATTTAAGAGCAGCATTACCTTAGATCTGCTCCCAACAATCAGCATTTTCTTCAACTATTGTTGGTATAAGCAGGGGGCCCATGTCTTAGAGCTAAGAGCTACACTATTGAGTTGCCCCTGTGGAATCAAGAACCACATGCCTTGTAAATAAGAAGTGTACAAATGTAGGGAGGAATAAGCTGGGTCATGTTAAGTGGAGCAGAACGGGCTAAGTCCAGGCCTGTTCAGGGCACAAGGGAGCGAAAGAAATGCAGATGTGATAGACTGCAAATGTGTGTACGGTCATAATATGACATACAAAATAGAAAAGTATGTCTCATTATGTTGACTATGAGACACACAGACCACTACGAGACCAAACAAATCTTTTCAGCTAACATCTCACTCAAATCCGAACTGTGGGCACAGGAAATAAAGGATCTGGGAGAGACAAAAGGAAACGAGAAACTGAGGTAATAAAGTTATACAATTGTTAAGATGTGTTGAGATGTACATCTTTTCAGAAACGCCTATGGCCTATTTTAATTTTAAATGCAGCCTTTATTTTACTTTAAATGAGAAAAGAACAATTATTTATTATTAGTGATAGTGTATACGTTCCACTCCATAAGTACGTTCCAGTTCAATGCAAACACTTACAATAAATACTGTTGTATTATAGACTTGTACTTTCTTTATTTGATGTGAAAATTGTTGTTAAATACATATAGAGGTGATTAAACTACTTGGCTTCTTCAATATATGGCTGACATGTTCCAGACCTTTGCTCGAGGACATTTTCTCTCGTTGGACTTCTTTAACTGAACAGCATCAACTGACAGGAAGTTGACATGGTCAGAGGCTGTTGCCTGGCAATGGAATTTGGTTGAAAAGGTCTTTAGCCACGATGGCAACTCTCTGAGGTTGCACTTTGAACAAAATGGTAATACAGGCATGCTGCTAACATTCTCACAAACACAATGCTACTATGCTAATGTTGAGCAGGTAGAATGTTCACCAGCGTTTAGCATGCTAGCACACTACCTCTGGCTAATTTGCAAAAAACATAAGCCATAGTAGAGGCTCAGTAAAGTAAAAAGTGATTGATTGAATTTGATGCACTCTTGAAGCCTCCTTGAAAATCTGAACAAGACACAGACCCTTTTCTCTTTCCTTTAAAACCGCAATGGATATCACTTTTTACAGTACTGGTCCAAAGAATGTGGCACATCAAATTTGCTAACAGTTATCTGTAACTAGATAATAAGCAGGCGAAGTCTCCCTGAATGTCACTGGCTATAAATACAAGAAAGCATTGCCTAATAAGTCTATCTAAGCTAAAATCTCTGCAGACAGTCCTTTTCCCACAAGACACCCTGTGACTTTTCTTAAGGTTCCAGGGCATATTTCTAAGTCAAACAACTGTTCTGTGCCAAGATGCTTTCACCGCCACTCAAACAACAGTGACTGTGTGTAATCTGCTGTCCCAAAATAACATGTGTATGAGAAATTACAATCCTAGCTTTAAAGTTAGTTTAAACAGGTCATGAATCAGGACCCTAAATTATTTGCTTCTGATTCCCTTGTGGCTCCATTTTGGTCATTGTCAGAAACAGCACAAAAAAAGGAACGGTTAACCCTAAAGATGCCTATATGTGATGCCCTAGGGTTAGCCAAATCTTTGACCTGACCACAGCTTCCACTTTGAACAGTGATGACAGAAATAATGCCAAAAAATATCAAAAATCTACTAATGTAAAAAGGGTCACGATAAAAAAGTATTTATAAATGAACATTTGCCAAATGTTTAAGACATTTACACATCAGAATTGAAGTAGCATGTCTGCTTCCCATTGCGCTACAAAGATATTCCTAGTAGGTACATTGGCCCTCATTTATCAAAGGAACTTACGGCAGAAAAACGTGCGTACGACCATTTCCACGCAAACTCCGGCATTTATCAATTTGGACGTGAGAGGGAGCTAAAATCTCACGTCAGGTCTGAGATTGTGTACGCAAATTTCAGCCTGTGCATTTGGGGTGCAGCACAGCAAAATCTGTCTGAAAATAATTAACAAACCTCAGCTGTCATTAAGCATGAGCAGTCACATATTAAGAACAGATCAAAACGGATTCTTAAACAAATAAAAAAAATAAAAATTGTGGTTGGAGCAATTGATTGTACTCATGTGCGTCCGAAGGCACCATCCATGAATGATTACGCATTCATCAATCGCCAAAACTACCACTCGATAAATGTACAGGTGATTTGTGATGCCAAGCTATCGCTTTTAAACGTGGTGGCCAGGGGGACACACACGATTCTTTTATATTTCAAAACAGCTCGGCTCCAGCCCCCTGCGACCCCGACAGGGACAAGCTGTTGAAGATGAATGAATGAATGTGTTGGCGCGCGGCTGCAGGAAAGCGCACTGCAGAGCCAAAGTTATCTCCTCGGTAAGTGGCTACCCTTGATAGATTGCATTAAATCAAACAAGGTGATTAACATCTTGGTATGGTTCTTCTAGGTGACAAAGGTATCCTCTAAAGGAATACCTAATAACCCCGCTGGCAAACCCCGCTATAGAGCAGGAGCGCAGGTTCAACAGTGCGCACACGCCCACGAGTCACAGTGGAGCGCTGCTTCGGGCTGACAGCCTCCGTTATTCTTTTCCATACAGCGTTTTTATGGGCCCCTTTTATTCCACTCTTAAGACTGCCAAAAAGCACATCTTTATTTTGCTCCATCTCGGATGTCAGGATGCCCATCTCTGTGTCGGAAAAGTTTCTTTTCTTACAAGTGTTTCTTCTCTCCATGTTTGACCTCAGTGGGCGAGGCCTCCGAAACAGGAATGTTTAAGGGTGTAACATGTTAATGACGATCGAATTCAGCCGCCGCATTTATCAAGGCCCGCCCATTCGTACGCTGAGATTGGTCAGATACGAATGTTTCATAAATCACACGTGTCCTGTCATACGACCAATTCTGCACTTAGATCTGCGCCCGTTTTCACGCAAGATTGATAAATGAGGGCCACTATGTGCAGATAACAGTGGCTCTATTGGTTTAAGCCACTTCTGCTTTGCCCTTTTAGCATTCTGGACCCAATAAACAGAAATATTGTTACTATTATTTTTGTCAGTGCTGCTGCTACTATTTTTGTTATCTTATTTTACTGTGACAATTGCTGTAATTTTAGATAAAAAGATAAGATACTTATCCATACATTATTATTTATTTATTATTATCCACTTTATAATAAACCATTTGCAAAATCAGACCAACCACCCAGCAATCACCACAAACTCACAGGAAGATTATTCAGCTAATGACTGTCTTCTCAGGTAAATGCTCACTTATTTGTACTGTTTGTTAATTAAAAATGTGAGTATTTTTAGTTTTCCAAATAACTTCAATAAGACTGTTTGGGGATAGCGTAAACAGTGCAAACATTATGTTCTATTTCAAGCTACAAGGGTTTTCTGGATAGATGACACTATTTAATTAGTGTACACAGCTATGAGATTTCAATCCAGAGCTTTAAACCATTACACTTTTTAAACACACATTCCTATCCATCTAACCAACAAATGTGCATCTGGAACCATGGCATTGTCAGACTGCTAGTGTGTTATCGACATTGGTAACAATGCGGCTTATTTACCAAGCATTAGCAGTGAGAGATATATTAAGTATGTGAACTAAAAAAGCATAATCACTGCCAAATGTTGAGAGTTTAGTGATGGAGAGGCTTATTGAAAGGAAAGATATAAAATCTATTAGGAAAATTAAAAACAAAAATCTCAGTTGGAGAACCATTGGTCCATGGAAGAAAGTTTGAACAGTCTGAAAAGTCAGAAGATAAAATATCACTCACCTTGTGGCAAATTTCTGTCTTGACCTCCTTCAGGGCTCTGTCAGAAAAGACGCAGCCACAGGTCTGCAGGTAACAGAACCTGAAAATAGAAACAATGGGGTATGTAATGTTAATAAAAAATCATTATTAAATCTTTTGCTCCATTATTTGCACAAAATTAGTTTCCAGTTTTTAGAATATTGTTTGTCTTAATGTTTGGAGAAAATGTAGTTCCTGTGATGAGAACAGCTGAATTCTCTCAGATGTTTTTGCAACATATATTAATGTTTTTTTTTTTTCCATTTTCATTTTATTGAGCATCAACAATATTGTACATAGATAAACATACAGAAGGATCACAATGCACATACATGAGTTCGCCAACACGGCTGTGCACAAAACAGGAGTATAAGGTTCACATCACAAGATGGATGCTAAGTGGTAATTAATTAGGCTCAGTTTTAAGTTAACCAAAATGCTTCAACACCCGATCCCAGACAGAAAAGAATTTATCCCTAGACCCTCTAATTGTATGAATTGTGTCAGGTCACTAAACCACACAGACACTTGCATGGGTGGATTTTTTGATTTCTAATGCAATAATATTATTCTACGTGCAAGTAGCGTCATAAAAGCAATTACATTTTTATCACTTTTCCTTAATGTTCTATATCTCCTATCTGTGGTACCAAATATGGTCATAGTTGCGTTGGGTTGAAGATCAATATTCAATGCTTCTGACAATGTTTTAAAGATGGTAGACCAGTAGGTTGCCAGGGCTTGACATGACCAAAACATGTGTTAAATCAGCAGGAGTGTTTTGACACCTGTCGCAGCTTGCATCTATGTTTGGGTATAGTTTAGCCAGTCTTGCTTTGGAGTAGTGGGTGCGATGTAGAATCTTGAATTGTGTGATGCTTAATTTCGCACAGGAGGTACTGTCGTTTACTCTTAGAAGAGCGCTCTCCCATATCTCCTCTTCCAAGTCTTCCCCCAGCTCATTCATCCAATCTGTTCTAATCTTGCCCAGTGCCGTGTTGTTAAAAGAGGTTATACAATCACTAATTCTTGAGATAAATCCTTTAGTCTTGAATGTAGATTTTAACAGATCATCTAAACCAGAAGGTGATGCTATGTATGGAAAGTTGGAATCATGATGTTGAAGGAAGTGGCAGACTTGGAAATATCAAAATAAGCTAGACTGAGGTAGACCAAATTTGTGCGATAAGTCATCAAAGCTTGCAAAAATAGAGTCCATGTACATATCCTTAAAATTATGAATGCCTCTGCCACAGAATAAATTCAGAGTCTAACCTGGCTCAGGGAAAAAGGTGATTATTGTGTATGAGACTTAGATGGAGAAGGTTTTTAAACAGGTAAAGTGGTTTCCATTTCTTTAGGTCGATTTGACTTTCTCAAATAGCGGACAGAAGCAATGTTGGTGAAGGCTTTGCATGTGTCTTGTGACATTGATTCCTAAATATTTAAAGCCCTTCTTAGAGATTTTGAACGGTAGAGCACCATCCCGTATTGAAGAGCCAAATCGTACAGGGTAACATTCGCTTTTACTGAAGTTCAGTTTGTACCCAGAAAAGGCGCCAAAACTCCCCAGGGCATGGATAATATGGGGAGCACATGAGACAGGGTCAGATACATACATTGGCAAATCATCTGCGTAAAGAGATATTCTGTGCCCCCCCCTATGAAACCCAACAATTGATGGTAATGTTTTGAGAGTAATAGGCAAGGGCTCTATGGCCAAGGCGAATAAGCCCTGATGGGTGCCACTTAACAGCTGGAAATATTGTGAACTTTTACCATTCAGGGTTAAAGAGGCTTTGGGTGAGGTATACAAATGTTTAATCCATGAAATAAAATTAGGGCCATATTTGAATTTCTTTAAACAAGCAAATAAATATCCCCATTCTACCCTGTCAAACCGTCCAGCGCGATATCCACCTTGGGCATCGCGCTGGATGCAGAAGAATGGATAACATTTAGGAGTCGACAGATATTTGTAAAGGAATGACGGCCTTAAATAAAACCAGTTTGGTCAGAAGATATCACGTCGTGCATTGTGGTTTGTAGGCGTGAGGCAAGGGCTTTGGCCAAGATCTTTACGTCACAGTTTAGATGGAGATGCGACGATACGAGCTACATTCTTTGCTGTCTTTACCTGGGTAATTGATGCTTCAGTTAATGTCTGTGGAAGTGACCCATGGAACAAAGAGTCATTAAACATGTCGGGTAAAATTGTTATTAGTTTGTCAGAGAACTTTTTATAGAACTCCATGGGATACCCATCAGGGCCTGGTGTCTTGCCATTTTGCATTGCCTTTATTGCAGTAATGATTTCTATCCGATTTAGCGGAAGCTCAGTTTTAGTCTTATGAACTGCTGTTACAGAAGGAGCTTGGAGGTTATTGAAGAAGTGTTCCATGTCAAAGCAATCATTTGTCATCTTGGATGTATACATATTTGAATAAAAAGTGGTGAACGTTTCTTTAATTTCTTCTGGGTCAATAGTCAGTTCACCATCATCTTTTTGTATTTGTGGGATTTGTTGAGAGGCTAAGGGGCATTTAAGTTGGTGTGCTAAAAAACATCTTTATCGCCATGCTCATAGATATACCCCCGTGATTTTAATAGGAGACATTCCGTTTTTTCAGTTGATAGTAAATTATATTGTGTTTGGAGGTCCAGCTTCCTTTTGTAGAGCTCAGGGGAGGGAGAAAGAGTACTGAGCATCCACCATAGATATAGCTTTAATTAGCTCCTCTTGTTTAATTCTTTTCATTTAATTTATTTTAGCTGAATACGATATAATTTCACCCCTGATTACAGCCTTTAGTGTTTCCCACAGGAGAGAAGGGGAAATGTTATCTTTTTGGTTGGAATTTATAAAGTCATAATTTTTTTGTGATATCATTTCACAAAAGCTTTCATCTGTCTTATTTCCCCCTAATTAAAGAGGGGTGTTCTACTTTTTTGACTTAGGGGAGAAGGTTCTTGTCAATAAAAAAAAAAAAAGAAAGTCTATTCCTAATTCTTAACCATGGGGCCACGGCCCATTGCTGGGCTGGGAAAATCTTTCAGTTCTGCACCTGTGGGCCGCAATGTAGCTTCCTACCACCTGGGGCAGTAAGGCGTCAGCCAGTTGTTTAACTCGCTCCAATAAGCACTGCAGCTGCTGCAGAAGAAGCCAACTGCAAACTCAGCTGAAGACCTGAAGTGATGGAGAAGTTTTTAAATAGAAAAAATGAACATGTAAGTGATGGCAACCCCTCCTCAAAGGCGTCAACAGGCAGATACTCCATTATGCGCCAGACGTTAAATGGACCCACTGTTTTCTTCACTGTGAAAGCCTTGTAGCAAAAAAATGTCACCAGAGTTCCACACGGTGATGGATGCAAGTGTGAAAACCATCAACTTTATTAAAAATAATGCTGTGAACTCCAGATGTTTTTCTAAGCTTTGTGAGGGCCTGAAAGCAGAACATGTCCAGCTGCTCTATCACAGTCAGGTGAGATGGCTCTCAAGAGGACTGGTCCTCCAGCGATTGAGCTGAGGAATGAGGTTTTCTCTTTTCTCATTGTGAATTAATCTCCTCTTGCACATTACTATACCAACACCAAGTTCATAGCTAAACCTGCCTACCTCTGACATTTTTTCACTGCTAAACCAGCTGAATACCCCACTTCAAGGGAGATTGTGATCGGGGTTCTCCATTGTGACCACAACAAATGACTCAGGTCATCACTGGAGGCTACCCTGAGATCGAGCATTTCCGCCATTCCACCCAGACTGGATCTGATCATGTGTGAGAGGCAGGCCCAAGTGTCTCATTAAGAGGTGAACATAAAATGGCAGTTGTGGCATGTCAAAAACTGTCACATATTTGAAGAGTAAAAAACGTCTAAACTGCTAAACTGTCAAATTCATCAACAGGTTATAATGCAATTTTTTTTAATTTTCACTTTATTTGAATTTTTTTTACTGTTTTTAAAAAATATATATATTTTAATAGTCTATCTAAATTAAATATTTGGGGATTTTGTGTTAATAAGCTTGACTTGTTATTAGGTCTGAAGGGCTGATTTCAAGTCCTATTTTCTATAATTGCTGACCTGTTCAGTGTTGTATGTGCAAGTTTACATCATACACAATATAAATAAATGTCTTTGAGAGGATCACAGTGTGTCATATAATTTAATTCATACGGTTTTAGCTTGTTAAACGGCAAGTGGACTTGATTTAGTTATTGAATTCAAATCAAACCAAGACTTGGATCAATTAAAATGAAAGTGTTTGAATGGGCCTTGGGCCACTTTGTAGGGGCAACATTGGGCCCAGAGGTGAAAAAGATTAAGGACCCCTGGTCTATTCTACTATATGAGTGGTGTACATTAGAAGAAAAAGAGAAGGACTTACTCTGTGGAAATAAAAACCGCCAGGGGTCAACACTTCCTGTCTGATCCATAAGAACCGATAAAAGCTTGGCTTTTTTGGAAAGATTTGTAGATTTAGGATTGGAGCGGTCAAGTGCTGGATTCATCACAGAGTTTACATCTCCACCAAAAATCCATTGTTGTGAGTTCAGATCCGGAATTAATGACATAACTTTGGCAATGAACTTATCATCATCATCCCAATTTGGGCCATATATATTTACCAGAACCATAGGTTTGTGGTAGAGGAGCCCTGAAACCATCACGAATCGTCCTTGCGGATCTGAGATGACAGTGGTTTCATTAAACTGAATTTCTTTTATGAATCAATATGTCTGTTCCACATGTTTTAGAGTGGAACACATTCCCCACCCATCCTTTTTTAAGTCTGACTTGATCTTTTACCAGCAAGTGAGTTTCCTGGAGAAACACAACGTCACATTTTAAGTACTTAAGATTATTAAATATCCTGGCTCTTTTAACAGGCCAATTTAAACCCTTCACATTCGAACTAGCAGCCACCCTCCCATAAATACCATTCACCATGTTTAACTAAAGAAAATAAAATGAAAATAAATATAAGAAGAGAATAAAAAAAAAAAAAAAAAAAAAAAAAGGTATGTTAAAGTTTGGTTAGGTTCTACTCATGTGAATTAAGAAGAGTATATGTTACAAAAATATGGTGGTGTCCCTTTCCCTAACCTCGTCAAAAAACAAAAACAAAACTAGAACTAAGCCTATTTGTCGCACCTCTGGGCTTCATCAGGCAAGTCGAAAGTGAACACGTCTCCGTGCATCACTCGCAGCCTGGCTCTGGAGGTCGGGGTACGGTGGGCTCTCTCCAGTTCAGGCGGTGTAGTAAAAACTTCAGGGCCCATGGTTTCCATCAAAACATCTGACATGAACTTTATGGGGTATTTGCCATCTTCACTGCCTTCTGGAATATATCAATATACGGAGATTAGATCTCCGTGAACGGTTCTCGAGGTCATCCCACCGGTCCAGCAGCGACTGGTTCTGGCTCTGGAGCATCTTGATGGTGGACTCCACTACCGTTTAGCCGCTCAAAACCACTCCCTGCTACAGATTCTACGGAGGGAAGACGTTTCTGGAATGAGGTCACCGTTGTCTGTGGCGAGTCCAGTGAATCTTGTATTGGTCTAATGGCCTCTTGAATCAGGGTGGAAACATCCTCCTTGAGTGAGGTTCTCTGTTTAGCAAATTCAGCAGACAGTTGGTCCATAGCCACCACCGCAGCTGCAGGTTTTTCGGGTGTCACAGAAGCTTTTACGGTGTATTGCTAGCTGCAAAAGTTGTTTGTACATTCACTGATTTTGCGTGTTTAGACATCCTCATTACTACGGAATTAGTTGACTTAAACAGTTAAAATTATGTCCAAATCCGTACAGAAAACTCGTTACAAAAGGAGGTTAAGAAAAGGTGAACCGGGAGCCTTCTCGTGTGTGTCCTCTCCCTACATGTCACAACCGGAAGTCCCACATATATTAACTTTTCTAACACAATGTGATGAACACTGAATTTGCCAAAAATTTAATATGTCTTATCACCTGATGAGTAGTGTTGTTTTTGGCTGCCTGTTTTACTTTTAGTCTAGTTTTAGTCGACTAAAAGTCAGAGTTTTAGTCGACTAAAACTAGACTATATATTAGTCTCTTTTCAGTGATGCAATTATATTTAATCAATATAATAAAAGTACCTAGTAGTATTGATGAAACCAACATTTTATTCTAGCCAAACCCATGCAGATATCTTTAGTTTACATGCATGTACGGGTCTAGAATAAGTTATCCAATTTATGTTGATGCTAAATTCAGTTCAGTGTTATTTGCTCTGTGAAATACAAAACTAGTGAAAGTATTTGGTCCACAAGGGGAAGTTTAGTGCACTTACAGAGTGAGTCAGTCAGGTAGGAGCTAAAAACACACTTTACACACACACACACACACTTGGAGAGAAGCTTCAAAATAATAATAATAATGTGACCAAACGAGGCGAAACAACGTTATTTCGTCTCGTTTTCGTCAACGAAAAGGAAGAGACATTTCGTCTTGTTTTTATTCCTCAACGAAATTGCATTATATATTTCGTCTTAGTCATCGTCACATGCCCAGCATTTTTGTTTCGTCTCGTCTAGTTTGGTCACGTGATAAAGGTTCGTTGACGAAGATATTTCGTCATCATTTTCGTTGACGAAAGCAACACTACTGATGGGTAGATTGGCCTACAGTAAAGTGGATGAACACACAACATTGATCTTAAAATTGAATGAAGAACCTTTTTTTGATCATACTTGGTGCAGTAAAGCGCCAGCATTTATTATCGTTATGTTGTGTGGACACTTTAACCTTTACTTGTTACCTGTGCTTGCCATTCATCTCCAAGCCAACAACAGGGCAAATGAACATGCCGGAGTGGAGTGCCTCATATCTGTCTCCTTTAGTATTTCTTCTCTCTCCCTCCCACTCAGGGTTATCAGTCAAGTTCAGTTCCTTTATATCCTGCAGAGGGAGTAGATGGATAAACATGCATAAAAAATCCAAAATGGAACCAATAAAAATGCACACGTGTCAACACCATGGATAAACAGAACACCAAATATACAGAAACGCATACCCTCAGTGTCAACACAACTTACCCGGATCCCACGAATGTGGGCTACAGCCTCAGCATTGGGTCTCTCAGCACTCTTATCCAGAAGATATTCAATGATAGCATCTTTGTTATAAAGCCTGAAACATAACATAGACCAGACTTTTAGGAAATAGTATTATACCATTTCAAAATATTTAAAGAAAAATGGATAGATGGATAGACAGGGTTAACTGGCCAGGACAATTGCATTAGTTTACGAGTTGCACTGCAAGTTTTTAACACAAGTCTGTTTCAGGAACATGATGTCCACGCGTGTGTCAAAGCATGTATCTGCTTACTTTGACTGACTGAATGTGAATAAACAAGAAGCCAACTCTCACCTTCCCAGATCACAGGCGACAATGGGACGTCTGAGTTTCTCCGTGCTCAATGCACAGTATTTCCATTTGGCAGCCAACTCTGCATTTTTATCAACCTAGACACAAAAAGGTAAGAGCACACTGTACACACATAATAGTAGCAAATTGCCTTCGTCTTTAGTCTGTAATAATAAGTTAGCGTATGACAATGGTTTTATTTAGGTAATGTAAGCTATCTAGCTAGCTAGTTAGTCATCGTGTAGATAGCCAACCAAAGTGAGTAACCATAACAACAAATCACAAGACAAATCCAGCAAGTGAAAATTTTAATCATTCTTCTTTCTTCTTCTTTTTGTTTATTGACAGGTAGCAACCATAACTTTCTTTGGTGCATACTGCCACCAACTGTATCGGTGTATGCAACACTACCATGTATGTCTTTATACATAAAAAGAAAGAGGAAATAAAATAAATAGGTAAATAAATAAAATAATAACTAAATAATCATAAAAAAGGTGGGGGGTTAGGTTATATAAACACAATTCTTTTAAATAATCCTGTCTCCTTTAAATACTTGATGACTGCCTTCTGTGTAAGTGACACACCCTTTCCTGTTGTTCCTATATGCCTCCCAGACTCCACACTCTTCCTGCTCTCGACACTTTACCAGCCAGCCTCATTCTCTCCTCCGTGTATCTCTCACACTCTATCAATAAATGTTCTACACTTTGTTTGTCCACATTCACACTCATCCACTTTTTCCGATCAGAAATAAAGTTCCGTCCTGTGAGTGCTATTTTCATTCTTGTCAGCACTGTTTCTATTTTTCCTTTTCACACTATGTGCACTCACATTTCTTTGTATATTGTAGTCATTTATTCCAGTGGTGTCTCTGTCCTAGCTTGCCACTTTATAACTTCTTTTTTAAATTTTGCTGTTACTTCTGCTTTTCCAAAAGACATATCGATTACATTGTTCATTTTGGTTGCTCTTTTGGCAGTTTTGTCTGCTCCCTCATTCCATTTGACTCCTACATGGGCAGGAACCCAGCAAAACATTACAGATAATCCTGTTCTGTGTAATCTATATAAGCTTTGTAGTATTTCCAAGAGATGGTCCTGCCTGTTAGAATTACAAGTCTGTATACTTAGAAGGGCAGCTAATGAATCAACACAGAACACGAATGTCTGGTCAAACATCCTCCACCCACTGAAAACCAATAATGATTGCCATCATCTCTGCTGAATAAACTGAAATTTGATCTGGTAAACTTTTCCCAGTATTGATGTGCTGATGGAATATATGCACCAGTGATGCAAAGACTGCAAGGGAAGCTCAGCTTCCCCTAAAATGTCACCAAAATAAAAAAGTGGTGAAATATGTGCTGCTGTGTGTTCATTTCATTGACTAAATACGCGCTAGAAAGCCTTCATCTTTTGTTCAGAATCAGCTACTTATCACAGGTAACCAGTGCAACTTCCTTCTCATTCATCCCCACAGCGCTTTACACAGTCGGACGCTCGGCTTCTACTGACTTCAATGGGGAACTGTAGAGCGGGTTGTTCCACTGCAGCCAAACTAGACGCTCATTGGATAAATGCTGGGCTTTTTCCCGCCCATCGGACGCTCAGCGTCTCTGGGGGTCTATGGGACAGGGGGCTGGCCCGGACGCTCAGTTTCTGCATCATGATTGGATGAGCTCTCTGAGGCATAAACCTTTTTTGATTGACAGCTAAATGAAAGAATCAGCGATCTGGAAGAATAAACAGCCGCCACAGCATTTTCCAAGTTTTTCATTCCGTTGTTCCGGAGACTTTACCGATCCCTAGCGACTTGGTCCTAGTTAAAAACGAGCGCTGTGTTTGGCAACTCTGTTCTGTCACTCTGCGGTTTTCTTTCCCCAATGAGCAGTGGCAGCTGCGGAACGTCTCCCCCCGTCACTCACTCATTTACATATAAATAAACAAACACATTTATGATGTAGGCTGGAAAAATGAGCTTCTCCTTCTCCTAATTCTACATGTAGGGATTTAATGGGTGATGACCTCATTGCCTTTCCATATTTTATTAAATATATGCAAGATTAATTTTAATACTTTTTCTGTCCATCTTTTCAACATCATATAACTTAGTTGGTCCTCTCCAGTAGCAGTATTCCCAGCTCCATCTAATACTATAACTAATTTGCTCATGGTAATCTCAGCATCCTCTATACTTTCCTCACTATCTTTCTTTATATACACATCCCTATTTTCTTTTAAGATTCATCTAAATGATCACCACTATGTACACTAGGAAATGCCTTACCTAACAAATCTGCTTTTTCTTTATCGCCAGTGTTTAGCGATCCTCTAACGTAGATATTTTAATTAATACTTTTTACCACTCGTTTTTTTTCAAGATTTTCCAAACATCTCCTATTTTAACTTCACTCCCTATCTTAGAACAGTAATTCCTCCATGCATCCTGTTAACTATTTTTAATCATTTCATGTGCTATAGCTGTTTTCCTCCGATAATTGATTATATCCACTTGATTAAGATTAATACGTTATATTATCACTGCACTATTTCGTTCTTTAATTGTTTCCGTACATCCGTCATTCCACCATGGAACCTTATCCCCCCACCCCCCCACTCAATATTTCCCTCCATTGAAATTGATTCTGATATTTTACAACATGCTTCTTTGAATCTTGTCAAATCTTCAAGTCTTTTTTGGATATCTAACTCCACATCTAATGCACATATTATTGGGAAATGATCACTTCCAATACTTGAGTTACTTTTCACATTACATTCAGCAGATGTTTCAATATTATTAGATACTAACATTAAATCTAAACAAAACATTGTGCTAGTATGCATATTCATCCGTGTACCATTTCTATTATTTAGGCAAACTAGTTGTCTTATATCCATCAAATCTTTTACTACTTCTCCATTATTATCAGTATGTTTACAGCCCCAAAAGTTATTGCGAGCATTAAAATCACCACACCATATTTCTTTTCTATATCCTTGTTTCTTTATATTTCTGGATGTAATGCCCTGCATGGGTTGTAAAAGTGAACTATTACAATGTTACCATCTGCTCTATATTTTTCAATTACTACAGATTATATCCCTGTTATAGTTGCTATTCTTCTAAATGCTATCCCTTCCATAACACATGTTGCACAATCCCCACCTTGATTGTCAGTCCTATCAGATCTTATTTACTCCAGGTAAAATTAAATCAAGGTGAGGTCGGAGCCATGTTTCACAAATAATATCCGGTTTCACTTCTGTTTCTTCTACAAACCTCTTAAAGTCTATTCACAATCAAGCTTCTAGCATTCCATTGCAAGAGAAGGAAAACAATTAATATATTCACTATCATTGTGAGACCCTCCATCATTATTTCCCCTTAGCATACCATGAATATCTTCAGCTTTCAGTTCTTTAATGCCTAGACACTCTTCTGCAACTTCTACCATGGTCTTGATTCTTTCACTTCTCTCTTCTTGCCATACTGCCACATTAACAACTTTGCATATGAAGGCTACAAAGCTCTTTTTGTTAAACAGCATAGTATCCTACTGGACAATACACTTGTGAGTGCATGTCTTCTCAGGGGGGGCTGACTTTTCAGGTTGGAGTTTCCTTAGGGCTGGTCTCTGGGGCACAATATCATTCTGAGTAAGATTGCCACTGATGTTATCAACTGACTCATTTGTCCTTGTTTGCTTGTTTTCACTTGCATTAACAGTTCTTAGGGCCTCAGCATATAAAACTTTGATAATGCTTTTAATTCTCTGCACTCCTTTGGCTTGTCTTTGTACCACACATCCAGCAAAAGCTGCACTATGCTCCCCTCCACAATTACTGCCTCCGTTTGCATTGCTGTCCGTGTGTCCCGTTCCCCGACTTTGTAGTTTAACAAACCAGTGTGAATTTCAGAAGGCATTATTTTATCAAAAACAAGCAGCACTAATAAACTATCCTGTTTGACTCCACTTTTATTAGTTTGCAGTCTTTTGGCTTGAATCACTTTCCCACCTTAGATCCCGTCCTTTACTTCATCCATTGGCATTTCTAGCGGCCCATTTGTGATGACCCCACGCAGAGTAATGACTCTCTTCTTTTTAAATATTTTGTCTCGGATTGCTCTCATCTTCGCTACTTTCTTCATACCATGATTTATTTCCTTGCCATCTTTTTAGAGTAGTTTCCATGTCTGTACTAAGCTCACCACCTGATATATCTTTCATTGTTACACTGACGATACAGTTTGTTTGCAACCCGCTTTCTCTCACACCGATACTCCACAAAAACCCGCTCAACTCTCTACTCGACCTCGACTCTTACTGCTGCATGTCTTTGGACTGGCGACCTGCATTTGTAATCATTCAAGGCAGCTGTTAAGATAAAAAAAAAAACACTGTCCGCGTGTTAGCTGGCTAACAGCTAGCAACACACTGACATCATCGCAGTTATGACTCTGAAAAGTAATAAAAAAAAAATAGATAAGCGTTGCATACCTTTTCGACTTTCTTGGGACCTTTCACCAACTCGTGTCTTTTCGGAATCGTGCCACCATCGCATCCCATCTTGAAAGCTGATGTGTTTATCACCAGTGGACAAAGCGAATGTTACTAACTTAAGACAGGAAGTCACCAGGTTGTTAACAAACAACGAGAGATCTTGCAAAGCTCGCGGGATGTGCGGTTTGATTTGATGTCGCGCTCTAGTGGCTGAATGAACAAAAACCTCCAACTCTTTAGGTGTATTTTATAGCTTCAGCCGCAGTGTGGAAGCACCCCACCACATATCAGTTTACTAGTGTCTGTTCGGCAGGCAGACTAGATGGGAAGCAAGTAGAAGTTTACAATTTAGCCTGCCATACGAGTCCAAATATGAAAAAATGTTAATTTCAAGAGAATAATGTGGAAAGATGGGCATAATAGCCTATGATAGACTACTTACTAAGGAACTAATTACCATTAATAACTTTTGATGATTGCTTTATTAATATATTCATTAGTCTTCTAAATCACCTCAAGCCGATACACTATTGTAGCCAACACGAAAAAAAAAACAGAGATGACTTCACTTGTTTACTGCCCATCCATCTATTAGATGTTTTTCAGTCAGCCATTTAACTCAGGACTAGTAAGTGACATTAGTCTGGCTTTCAGGCCTGTTGTCAGAGTGGTCTAAAGATGAAAGTTTTCTTGGAAGATAGTTCAATGAGTGCTAATTAGATCTGTTTCCTGTGCCTTGCAGGCTGCAGATTAGTTTACTATCGATGGCGCTGTCCAAGAGCGACCATTAGTTTGGGGAATACCTCAGTGGAGACATCTCTGGCGGCAAGACTGATAATTTGTATGGAAAAGAAAACGGAATAAAAACACAGCATTTGACTTCATTTTGGCTGAGAAAATAGATTCCTACCTCTTTACGCTCACCACAGACAGGCTGCTGCTACTGTGGTTACAAAAAAATGTAGCTAAATGAACAAATCTAAACATAAAAACATTTCTCCATTTTGCCTGTTGGTTCGATTGGTTCTTCCTGTAATTTATAAATTGTGTTATGTGTCTTATTGAATTTCCCCCCTTTCTCACACAGAGCTAAATGTTTAGTATGGATTTTCATTAGAGGCAATGGAGTAAAAGCTCTGTTAGCAAACTATCTTTGAGAGAGTGGAGGGCCCCAGGCTAATAGTGCAAACCAACACCTCAGAAACACACAATGCACTCTGGACAAAAGGAGATGAGAACAATGGTCTTCTATCCCTGTCTTAGGGTGTTTCTAGTTGATGGCCTGTGCCAACCTTAGGTGCCACCCCAGAAAGAGCCATGTCCCATCACATGGCCAAGATTACTGTCTTTTAGAGGCTTTAACAGGTTCATTTTTATTGATTATGTGATTTAGTTGGTATCATATGAAACTAGACTATTGGAGGAATCCATTGGTATCAGCCATGTCATGCTAGCTTGGGAAGGGAGTTAAAAAAAACACTTCAAAGTCAAGCTAATTTTTGGTGATGGAATAATTGGCATAGTCATTTACAAAGGGGTTCCTTGACCTCTCACCGCAATATACCTGAATGGAAACGGGCTCTACGGGTGCACCCAACTCTCCACTTTATGCTAATCCCATGCACTTAGGGGCCAAAACTATGTGTTATAAATTTGTTATTTTCACCCATTCTAAAATGTTGTATTTGAATATTTATGCATACTTGGGTCCCTAAACAGTCTTGTAATTGCATAAACTGGGTATGACTGGACAGCTGAGACTCTTGTGGATTCAATTAGCCTAATTTTATTCACACGTGATGATGTTAGTCCCCATAGTAGTCATTTCACTTTAGTTATGGCATTCTTGGCAACCTGACTTCACTGTATGAAATGAGCTGCTGTGACCTGTGATCTGTGAATCTAGAGACCTAGACCATGCAGAGGCTGAATGTACTGTATGTACTTTTTATATTTCTAACTTTAAGAGATATCAGTGTTCTTTTGTTCCGGATGCGATTGTGGTGCATATGGTGTGGCATTTGGACACTGAAAATGGCACCTTCCACTTGTGGATTCACCATCCAATACATTTGAAATCCTGTCATAAAATCCTATGCCCACTCATTGTAGGTTGACTATATATGTGTATGCGACGCCTTCCATTTAACTCTGTTGAAAACACAGTAGTATTGAATTGTTAGTCTGTTTCCACTATTGAGGCTGAACATTTATCAGTGTGCTCCAGTCCTCTCTTTTCCCTTGGTTTCTTGTCCTTGAGCTGGGAGGCACCTGATTCAGCCGCATGCTGCTGATAGATGCGCAGGGAGTCTTGTATTCTTAATTGGTTGCAAAAAGAGGATAAATAGAGGTGGTTTCACATTACAGACTGCATGCTTTAAAAATGGTTAACTGGGTATGATGCTGATGTGTTGTGATGTGTGTGATTGTGTTCAAATACTTTGAGTCGGCAGTTTAAAATTGTAGTTCCTTACATTTTCATCCGATTGTATTTAAATCAATCGAAAATTACTATAGACAAACAGCAAAGTAGCCTGTGTCATTTCACATCTAAAGTGACTGCAATCCAAAGCCAGAGTGTGTCACTCCCAGTGCATGTAAATCTCAACTGATTTGACGTACATCTTCTCCAGTTTTACAGTGAAGTTTGCAGGTTTGAAGTTTGCACAGCTGAAATGCAGCTTCCTCTTCTCCAAATCTCCCCCTCTGATTGACCTCCCTACCACACATATCTTCCTGGCCTGCTGTGGTGCTACCCAGCACGACTGACCCAAAGAAAACCCCAACCACCAAGCGCCCATCCAACCTCATGTTTATACTTCCATGATGAGTCCAACCTGCCCAATCAGACTTCCACTGACTGGCCTTGAACTGAAACTGTATACATCTTAACCATCCCAGCCATCCGAAGCAGCCAGGGGAGCAAGGCTGCATTAATTGCACCATCCAGCCCTAGCAGCGCACCGAGTCCAATGCATTTAGCGTTTCTAATTGGGAAGGAATTGCTGTGTTTACATTGGCGCTGGTTGATAGAGCTGGACCTTTAGCCCCCCAGCCAACCGAGCTAAAGCCCTCTGAAGGAGAAAAACCAAACTGCATAGTTCCTGAAATCTCTCTGGACAGAACTGGAAGGAAATTATTTGAAACAGCGTAGAGGGATATTTACTCATTTATCAAAGGGGATGGTGAAGAGGTGAATCTTTTTTTATTTTGTTAGATTTTACCTTAAATCCAAAGGGCACTAATTTGTTCAGTGTTAAGTAATGCCATGCTGTGAGGGAATGCCATGACTTTTTTGTGTGCTATAGAAAAACTATAATCTGGACCAGGGTTGCAGCGAATAAATATTTTCATTATCAATTAATCTGTCTTTTTTTTGATGAAAGTCATTAATCATTTAGGCCATTAAATGATGGATCAATAAAAATAGTAAAAAAAAATTCTATCACAGTTTCCCAGAGCCCAATGTGGAATCTTAAATTGCTCGATTTCTTCTGACTAGCAATCCAAAACCCAAAGATATTGAATTTATAATTATATATAAAACAGGGAAAAGAAACAATTTTAGCTGGATCGATCCGTCAAAATTGCAATGAGCATATTCTTATATAATATACTAGGACCATCAATAATCTAAGTATTATACTAATAGAATTGCCATGCCCTGGACCACAAAAATCATATGATAGAAAAAGAGATAATATATTAATATATAATATAAAGGCTGCAAGAAGACTATACTATAATACTATAATTAAGTATTAGAATTTGGCTGCAAATTCTACCGTCACCGCAACATTCCCTTCAATGAAACACCTTCTATATGAAATAATATTTTATTTGTAATTTTAAGTTGAATTGGAAAAAACCCTGTATTCGGTAAGCTCTAATACGATGTATCAAGCCATATGCAAGTTTATGTGCTGTACTTATTATATAATGAGAAATCCAAAACCCTGGAAAAAGCACACCACATCCAACATGAAGACTGCAACGGGTTACCACAAACACCAGTCGACCACAATTATTTTCTCATTCCTATTTCTGTTTATGTTGAAACTCACAAAGCTAAATTATGTCAACTGGAAACATTGCCCATAACTCATTTTTCTATTCTCTTGGTATATATATATATGTGTACCCCATGTAGTCTGGCATTAAGTGATAAACAGGGGATTTGAACCGTGTTATTTTTATTGTTTTTATTTGACATAATGAGGATAAATTTAAAGGATTAGGATTTATTATTTTCGATGATTCCAGTTGGATTGTGAACGCTAAAATGATTCAGCCTAAAGGAGTTAAGGCCTGTATCTCTCAGCTTCCAGGGTATGACTGTTGAAGAAAAACATGCCCAATGTTGCCATGACTCCTCCAGCAGATGATTGCGGGCCATTTTTCCTTGTTGCACCAGCCTGCTATGTGACAGTTTTAATCCATCGGCTGCTACTGAAGTGTATAGCTCAACATTTTATTTACCACAGACTTCATGAAGCACTGGGACCTTTTATGATCCCAGCCACGCCAAGACATACAAACACACACAAACACACACACACACACACACACACACGGAGTCCACCTGGACACATTTTAACCATCAGCCAGTTTATGATTATCTTTTCCACTGTGGCAAACCAGTTCTGAACACCCACAGACACAAACCCACTAGCAGAAAAATGGATACATACACGCACACATAAGTCAGATACATACTGTGTACATATACAGTCTACACACACACACACACACACACACACACACACACACACACACACACAAGTGATCCTGGACCCTTTTTGACTAGGCAAGGAAAGTCTCCATATATCAGTGGAAGCAATATGAATGGAACAATTGCATGTGCGCTGGCAGCAGAGACTCACGTCACATCTCATTAGCTTGACAGGATACCCGAAAGGTTCTGACAGCCTCCTGGCTGTGACTGGTGTGGCCCGGGGTGATGGGGACATACCTGTGGCTGCCTTGTGTACTCTGTGGGCACATGGTGAAGACTAAGCACACGTAGCAGCTGAGGCCTGGCAGCGATGGTAGCTAAGGTTCTGGGTGTCCACGCCAGCCGCCACCTCACCATACACGTCTTTAGCAGTAATAAAACTCACTCTCACTTTCTTGCTATTTTTTGTTACTCTTACCCTCACTTTCGCTGTCTCATGCCCTCTCTCACTCTCTCCTGTCCACAGGTACTCACATTACACAGACATGAGGGGAAACTGTGGGTGATTCTGTGTACCGCTGTGCCACGATGAGCTCAGTGCTAACTTTGAATGCTAACCAGAAATCAATTTGGAGTGGAGTTTTTTTAGCCAGTTAACCTGAGAGAGAGAGAGAGAGAGAGAGAGAGAGAGAGAGAGAGAGAGAGAGAGAGAGAGATAGAGAGAGAGAGAGAGAGAGAGAGAGAGAGAGAGAGAGAGAGAGAGAGAGAGAGAGAGAGTACATAGTCTTTAAAGAAATAGTTTGATAGCCTGGAAAAGTGCTGCTTAAATGAGAAGATTTATCACACTGTACATGTTTGTCCAGTACATATACTACAACTAAAAGCTGGTTAGCTTGCCTTAGTGTAAAGAGTGGAAGGAGGAGTAAACACCTAACCTGGCTCTGTCTGAAGATCACAAAATCTCCATACTAGCACTTATAAAGCATACTAAATGACCTGTTACATTTTGGGTATTTAATACTTACAAAAACCATAGTGTTAAAAGGACACCTTATGGTTTTAGATTATAGGGTGATACTAGAATGGATGGTCCAGAGGAACCGGCAAAGGCATGACCCGCCTCTGATTGGTTGATTGGTTGGTTAGGTAAAGGCATGAGGAGCTAGTTTGGTTGAGGTTAAGGTAAGAATAGTCTAGCTTGCTGGATGTACAGTGCAGAGTGCATTCGCTTCCCCTTCCGCTATCTCGGGCTTAGTGTCGCCGAAGACTCTTCTGATTGGTTTAAAGAAATACAAACAAGCCAGAGTGTCACGCCTTCACCCATCCCTCCGGACTTTCCTTTCTAGCATCAAACAGCCTGCATCATGGTGATGACAAGATTTGAAGATGTTATTGCTCCCGGCCAAGAAATAGTTCAACACATTAAAGTGATATTTTCCCCATTTTAATCCATTTCTGTGTCATGACAGTACGGGCACTGTGTTCAGATGAACGGTGTTTGGCCTGTCTCCGTAGTGGAGACCAAGGAAAGGAGTATCAGACATGTGCCACCTTACCATGACACAAACCTGAATTAAAATGCATGAAGTATCCCTTTAACCCCTGTAAAACTTGAAATTTCTACTCTTTGGTTTTTGTACTGATTAGACAAACATTAGAGAGCTTTATAGGCAGATAGTGTTACTTTTTGGACAGAGCAAGGATAGCTGTTTACTCGTTTCCAGTCTTTTTCCTAAAAAAAACTAGCCGCTGGCTTCAGCTTTCTATTTAAAGTACAGATAACTCTCTGAGAGAAAGTAAGTAAGCATAATTCCCCAAACTATTCCTTTAATTTTGGAGAACTTTTAGAACTACTTATTTTTTCTGTCACACTTTCTGACCACTAATGTTAATTTTTGGCACATCTATGTGTCTAGTTTAGGACAACACACATTTCTTCAAAGATGTGCTGAAAATGAGCCTTCAGGCTACAGCGTTTTTATTCAGTCCCTTCCTAGATGTCTCCCTGAGGGGTCTTTGGAAGAGCACATGTTTTTAATAAGGGTCTTTACGTCTGGCCTTGCGTAAATGTTTAGCAGCGTTCCTTCTGGGAACTGGGGCCTGTCTTTACAGTGGAGGCTAATCAGCTGTAAATTCTGTTTTAAAAAGGAAAAGGAAAGCATGGAAGGAGTTAATCTCCTAGGCCCATTGCACCGTCTGTCTCACCCATTATTCTCTCTTTCTCTCTCCATCTCTCTCTCTCTCTCTCTCTCTCTCTCTCTCTCTCTCTCTCTCTCTCTCATACACAGATACGCACATACATGCCCTCCTTCAGAAAGTTAAAGGGGGGATGATGACAAAAAGAAAAGAGAGAGAAGAAAAGCTTGAGGCTTTGACAAATGATCTAATAAACGGGCAGGGAGATTACAGGCTAGGTGCCTGCTGGGAGAGGAAGCGGGGCGGTAAATATTTTTTAAAAGCTGTCAATAAATGTGTAGCGTTGAGTTGAGAGAAGTATCCATGGCCAGAACCAAGGACATTGGGCTCCTGTGCTGGGTGGGTGCTTGACTGTGAGAGCTATTGGTTCATAGTCTGAGAGTAATGTAAGTGCCAAAATATTGTTTGAAAGATATGGAAATGTGCTAAATGTACACCAGATTCAAAATCACCTTGTTTGACAAGTAATATACAATACATCCATGGTTCAATTAGTAGAGCAGTAAGAGCAAGATCTCAAAAATGTAATTTATTATAGGCCTACATCAGTAAAATTGAGATCATATGCTGCTGTCTTTCTGGAATTATTTTGGAAAAGATATACTACCGAATGTTCTTATGTAACACTGTACAAGGCAAGGATTGGAAATATACTGGTTCTGTATAATTCTATTGACAAAGTCAATGGCACTTATTTAGAAAAAAATATATCCTCTCATGGTAAAATCATTGTTTCTTATTTTTAGGCAAGTGATGATAGAGAGACTGTTATCACTAGCTCTGCCCTACAGTTGGCAGGGAGTCTGTCAGAGAACTATAAAGTTCCCCAACACCACGTGTCACTTTCCCACACCTTTCAACCACACTTGTTACTCAGCAGCCCAATTAAAGCTGATTTAAGGGTTCACCTGTGTGCCTATTGGCAAATGCTTGCCTCAGGGCGGTGCATCTGTGTGATTGATGGGTTGATGAGATAATGATAGACAGCCACAGGTCTCATCGGAGGGTGCCTCCTTCCGTGCTCTGACACTGATTGGCAAATTTTCTCTATGAGGCAGATCCTCCAGAAACCTGTAAAAGATAAGGTCAGCCTGACAGTAACATTACAGTGAAGGCAGCATTGTAATGAAAGTTTTACATGGCTTTGTGATCTCAAGTTTCAATAAAAAAAACTTCTGTCTTTTAGTGTGTTATGATGACATTGTTACCTTTTGACTCACCTTGTTATAATAATCAGTATTATTCCTGACAGGTCTAATCCACCTCTGTTAGTATATGGCATATCAAGATGCATTCACAGAGGATAAATGCTAAATTTGCAAACAGTTTGATTTGACCAAAACGTTCGAGGCCTTGTGTAATTATCAATGGGGTGAAGAAATAGGCTTTGTCTGGGTAAAATTAAACAATAACTATACTGAGTATTGTACTTATTTCTGCGAGTTTCTTTTGTCAATAACAACTATAGGAAACCAACTCCAAGTCATCAGAAATAATAAAAAAAACTTGGCAAATATAACTAATGAGTGTTTATCTGTTCAAATAAAAACAAGCTCTGTTTTGGGCTGGTTATGGTGGACAGTTTAAATATTTTTCTAAGACCAGGATATGTTATCTTTTTGACAACATCAAGTGTCATCTTTGTGATCATAACTACCCTAATACGTGTGTGCTCTCTCGCACAATTGTTGAGCTTCTGAGTCTCTCTCTCTCTCTCGCTCGCTCTCTCTCTCTCTCTCTCTCTCTCTCTCTCTCTCTCTCTCTCTCTCTCTCTCTCTCTCTCTCTCACACACACACACACACACACACTCACACACACACACACACACACACACACACACACACACACACACACACACACACACACACACACACACACACACACACACACACACACACACACACAAACACACACACACACACACACACACACACACACACACACACACACACACACACACACACAGGCTCACACACACACACACACACACAGGCTCACACACACACACACACACACACACAGGCTCACACACACACACACACACACACACACACACACACACACACACACACACACACACACACAGGCTCACAAACACAACAGAAGGCCCTGCAGATATGGGAGAAGTTCCAGGATATTGATACTTTCTTTGACACCTTCCTCCTCACCCTTGGAACAGATCCTCTTGAGTTTCTGTTTGGTAAGCAGAGAGAACATCCTTGAGTCTCTCCTGTTTTCTACTCGCCAGCTGGTTTCCCGTCCTGTGGATAATGTTTCACTGATCCTCTGAAACCTTGTGCTGCTGCTGCCAAGGTGTGGTGGCCAGAGGTTGAAGACCTCTAAGCCAATTAAACACAGCACAGATAACATGCTTGTTCACTACATAAAGTGTTAACATTTCAACCTTACTGTTATTGTAAGCCTGTGAATATTCTCATTTGTCCAGGTCATCGTTATCCTCAAAGCAATTTCAGTCAAAAGCAACTGGACTTGGTTATTTGTCTAGGAAGACGTTTCACCTCTCATCCAAGAGGCTTCATCAGTTCATGTACGCATCTGACCAGCCTGGTCAGATGCTAGTGGTTGCTATAAAAGAGATTAATTTAATACTAGAAAGACCAAGTTCTGATTAATTAGGAAGACTATTTTGAAAATTAAAAATTACTTAAATATGTTATACTTTCACACACCCTCTGTCTGTCATATTTCTTAGACTCAATTTCTGTGTATATAAATATTGTGTTACAATTAAATATACTCAGTAAAAGTTATAAAATAAAGATAGGCCCCAAATTCACACATTCTCTGGCATTTTGGGCATTAGCTCTTTTGTATTTAAAAAAAAATTACTTAAAATCCGCTTCAACAAAATCATACTTTCTTTTCACCTGGCAAAAAATTACAATGTATTTGAAATATTCACACGTTCATTTTTCTTCAAATAGATAAGGATTTGCAATAATACCCTTCCAAATGTTTTGACTGAATATTTTCTGTCAGAATGTAAGAGAAATGTTTAGTGAGTTCCATCCTATCTCATTCCAGTTTGGTCTAATTCACTATTATACCTTTTTTTCCACCAAAATTAGCCTGTATATGCTAAAATATATTTTTTTAAATCCAGGAATAACCCTCTAAAATTAAAAGGTTATAGACTCCTTGCATTGCCAGTAGATGAGTATGCCTTTCTGTTTTTGTTTTTTTGTCATGTCATGTTCACAAATGCGCCTGAAAACATGAGGGTTAGTAAACAGTAGGAAGCAGCATGGAGGTCAGTGAAAATCCGAGAGTGGTTACTTCTTTTTATGCCACTACACCGGCCACAGCCGTATCAGAGGCAATATGTTTTCAGGTTGTCCGTACGTATGTAACGCCTTAATTCAATTCAATTCAATTCAATTTTATTTACAGTGCCAAATCATAACAAAAGTTATCTCAGGACACTTTACGGACTTGGTATAGACCACACTCTATGACTTATTTATGATTAACATAGACCCAACAATTCCTCCGTAGAGTACGGTGGCAACGAAACCTTCCCTCTGACAGGCAGAACGTCAGACAGACCCAGCTCTGTGGAGGACGGACATCTGTCTTGACCGGTTGGGGAGGAAGAAAAGGAGAGAGAAAGAGAGAAAAGACAGACAGATGGACAGAGAGAGACAAGACAGTAGCAGGAAGTGTCATGCAGGACCACGGCAGCAGGCACCACCACGATCAGCAGAGACCTGAGAGACGACAAAGCACAAACAACTCCGGGGAAGAAGTTGAATTAGTAACATTTATTGATGAGACATGAATGATACAGACAGAGAAGAGAGAAGGTCAGAGTATCAGGAAAAGTATTACCCCCCGACAGACTAGGCCTATCGCAGCATCATTAAGTAGAACAAACTCAGCTTAAAAATAACAACATTGCTGAGGGCTTTTAAATGTCCACTCAAGAATGAACTGATTAGATTTTGGAGGTCAAGGTCACTGTGACCACACAAAATGCATTTTAGACATAACTCATAATTCCTACACTTATTATGACAACGTATCACACAAATTTCTAGTAAGATAAGATAAAGTGATGACATTTTGTATCCAAAAGGTCAAAGGTCAACTTCACTGCGACATCATAATGTTGAATATTTAACGCCATAACTCAGGAACAGAAGGGAAGATATGTGGCTAGATACTCAATTATCTAGCCACATATCATTGAAGATGTGTGTGCATCCACATTATTCAAAAAATACAATTAATACCGTTTATTAAATTCTGTCATAGCATCAGGCGGGAAAAGGGGCGTATATTAGCATGTGCACCCAAGTGTTATGTTTCCTACACTGCGGATCAGAGCTGATAAATTGTTAATTGTAACCTTTCCATTGAAAAGACAAAAGCCCAATGTGGGTGTTAGTGTTTTATTTGTCCAATGTGAAAGGGGCTTTAAAGTAGCAGTCCTACCTGTCTGGCCTTAAGGCAGCATCGGCTAATAAACGTCACTCTTAATCATCCCTCAATCCCTCACGGACTAAGTTTGCCTAACTGTGCCAAAGACCAAGGTTCAAACTCCTCTGACATTTATGCAGCTGCACTTGAAGCAGAAGCAGCAGCTACCAAACAGACATCACTTCCAATCATCATCACAACCTCAGAGCCCTCAGAGAACAAGCAGTCTGTCTGGATGTCTCCAGTTTCTTCTCTGAAACTCTTCAAAACCCCATTCACTCTGACCTACAGTATCTTAAATGCATGTCCTCTCACCCTAACGATAATTGAAATTCAGAGCAGAAAAAATCACTGCAGGATTTTTTTAAGCTATTATCTTTTTTTGATGGGCAATTGACTTTGGGAACGGGGGTTTATGGTGAGGGAGGGGTGGTGGTGGAGTTTGTCTGTGCTTGCCAGTAAGAGCTCCGGGCCTCCTGCTCTGTTCTGCTGTGATGCCTGCGTGCTGAGTTTGGCTTGGCTTGGGTCTCTGCACTTGATGGTTTATTCATATTCAGCGGTGCAGGACGCTGTGCCATGAGGTTCCTCTCACACTCAATATGTCTGCGAAGAAGGAAAGGAGGTTTGAGTCTCAATTTTGCTGCACGAGCATTTCAAATGTTATGCCCTCATCTTAAGATTGGAACAACGTTTTAGTTTCAAAGTCGACCAACACCACAGATTTTCTCTCTTTCGCTTCTAAAATGCAAATGTTTAACAGCTGTCAAACCAGGATTTTTAGTATAATTCCATTGGGTTTTACATCTTAAAATCTGTTGTATCATCCTACCTGTTTGAGTTTTCGAGTATTCTCTTTGTTTTATTCTCTTCATTACTGTTACTGTTACTTGTCAAATTTGATAGAGTGTCATCAGCTTTAGCCTAGTCTAGTTTCTACTCTTGGTTAGCATCAACTCCCTGAATTCCTGTTTTTATCTAGCTTCTAAGAGACTGGAAAAAGAATTGTTAACAAATATAGCTAATGTCCATCTTACATCAGAGAGCCAACTGAAGAAAAGGTTTGGCATTTCTAGGAAAAATGAATGCTTATATATTCCAGCCTCCCCCAGCAGTCATCAGCGATTCCCACAAATGTGTATGTGAACATGCACAAACTGCATATAAATACCCAGATAGGTAAACCATTATTAAAATGCCCAACCAAAGCTCAGCCATTGTGTCCATGGCTTGTGTTTATCAATTACCAAGCCACTTGCTATTCAAAAACAAACAACATCAACTTCGCTTGAAAAGCCCAGTCAAAACAAGCAGCAAAAGGCTGGGTTGTCCGCACTGCCCCTCTTAATCAAAGCCAGATGTCTCCTCAAAAACTATTCCTCTCTTTTCCTCACTGCACCCCTTTCTACAATCACTCATTCTCCCCTTCTCTTCCCCCTACATTCCCTTTCCTGTCTGAGATTGTGTAGACGGCTGGTCCTCAGCAGTCGTGATTTGGCACTCCTGTCGGCTCTCTGTCTGTCTTTTTGTCTTTTTCTCTCCCTCTCGAGCTTTCCCTAACTTTCTTTCTTTTCTCTTTCTAGAATCAGCATCTTGTCAGGCAGGCATGGACCTATGTTGACCCTCCGCAGCATTCACAATCATTCAAGGTGAAAAATTAGACCCACATGGAAGATGCTGCCAAAGAAGTGCCTCTTGCAGAATAACTTCCAGTTGATCTTCCTGCCCATTTGATGTGATGGCGATTTCGAAATACATGCCACAGCCTGTCTGTCTAGCTAAGAGCTCTAGACTTCTTTCTGTTTACTTAAGCATGAGCCATGTCCCTTTGGTTACAACTCTTTGAAGAGAGCAATCTTGTGGTTGTCGACACACCATTCTCAGTTTGTCGAGGCCAAAGCCAAGCACAGAGTGAACGCTAATTTACTTTTCCACCTCAGTGCCGAGAGAAAACACCCTTTCCCGGAGATGCTAAACAATACAGGCAGTCCTTTTCTGCTAACTGCTCTTTAGGGGCGAAACCTCTGGAGCTCATCGTCCTACTGCTGCTGCTTTCAGCTGGCTATCTTGCTCAACCTCTTTAATCTGAGAAGCAAATAGCCCCGAGTATTGTCCTTAGAGCTCAGGCAGAACTCTGGACATCTCAATGGGTCCTTGGAGAGTAGCAACAAAAGCACTAGTCCATGTGTTTGAAGTCTGCCTTGTGATTGGCACTAATCAACTGGTTCTTTGTTCTTTTGAACTTTTTGAATTGCATTATGTTGTAATGCATTATGGAATTAGATGTGATTTATTCTGCTCTGGATAAACAGGAACTGCTTTGTCAAAAGTGTCAAATGTTCTGCCCTTAGTTTAACTCCTAAGAGTAATTAATTATGGAAACCACAGAGAGGGTTGAAGAAAATCCAAAATTTCCTAATTTTCTCCCTTCTTTTTGTTACAGTAGGTAATCACAACAATGACATAAAGTACTAGGTTATTCAGTTAAGGCCTTAAATTTCGAGACTTGTCCAAGGATTTAATGCAGATTGTTGAAACTCTCATTTTAACTGAGCTTTCACCAAGTGGTTTAGCCCCTATGGAGTTCATCCTTGTGCAAACTTTGGAATTAGATTCTGAGCCATACTGAAGACATCCCAGCCAACACATTTTATGGCATTTGATTTAATTTCTTGTCACACAGCAGCCCTGGTTTTATAGTCAGACCTTTGTTTTTTTAATCATATACAACAACTTCCTAATATTACCTTAATTTTGTCCTCCTCAGGTCACATGTGCCCTCCAGTTAAGCTACCGCTATGAATTCTTGACTACAGTATATTAGCACTGTTGGCCTTGGAAAAGGAAAACAGGCTGATGGGGGGGACATTTCAAATACAAATAGATTGGCTTCTCTTTTCCTGACTTTTCTTTTGCTCTGAGTAACAACTCTAACATTTTTAGTAAACCCTACCATTCTGTGAAAAACTGTATGGAAACTTTTCAGAATCAGCTATTGTAAACTTTAACTTCACATAAGATTTATTATTTCCATTTTATTTTGTGTACATTAATATTAGTCTTGCAAAAACATGTTGAACATGTTGTCTGATTAAATACATTTGCACATTCAAACTCCAATTTGTCTACTGATGAAAATCACTTCACAACTGCACTGTTCCTGATCCTGGCTCTTATCAGGCTGGGCTGAATGCCTGACTTGCTTTCTATGGACAGTGTTTAACTGGGGATGGGGGAAAGGGCAGCAGATTCCTGAAGGGGACACTTGTGGGAAGGAAAAGGGTCTCATTGCGAGAGATCAGCTTGTGTAAACATTCAGGTTAATGAAGCTCAGTGGGCCTAATCCTCAGCCCTCTTTCTCACTCTCCCTCACCCCAGCCTCAAACCCCTTCAACCCTACCCGGGACCTCCACCCCCCAGTTTTCACCATAATCCCTTGCAGAAGCAGGCACTGTCAATCAAAAGGACCCCAGGAAAAGAAGGCAGGGGAAGATGTGTGTGTATGGGAATATGGGTATGTTTGCCTACAGAACCTATATTTAGGATTTAATATGGGCACAAACCACAAACATCACAAACCTGTGCATGCTCATATGGGTGCAGGGTGCTTTAAGGTGGGAGACGGTCTGGGATTTCCATTCACGGGGCTGGAGAATGGAGTGGAAAAGGTGGACGTTGTGGGTCCAGAGCTGGACTTGAGGGTAATCAGCAACATATGAACCATATATGGCGAAGGGGTAAAGGGGATGAAGGAGCAAATAGGGGGAGGACGGGAAGGCAGGTTTCCAGTCTAAGCTCTCCAAACACTGACATCACACTTTGTGGTCAGGCTATCGGACGAAACACACAGAGCTTGAGGATATGTTTTTATACCCTGAAAGAACAGCACATGATCGTAATGTACAGTATTTGGAGAAATTTGTGTTGCACTAATGACTTCACGTGAAAATAATATAAAGACTACAGCTTAAGAGTTTGCTTAACACTAAACTTTGGAAGGGATTGGTATATTTAACGCAGCAATGATTTTGATGAATTATTCAAAATGAACCATTCAAACAGTGACATTGTTATCTGTAAAAATGATGGACATAGCCGTGACATCATCCATTTGTTTGTGGACTAACGTTCTGGAGCCAAGAATTTGGCATTTGGCTGTCGCCATTTTCGTATTGAGGAGCCAAAAATGACCATATCCGGACAAGAAGGCAGAGCTGAGGGGAACAACTAGACAAGTGACGTTTCAGTGGCGAAAGAAGGAAACTTTTCTAGATTTTTTTCGCCCATCTGCATGTAAATCAGTGACCCAGAGCCAGTTGAAAAAATTGTAAATTTCCCTTAAATTACCAGCTAGTGCTAGCTAGCTATCTTGGTTAGCAAGGTGCAATCACAGAACACTGATCAAGATATTTTTAGGAGACCAAAACAATCAATGATCAATTCAGTTTGAAAGCACACTGTACTGTGGGATGCACTGTTGTCGAGAAAATCGAAGAAAAGACTCCTTCCATTTGCTTCAATTGGTAACGCTTTATACATATAATGTACACAATAATGTAAGTTACTATATATTACTAAACATTTCAAGTGTTAAATCTCTCCCTTATTCTGTGGCTTTAAAAAGCCTATTATTGCTCGGGCTTATTCTGCTTATTCTCTTTCCGCTTTGATTCGATTCGTCCGAAAGCGTTGCCAACACATGCGCAACATACACTAAAACTTGAGGAACGATCGGGAATGGTGTGATTGCAAAGCCGTTTACACATAAATGGTGCTTAATTTACCCATACACAGCAATGGTAAATCGTCGTGGACTAAGCTCAAAACAACCGCTCTTTGGCGCCACCATACTTTACCGCAGAAAACCGATTTAAAGTTTAAACGGGTTAGGAGATACAGTATATGACAGTATAATCAAAGGTTGGTTTTGTTAAGTTTTCAGGTCGTTTGGGACTTCATAATGGTTGCTCTATCTTCCACAATTTTCACTCCTCTTACATCGGTTTAAGTCAAAACATAGGAAATGCTGTGCTGGTCGCAGACATGTTACTATGGGATTAACCAGGCGTACACATTTGACCCTAAGAGCCTACAAGTGACAGGAGTGCCAACCAGTTGCCCATTGTGCTGCAATACAAATTGAGACAAGAAATTGTCTGGCTTACAGCAGACATTTGGACACATTTTGGACATTGGACTTGATGTAGATGTTGTTTTGGAGGTGTAATCTCCATTAAATGAACTTTCTGACCTGTCTAAATAAGTTGCTGTCTGTCACCATGACTGATGGAGACAGTGACCCAATGACTAAACAGTTGCTGGAAAAACAGAAGACAGGACAAATCTCAATTGACATTTCTAATAGATCTCTGATTGGCCCTTTGTATTTTTGCTTGGACTTTATATTGTATGAGGCTGATGTAAACATTAAAGTCAGCATCTTCAGTAAAGCCTCCTGTCGTTCACAGTAAAATAGGTTTTTCGATACAACTTTTGGATTTTGAGCCAAGAGAGTATTGTTGATGATGCCAAAGTGCCACAAATGCAATAACCGTCTATTACAGGGGGTGTCCAATCCTGCTCCTGCATGCTTTAGGTTTCTCCCTGCTGTAACACACCTGAGTCTAATGATCTGCTCGTTATCGAGCAGAACATTAGATTTAGGTAAACTAGTTAATATAAAATAGGTTGAAAACTTTAAAAGCTCTGCTCGTTATCAACATTCAGCTGCTTGATAACAAGCAGAGCATTAGACTCAGGTGTGTAAGGGCAGGGGAAACCTAAAACATGCAGGGCAGTAGCTCTCCAGGAGCATGATTAGACACCTCTGGTCTATTATGTACAATTTCAGCCTTTTTTACTACAACTGCTACTTCTACTACTAGCCAACTTCGGCTTTTACTACTTTGACCTTAGCATTGGGATGTGCACCAAGTAGTAGAACGGGTAAATTTCAAGCCCACAGTTACAGTTTTCTAGTTATAATTACAAACTTCATAAATTATGTGCCATGCACAAACAGAATGCTGGACATGCATAGCACCAGTAACTAAGGGCAGTGCTCTAAAAAGTATTCCTGTAAAGTGCCACGAGAGTTTTCGAGTGCATTCGGCAGCCATGTTTCTTTCTCAGTCACAAAATTTGCCCTAAGGAACTGTAAACAGTGTTAACTAAATAACACCTTCTCCCTGCCCGCTTCAGCTACAAACCAGCTGGGAAGTGGACACTACATCATGAAACAGATACCTAAGAACGTGTATGTGTTGCTGTGTAGGCTTATACAGTAGCCTATGTACAGCAGTTTGAGTGTGGATGGATGTTGTTTCCACTTCCACAATACCATCACAGCCCCAAGGACAGAGTCTGAACTGGCCATACAACTCCACTGTTGCCATATCAGCCCTAGCTCTAGGAGGGGATCATTAAAATAAGTTCCAAGCGAGCTTTCAGTATTATTATTGTTTCTGTTTTTAATTGTGTAAAATGTGATTAAAAATGAGGCATGTGCTTAAGGAATCTATGTGCCTGTCTCAATATGAAAAACTTTACCCTTATTCACCTACATTTAAAACCTGGAGGGCCTGACAGCATTTCCATCTGATGCCTCACACTCTTGGTGTGTTTTCTTTTTTTTTGGGAAAACTCAAAAACACTTAACAGATTTAAAGGAATTTAACTTGATGGAATTATAGGACTTTAAAAACTTAAATTAAAGCCTACTGCTACTGTTTTATTCACTGTGGCTGCTATTTATCTGTTTCAGTCTGTCTTCAATTCTGGTCTCAGCCTTACATCTTCAAGCTGAAAATAAATCGTAATGTTCCCACCTATGAGCCCACAAGATTCTGGTTAACCTACTGCTGTAAGAGTTAGAGTTAGGGTTCGGATGCGATTTGACTCTTGCTATACCCACAGTGTTTTAAAAAAGCCAACTTTAGGTGATTAGCCTTGACTTAGTCTCACATAGCCAGACCTAACTCCACACTTTGTTTAAGCACTGTGCCAGTGCTGGAGAAAAGTCTGGCTGAACCCATTATAATTCCACACTAAGGGGAAAAACAATCCAAAAAGTCTTGGCGACGGTGCCATAGCAATATAGTGTCGGGAGGGAACTTGTTTTAGTGGGACGTTTGCATGTGGGGAGGCGAGCCCTGGCATAAAAATGGCTAAGTCCCTGCAAAAGAAAGTGCCACATGAAACATCAACAACTATCTCTAATTGGCAACCAATGGCAGGCTTATACACACCCACATCCTTATCTTTATAGATAATTAAAGCTCTGAGCTTTCTTTATTGAAAGTCTTATAATGGTGATTTGATGAAAAGAGTCAGGTGGTAATTATATACAGTATAGGTTCCACTTTTAATGTGTCCCATTATTATTATCAAATATAAGTATAACAGCTTTACAGATTTAATTCTGAATTGCTCTGTTTTCACATAATGATACACAGACCATTTTAAACAAAAAATGTAAAATTATCTGGAGCTAAGTTTTGATTAAAAAGAACAAAAAAAATGACAAAACTTTTACTGGTAGTGTGTTGGGCATGCAGGGTCATTTTGAAAGGCCATCGCTGGCATGACTAATCATGGCAGTATTAGTTTACTGGCCATATCTGTTATTTGGTCTCTCTCATTTTTCTCACAGTCCTCATTTTTCTGTCATCTATACGGATTTCCCACTTGCCTCCACCAAAGGTTTGGCTGCTGTTTTATGATGACATAGTTATTGTGATGATGATGATTTATGGTCTAATACGCTTCTCTCTCATTTATTCCTGCTCCCTGGGTCCCCATAAATCAGTGCAGATAGGGAGGCCGGCTTGGCTGCGTGCCACTCATGCCACAGCAAACACTCAAAGGGCTCAAAAACAAAGGAGTATAAAGACGAATCAAATGATACATGAATATTATGAGTTCATTCTTTTTACAATAAATTCAGTGACAATCACGTTTTGTAGTCTTATCTTCGCTCTTAAAGAAGAAGAAGAAATCTGCAACTATTGGAAAAGCTGCCACTGAAGTTTTTGCAGGAAGATTTGGCAGAATAAAATGAGCCCCGTTAACACCATGCAGCCCAGTGTGACAGAGCTGTCTGAGCGCTTCTGTCAGAGGTCTGTTCACTGAAGCCAGATGGCAGAAAGAGAGAAGGGGTGAAAGAGAGACAGATGACAGAAATAGCTAAAAAGAGTGAGGTAGAAAAAGGACAGTATGAACAACTGGGTGGTTTGGGGTTCCCCTGGCATTCTGCATAACGCTAGGAACACAAACATGCACACACACACACACACACACACACACACACACACACACACACACACACACACACACACACACACACACACACACACACACACACAAACACACACACACACACACACAAACACACTTAAACCAGACTCCGAATTGCAACTGCTGGCACTGATCCACCATTGACATGGTACAGTCCATACCCTCGTGTGGCACCATGGAGTAAGACCTCCCAACTTTCTTCTTCTGTGGTAAAGCTGCTGTGTGGCACCAGAGAATAAAGCCAGCAACATCCCACTGCCCCTGCCAAGTCCTTCCCTTTTCTCTTCTTCCATGGTGGTGGAGCTGGTGTGGTGACAGGGGCAGCCTGCGAGGCAGTGAGGGCCCCTCACTTGACTGAATTATCTCATCAGGGTCCTTTTATTAGGAACTCAGCAGGCTTATTATTTTTATTATTAACGGCCTGTGTTTTCATCCTCAAGATGCCAGGCTTCAGTGCACACAGCTGTTTCTCCTCAACTCCTATGTTTTCTTAACTTAAGAGGTGCTTTTGCAAAATGCAGTTCAGATATTTTTCTTCAGCACCCCCTCTGCTCCATGCCTATCTTTTCACTGGTCTGGCTTTCTCTTTTTTTCCTCTTCTTTAGGCAGGATTAGGCCAAGTTTAACAGCCATGTCTCCAGGTTGGAGTGACAGGCTACTAAAATTATGTTGAATACAGCGAGCCAGATAATCTTTAAAGTATGAAATAATAAATCCAAGTTTGCCTGGTTTGTCTCAAGCAAGGCACAACTATGTGCTTGAACATTCAAAGTGACAGTAAGAAAGCATACCTTTCTCAATAGTAGTAGTCTGATTTTTTTATAGAATTTGCAGACATCAATTATGTGATAATAATTAAATACACATAATCAAAAAGGAATAAATGGTCACATCCGGAAGAGGGATACTGGTCCTGAGGAAAAAAGTATTAAAAATAGATACAGATCCTCAGAGAGTCTAAATGCTGAAATCTTCCTAGGAAGATGTATGTGGTATTTTGGTCCATCATTCATTACACCCCTACTGGGGTGGAGGAGCGGGTCATGAAGTGAATGTGGAGACATCAGGCTGCTAGCTAATAACCTAGGAGTGGAAGTCTAATCAATAGTACAGCTCAGGTTTCCCTGCTACATCACAGAGAGAAAGTGTAGCAGCAGCTGTTTAGAGCTTCAATCTTGATATGAACCGCAAAGCTCACAAGGAATGGAGAGGCACTCTTTAGTGAGGTTTAATATGAACTCTTTGTTAATGTAAAAGATGGCCACCAGGCTTTTTTGGGTGAAAATTGAGGGCATTGTCACTTGGATAAAACGCATAGTTTTTGCTGAACCAACTGATTCTGTTGTTCCTCTGTTTTGTTTTTTTATTGTTGATTAAATGTGCTAGTTTCTTTTTAGTCAGATCAATTCATTGTTAGTTATTATGATAATAAAAAAGTTATGGCCAGATTTATCCTTCAAATGGTCACAATAATACATACATAAACCAAAAGTAATTTATATTTTGGAACAGATTTGGACTGAAGTAGTATTTAAGGCTTCCATTATGAATTTTTCTATATTTTGATGTAGGTTTAGATGAGACAATTAAGCTACTTATTAATAAGTAGTACTATTCAAAACACAGAAATAATGCTAATACTGTAACTTAGTTACTGCAAAACATGCCATTCTTCATTAATTCAGACGTTACAGCATGCAAGCTAGGATCCTGTGTTCTTGAGCTCCCTAACACCATCTGAAGACTATAATAAAGACAGAGACAACCAGAAAAAATCCTCACAAATTCAAACCGTGCAGCGGAGCTAAAGCGGTGTTCAGAAGCAGAAAACATGATTCACACATTGAGAAACGCAGACACCCCTGCAGCCGTCAGATTTTATGGATCCCAGAAGTCCCATTATCACAAAACTCCAGCCTGAAACAGGCACATTCAGTATGCTCCGAAGAATATTTTTTGGTCACTGAGCCCAGTAATTCAGTGTTAATATTGGCCCTTCCACTGTGCCGATATCACTCTAAAAACTGTTCAAACTTGTCAAAACCATTGTGTGATTTCACCAGCATCTCAGTCTTGGAGGGCCAGCGCTAGATTACAAAAGTGAAAACACAGGATGAAAGCCATTTCAAGATAAGCAAGATGAAAGGGAGATATGAAAAGATGGACTGGAGCAATACAGTTCATTGACAGTTTGAGAAAATTATCTTTTGGGAATATGTTGCACTCCGATTACAAATGATTTGTGTTGTTGTACTATCAGCTGAGAAAATTCAGCCGTCTAAACCAACTTTAAATGTTGAAACTCATGCTGCTGAATTTAGATTTATATGACTAAGAATGTGTAAACTCTTATTGGGCCACCACGGAGTTGTTTATGCATGCAATTGTGTGCCAAGAATACTTTTAGCAAACAGAGTAGACCATTGAGTTATTCTTCTCCTTGATGGAGATAAGAGTAGAAAACCCGGAAGAGGGGATAGACGCAACGGACGGTCAGTCACAATGTTAAAGAAACCACTTAGCATCCATCAGTCGTGGCCCCAAGACAGTTGGCTTACGTTCCATCCTGGTGGTTTATCAATAAAGTGATTACCTTAATAGAACGGACAGTGCCTTTTAAAAGCCTCTTTACTTGTCAGATAATTAAATCAGCCAATAGAGAATCTGTTCCTGATCAGATACATTAATTATTGATGAGCCAATGGAATCTTTGTAGGGACTCTGGGGCTTATTAATAATTGATACATACATGGATTCATCTGGATTAGTGTGTGTGTGTGTGTGTGTGTGTGTGTGTGTGTGTGTGTGTGTGTGTGTGTGTGTGTGTGTGTGTGCGTGTGTGTGTGTGTGTGTGTGTGTGTGTGTGTGTGTGTGTGTGTGTGTGTGTGTGTGTGTGTGTGTGTGTGTGTTTGAATTTACCCCCATTCAATCTATCCATGAATTCATCATGCTCTTATTCGATGACAATTGGGGAAAGGCAAAGTGCAGCAACCATGACTATGAATGCTCATCTGACTTTGATTGCTTGAAAATTTTCCTTCAGTTGTGTGCTGAGTTATTAAAACCAAGTCTTGTGTCCTTCAGTACCCAGCCCGAGTAATAACAGGGTAATGCAGTAAGTCGAACAGTCTTGTTCTAATTAGGCGTGTGGTTGCATGTGGTGTTCCAGAGCCTGCCAACTGCTCACAGACATGACCATAAACACGTTGGGCCTCGGCGCTCTGTGGATTCGCAGTACAGTCCGCAGGACAGGGATGTATCCAATAGACCTTATTTTTCTTGTGTTTTCTTTATGAGAGGAAGGAGAGAAAACACAACAATCACAAGTAAATGGAATGTTGGTGCGAAAGAAAAAGAGAGCGAGTGAAGCAGTTGTGCAATTCTGTTTTTGATCAAAGAAGACCATGTGTGTTAGTGTTTAATCTTTCACTCCAAGTCCACTTCTTGGATCACTTGTGGTCAGACTCACCGGATGTAGACTGTTGGTGTAAAGCCTGCCATTGGCCGCCTATCTCAGACAACATTCTCCTCCCCTTCCACTATCTCTGCTTTCTATTTTGCAAGTGCATCAACGGCTTGGTGCCACCCAAGACTATTGTGATTTTGGTGCAGCCAGACTTTTCTTCAGCTCTGTTGTAGCGCTGTGGAGGTCTGGCTTTGTGAGACTACTTGCATGATAACTTCTTCTTCAGTTCTTCAAAGAAACCTTTTAGGAGAAAATCTGTTATTTTTCTTATCTGCAGGCTGTTTAATAGATGTACACTTGAGAAATTGTAGTGATTTTTTGCAAATGGAAATCAATTATGGCCACTAACTGGTGTTCTAGCACAATCTTTGGCATCTGACTGACGAGTGTGGTTTTGTTTTTTATGTGGTATGCAAAATGACGCACTGGACTGAAGCTTTGAACTGACACATTGACAAACTGCCCTCAGACCATGTTTGGTTTACACCCTTAAAACATTTGTTTCATCCACATATTCAAGTGCTTACAGGATGTATAAAGTCTTTCAAAAGAAAGATGTCTTAATTATCCCCATGCTATTATTATCTTAGAGTCCTGAGAGGTTGTTGATGACATTTTACAATATGGTACACAAAATCCTGCCTAGTTACCAATAAATTAAGACTATATCAGTGTCAAATCTGCTACTTAATGAGTTGCTAACTTGAATAACTCTATTAATTGTATTTGCATAGCACAGTTTCATATATAAGCTATTCAATGGGCTTTACAAGATAATTAAACATTATAACACAGATGCAGAGAACAGGCAAATACACACATTTACACACATACACATTTAAATATACAGACAAAAACATACATACCTTCATGAGAACAACAGCGTGTAAGATTCAAGTCAGATATGCTGAACTGGATCTTTAAATGAAAATAATATTGACCAAGCAATCTCACCTGAAGTTCTGTTTTGCCTCTGTTCTGAAGCTTTTGATCATATCAGATTTTTACCAAGTTGCCATGGATATGTAGATGTTTCCTATTTCCATTACCGCTGAGCAGTTTAATGACTTTGTGTCCATGTTGGGAGTCTCAAGGTTTCTTTTTAACCTTGGAAAAAATACAAAACCTGATATTAAATAATATGTAACACTATAATATTTGTACCATTCTTAGACCAGCGTCAAATCATTGTGAACAAATCACTGTGAACTGATAAGTTCCTAAGTTGAAAGGAGGCAAATAGAGGTGTCTGCATCCTCATCTCCAAAAGTCTAAACTAAAAAAGGCTAAGCAGGATATCCAATCGTCTCTGTTTTAGAGGCTCGGAAACGTCAGAGTAGTGTAGATGCCTGGCAGTAAACCCAGTAAAAGTTATGTGATTTAAAATGAAAACACATTATTCTGGATGTAGAATTGATGAATTGTTTGCTCAATTAGGACACAATGAAATGGCAAATGACCAAAATTCAATCACTTCTTTCTTATTATTTACAAATGAGTAACTATCTTTTCTTGAGCTGTTCATTAGTTAGCAGATGGTTCTTGATTTGTTATTTACCTATTCACTGGTATCTACTGAGGGTTGTGTATGCCATATAGTAAAGTGTTAACACTGAGCGAAGAGAAGAGCTCTTCTCTCAGCTCTTTAGCTCTTTGTGGGTGGAGTTTTCACACACTTTGCAGTGACAAGCAATGTGCAACAAGGTGAGGCCACAGTGAAAATCCACTGCCTGGAGCCACCAAGCAGACCAGAGAGGAAATGAACACATCGCTCCTTTTTTTCACACCTTTACCTTTGCTTCTCTCTCCCTCTTTCTCTCTCTCTCATTCACCCCAGGCATTAAACTGATAATCCAAAAGGTCACCTGTGGTCTCCTTCTCTCGCCCCTCCCTTCTCTTTCTGTTCTACAATGAGAAAAAAAAAAGAAAACACAAGCCTAAGGGAGTTTCAATCCTGATCACCCAGGGCAGGTAACTCTGGGAGTCAAACAAGTGTCTCCTCTTCTGTTCGCAATTTTCTCCCACATAATTTCCTTGTTCAATGAGATCCTTTATATTCATGGAGGTGAAAAGGTGACAAAGATTTTCAGCAGCTGAAATATACAGTATAAAGTATATAAAGTTCACTAAACTCTTTAGTAAAATAAGATCAATATTTACAAATACATGCAGCATGTAGTAAAAATGGAACACCACAATGAAACACTGCAAACATCATGAAGTAGCTTGCATCAGAGATAAACTGTTTGAAAAGCTTTTTTTTTTTTTAACAACATTTTAGTTTTAGTTAGCATATTTTTCTTTTTTAGCCTCTCAACTTTTAGACTTGACCATCAAAGTCAAACTTTTCATATGACATATAAAGAGAAAGGCCTATATTTGGTAGACAAATATAATGTTCACATACTGTAAATTGTGTCTAGGACATGTAATTGCCACTTTAGAGTTAGTTATTATCTTAGCCAGGAAAAAGCCTGGAGGGATCATGCTTACAAGTCAGTCATGTGTGTGCATGTGTGTGTGTGTGTTTGCTGTTGCCAATATTTTTTGTACACAATCATGACTGTAACTTATTTCCTTGACTACTCTGATTTATACCGTCGTTCACTGCTGCTTTCTCACTCCTCTAAACTAGCCGGTAGGCCTTAAAAGCAGCAGAAGGGCATTTTAAGCAATTGGCTTGGCTAAAAACAAGTCTTACCTCATCTCTTTATTGTGGCTCAAAAACTTAGAGCCATAGAAAAGTTTGATCTCACTTTGAGATTCCATACCCCATATGTTATGATCCACTAACGTCAGGTGTTATCTTCACCATGATCGACTGATTCTGTATAGGAATGTCGAATCTGTAGGCAACAGGACATGATTTGGTTAGCAGAAACGTTCTGGTTTGTGTTTGTATTCCGAGTAGTATTTACTTATCACACAGTATGCATACAGGTTAACAGTCCATGTGGAAAGTAAACAAGGTGGAACGAATCAGCTGTCACCTGAGGATGATTTAGCTTTTCATAAGCTTGTTGTTATTATTTATCCACATTCATATTCATATATTTGTTTATAAAGATGTTGTCTCTCATCTATAACTCTGTTCTTGCATCTCAAGTTGCTAATCGGAACGTAAACAATGACTGCTGCTCAGAAGAGGAAATGTTGGCCCGGCTGTTTGCACTGGAAAGCCCAAAATATTAGCAGTTGTCCCCAGAGGCTAAATTGTCCTCTGACAGATAGCCAATAGGTTCAGAGAATGAGTTGGGACAATTGAGTGAGATTCAACTCTTGTTCGTTTGGGAGCGGAGACACACCTGGTGCTCTCCTGAGTGTACTTTTCTGGTTAGCGTATTGTGTTGACTTAGCAACTTCCACATACACACTTAATGTAAAGTCATGTCTTTAATCTGCATTCAGTACCTCTCCAGTCAGTATTTTTTATTACCAGAGAATAAGTAAATAATAAATAAATTAATTCATAAATAATCACCCTGACAGTGTCTCTCCTCTATCCATTAGCTTTCTGTTGAGCTATCACTTTTCAAATCATTGATTTGCAGCAATAAATTATGTAGCTTTGTGTAAGCTTTTCGTGGAAGGGACAAAAGGTCAAAGGCCAAGGATCACCATCCCACACTTAATTTGGACTCAATCAATATTAACGCAGTCATGACAGATGGGTAAACCAGAGCAATTTGTCGTATTTGGCCGTTTAAAGACATAGTTTTTCGTTGAATAAATATGAGTCAGGAGTTTCTCCAGTGCTTCAAGAACACCAGACTTGTATTAGAAATTAAATCTTCAAACTGTTTTTTTACTGAATTGTTTCACTGCATCTCAGATGTTGCAGTGTCTCATAGTACCCTCATTAAAAGAGAGTATTTTCATATTTTTTCAGACAGACACATAGAAGGGTTTATTATGAATGGCTCCAATAGATGTTAGTTTTAAGTTTTTGATTGTTTTAAAATTGCCTGTGGGAGAAATTAATTTCAACTCAAAGCCACAAGCTAGAAGCAGTATGTTAATGAGCATATGCATAAAAGAAAAATATATGTTCTTTACATTAAACCTCAGCATGTTGGGCAGGAAATAATGTATGGTGTACACAGCAACATCTTCAAAGTGTTTTAAGTTAACGACATGTCAGGGTATGTCTCATGGAGGTTTACAGTATATGTGCCATAGTGTTGCTATTATGCTTGACCTGAGTTTTTAAATTATTTTCCTGTCCTTAGACCTTGGTACAATATGATCCAGTGGAGAGAAAGAGTAGTTGATTTGATGGTTTTCTCTCTCTTCTCAGACTCAGATCTGTTTCGGATTGCGAGGCAACAGGGCTTCTGTAACTCAGGAAGCCATGACAAAGTATTTTAGATTGTCCCATTTCATTCAAAAAGAGACACACTACCTCCTTCTGCTTGTAATCCTTCACCTTTACTCTCCCTTTTATTCTGAACCGCTCGTTTTTTTTCACCTCCATTTTATTTGTTTGTATTCTTAGTATTCCTCCAGTGAAGATACAAAGTGTCTTAACAATTCATGGGAATTCAAGGGAATATGCAGGAGTTGCTTTGGTTTGTCGCCACTGAGGAGGACTTTTTTTCTGCCGTCTTTGTCATGCACCTAATGATGTTTTTGCTTCATTCATTCTCTCTTCCTTTCTTGCCCTTTCGCCCTGATCTTATTACTCTTTATACTCTTTAACTCACTTCCTTTTGCTGACAGTGATGAAAACTTTATCTTGCCTTCAAATAGAAAGGAAGAAATCTCATAGACATGTACATGCATGTCACGTAATGAACTCTTGCTTCCTTCAGCCTTCCAGCCATGAGAATCCAGCACACCACAGGCAGAAATGACATCATGCAATACCCTCACAGGTCAAATATAATTCCTTAACGTTATATTGACAGACACACAAACAAAATGGTTTTATTTTAGATCTGCGGGTAATTGATATTGAAAGTGTTCAACATATAGCAACAACATAAATAAAGGGCAAATGACAAATGAAACCATCAAATGAAAAATGTAAGTTGTCTGTGCATTAATCACTTCGCTGACTGTTTCGTTGTGTTGCCACAAGACAGACACTTGGTACAGTTTTTAACAATGGTCATATTTCTTTTTTTAAAATAAAGCAGATGCTATGTGATTGCACTTGGCAATACTTAAGATGGGATCAAATAAAGAAACAGTCACTTTGTCACATTGAATGCAACTGCCACAGGGCTGTTGATTTAAGTGTGACTATAAAAATGATGTGTAATGAAATTTAATATTTGTGAGATACATGTTTTAAGATTTTCACATGGATGAGAACATCCTCGCCTTCACTTTTTATCTCCTGAGATGCAGGAATCTTTGTTTACTGAACTACCACATACATTCTTATAAAGTTCAATGTTACAGGTGCCAAAGTACTCCATGTTGTGTTTCAGTGCAGCATGGCCAACGTGTGCTTAAATGTATCCTGCTGTGACATTGTTTTCATTGTGTGTGTGTCTCTGTGTGTGTGTGTGTGTGTGTGTGTGTGTGTGTGTGTGTGTGTGTGTGTGTGTGTGTGTGTGCGCGCGCGTGTGTGTGTATGTGTGTGTGTGTGTGTGTGTGTGTGTGTGTGTGTGTGTGTGTGTGTGTGTGTGTGCGTGTGCGTGCGTGCATGTGTGTGTGTGTGTGTGTGTGTGTGTGTGAATGTGTGTGTCATTGCAAAATGTGGTCCTAGAGACAACTCCTGTAGTGTGAACTACCACAGAAATGGTTTTGAGTACTTTGCCAGATGTTTATATTTCTATTTCTATAGACAAATTTGGTCACCAGAATAGCATCACAGCGGTGCAAGATGCAGTCATGAAACTTTACAGGTGCATAGCTGAGAACAAAATGAAGTAATGAGTTTGAAGATGGGAGTAGTCCGAGAAGTGATGGAGTCACTTTTGTACTGAGTATACTGTGATTTTTGGCGGCCTCGTAGTCGCCTGTCCCAGAGCGACACCTCATAAGCATCAGCACACTCGCTACACACAGTATGCAGTTCAGAGCATTCTGATAGATTGCTTATGTGTATCAGCATGTCTATTTATTATAAGCAAGACTTTAACAGCCAATGACATTTACAGTTGAGGAGACTGGACTGATTTTCTAGTGTTAATCATCACCATCTATTTCAGCTAGTTAGGAGTTACATTTAGCCTTAGATGTTATGAATACAGTCCCTGGAGCACAGGTTTTAACAGCACTACTTTGTATTGGTTGCTCTTCCATTTGTGGTTCAGTGTGTTTATTTACTGGGTGCATTTTAATTGCTGTATATTGTATCTGCTTCATATGTCTGCTAGTTGAGGTTATACCTTGTGCTACAATGTATTCTAGCACTGTTCGCTATTGCTTCTGATAGTTTAAATGGTCATTTATGTTACATTTATGCCACTGATTGTTTTCTTAGTTGTCAGTTCAATATGTGATATCGTATATTTCTTCTGTATATGATGTTTATATAAATATTTCATGCTAATGATAATTATATTATTTTGGATTGTGTGCTATTATCAAGCATATTGTGAGTTGTTTTATTGATGGCTATTATTGTTTTTGGTTTATTCCAGACACACACACAAACCACATCTGTGTACATTGCTAACATTGGATTAAAGCACCATAAAGGTATCGACTGTCTCCTGCTTCCTTATTCATTTAAGTCTTTGGGGAACTTTATAGACTGCGTTCTAACCGACGCACACTTTGCGATTACAAATCAGAGAAGCCAGTCTGCATTCTTTAAGCCTCCCTCACAGGGACAGACGGACAGGCGGGGCTCACAGCCAATCAGAAGAAGTGTGCAGTTGGATGGGGGGAGGTACAGTATTTAGGGTATCACTTGGGGGGCGGGCATGTGTGGCCACAGGTACAAAAGACTGCAGCGGTTGCAGCCTACCCAATATCCAAGATGAAAAAAGAGTTCAGGAGGTTTCTTGGGCTGGCTGGTTACTATAGGAGGTTCATTCCAGCCTTTTTGGAGTTGACAAGCCCCCTAACCAACCTGACCCGAAAGGGTGCCTCCAGTGGACAGAGCCGTGTCAGCTGGCGTTTGAGAGGGTAAAGCAGGCCCTCTGCGACAAGCCACTCTTACACTCGCCTAACTTTTCTCTCCCTTTCATCCTACAGACCAAGAAAGAGGGCAGCAAAGGCAAATATTGCTTTCAGTCAGAGCAACGGCTGTTCTTTTATGTTTGTTTTTTGTGTGCAACTTTAATTTACTTGTGCTAAATAAAAGGACAATTATTGAGAAAAGCAACTTCTCTTCCATCCATTGGTAACGAGCTGTGAGCAGTGACGCTAACAACTGCGTCAATGCAATGCAGACGAGGTGAATTCATGACTGAAAGTGTGAGTTCTGTCATGACACATTGTTAAGTATCCTTTCGCTTTTGTAATTGGGTGTGCGGAAATCCTTGACCATTCCTAGTGGGTGTTCCCCGTATACCTGCATATCACGTAGATTACGCCACTCGGACCAGGCAATGGTGCTTGAAGTTGGAGGTAGCGAAGGGGCCTTTGAAACTCTTGGTGAAACTGAATTTTCAGCAGTAGGTCAAACAGATCAGGAGCTTTTGAATGAGCCTCCATTTGGCAGGCAAATGAATGACACATGAAATCCTCCATGAATGGAAAAGTGGCATTTGTGATTAGTGTTAGTCACATTTTGTTGATCTCACATTTTGATTTGAGCTGTACATATCTGCAAACAGACAGCCCTATGACCTCATTGAATGCTGTTGTACCTTTACAGTTGAGGTGTAGTTGACTCAAGGCTCTTCCTTTTTTCCCTTTTCTTCTTAAAAACCATTACCTGAAGGAGTATCATCATCATCATCCAGCAATGTCACTCTTCTCTCACCACCAACATCTCAAAAATGTGACAAAAACTTGTACATTGTCAACAAAACAATAGGCTGTGTTGTTGTGAAACTATTTCACACCATTTGTCGAGTCACATGGACAGGGCAGAAATACAATACTCATGACACGCCTTGTCTTTGTCAGAGAGAGAGAGAGAGAGAGAGAGAGAGAGAGTTTAAAAGGATGGTTTCAATTCTGATGCTTTCTGCTCCGTTGTGGGAACTTGTTAAGCTACGTGTGAACGTATCTGTCTCACCTCTGGGCCTGTGCACAGGAAATGGAATAGTTGAAAGTATGTTTTTGTGTGTATGTTCGGGGTACTGGTGGAGGGTTTCAAGAGGTAAAAAGTTGTGGAATTCTCTCAGGAGATCATCCATCATATGAGAGAAGGAGACTAGCTGAGGTTTGCTTTATTTGCATTCATGAGGGAATTATAAATCACCAGAAGTGAGAACAAGTGTCAATCATTTAAGCTGTCACCTTAACACCAGCTGTGTTTTTGAGACATTTGTAGTTTAGTTTTCTTTAGACCAACGGGAGTTTATAGCTTTTTTTAGGGCAGATGCACTTTTTAAGTGGCTTTTAACAATTGTAACTGATGAAATTGACATCTTGTTGATCCAGTGTTGTGTTGACTCACATACCATGTAATACATGGAGCAGAAATGTAAACTATTTTCGCACAGGTTGACACAGCCACTGTTGTGATTGTAGGCATGGGAAAACATGGTTGAATAAGTATGGGTAAGATGAATACCTACCCTGAGGATGTTCAATTTCAAACATCCGCTGAGACATTCCTTCAAAGTTTAATGTTGTGTGTTGCAGTTATTGGGTTTGGTGAGAAAGATGTCAGCATACAAAAACCTTTCTCACGGTTCAACAGTGAACCCAGAGGCTGGCAGGGAGGATGAGTCTGACAGTCGTATTGTACATACTAGGTAAATAAACATCTAGTGTGTCTAGTCAGTATTAAACTTATGTGATTTACAATAGACCTATTGTAAATGAAAACTGTTACTTGAAGATAAGGATTATCTACTGTATTTAAAATAGCTTTATTTTATTAATAATATGCATATTGAATTTATCAGCTAATTGATTTATCAATACATTGATTACTCGTTGGTTTATAAAATGGCAGATGATTGTGAATAATGCCCACGACAGTGCCACGTTTTCAAATATCTTGTTTTGTCCTACTAACAGCCTGAACCTAAAAGCTATTCAATTTACTATCACATTGAAACAAATAAAATCTTCAAACCAGAACAAGAAAAAAAGATGTTTCCTCTAAAAATGAGTTTCTACATTACTAATAAAATACCAGAGCAGTTGCAGATTCATATAATGCTTTGAATAATTTGTCTGATGTGTCCCATGGGCTGAGAGAAACAGGGTGGACACAATAATATGAACACCTGTACAATACAATGAGCCCGGCATTGTTAACCAAATGTGTGAAGTCAAGGTTGTGTTCAGCTATTGTTGAAACCGTCAAAAAGGTGCATATTCATTCACTGACAGTAGTTTTTATCGTCATAATTTGTGGCATTTGCACAGGTGGAGACAAAATACCATGGACACCTTTCAGTACAATATAATGCAGTCCAACAAACCAACATCACAAACCACAGACTTACCAGAGATGAATCATCACCTCCCTGAGAAAGAGGTAGTATTTATTGCAGGACTGTTTACATTATATCACACAGATACTGTATTTATATTTTTGTGTCCAACCTACGTGGGTTAAATACCAGTGCCAATAGAGTTACATTCCTACAGTTTTACATCCATGTTTCATTATCTAAGTATAACGACCATTACAGATTGTATGTCCAGCATCTACTAACAGATTATGTGTATAAGGCTGGGAACCTTCCACACTGTATTGTTACATGTGCTTTTCTAATGCTATTTCTCATGCTGTACAAACATTAGTCATTTTATACAGTATATCAGACCAGTGGCGCAGCTCCTGCAGGCTGAGGTTTCATCCCGCTGTGGAACCAACTCTGTCTGAGGCTTACAGCCTGAAACATCTGTTGTAATTTCTGTCAAATTGAACTTTTATTACCTGGTCATTAAAGCCGCAGAAATGGCAAAACCAGATGGGTTCTTGCTGACCTTACAACTGCTTCTTTTTTATGGTGTTGGTGAAAATTGAACCAAAGGAAGCTGTGCGCTTTATAAAATTAAGGCAATCATTCCCACATTCCTGAGACATGGGGGGCACTGAGGAGGGCAAACAGAGGTGCAGCTATGAAGTGGGAGTATATATGTGCATTTGTGTATGTATGCATCCGTGTATCGTTGGTATGCATGCATACAGTACATGAATTTCCTCATGGGTAGATTCCTCTACAAAGTGGGAATGGATTGCACGTCATGGATTTACAATGTTGTGGTTATATAAGGCTGAATCAGTATTTATCAGTAAAATACAGCAATGAGAATGCAGATACATTAGTAACTATTTCCTAGATGATTTAAATAGAAAAATGAGTCTGGTTGTCAGAAAAAATAATTGTTATTCAAAAATGGGTATTGATACCAGTTGTTTTTCCATACTGGAAGTTATAGTCAAATATTAAATGATTGTTAATGATCTCAAAAAGTGAAATATACTATACATGTATTATTGGATCGTTTTATTGAATACAGATCTGCAATATATTACATTTGAAAAACAACCCCTTCGTGGCCCTGCACATGCGTGTGTTCCCAACGGGCCTCCTCGCTGTACGGTTAGAGGCCAGGGTCAGTTAAATAACACGCACAGCATATAAGCAGGCTGGGTGAGAGCTGTCTCACTGGGAGGGAGGGCTGCTCCATCACTGGCCCCAGTGGGGAAGAATGGAGGGATGCTGGGTGTGTTTATTAGAGACAGAGGGAGGGAAAAATGTTTTTTCGAAGATTGGAGGACTACTTTGCCTCCTGTTCTCTCAACAAGTATGTATCCTTCTTGTACTTGAGAACCTTAAACCTCTGCCTTTTTATCAAATAAGAAAGTTTTACTTTGATTGTATCTCCTACTGGGGAATCAACACCATCTACAATATAATGCCGTATCTTAAAAAATACCAAATTAAAGTCCAAGGACCAAGGAAATTGTTTTCAAAGTAATGTGACTTATGATCTTAAAATGAAAACTGAACCATCTAGACCCTTAAAGCACCAGTAAACTCCATCAGAACTGTTTGCCTGATGAAACAGCCCCCAACCCAACGCACCTTTCCAGCAATGTATGTAACTTTCCGAAACTGACATCTAACATTGACACCTACTACACAATGATTAGCCAGGTGTGTCACCCTGCCTTTGAGTGTGACAGCTATAAACACTTATGCCCTCTGCTATTCGTCACTTAAATTATTTATAATGATATAATTCCTTTTACATGTACATCTTATTTGTAAAGTGCAACTATTTATTCACTTTATTCAACTGCTCCTTGATGACACTGTATTCCTTGGTATTCTATTTATTTACTTTATTAACTTATTCTCTATGTATTTATTGTGTATACTTTGTTTTTGTACTGTGCCATTATGCTAGCTGCTTAAATCAATTGCCCCTCAATTGAATCTGAGTCTGAGACAACACATCGTACAAACTAGGACTTCAAATGTCCGTTTAAATGGCTGTCAAACAAGTGAACCATCGCTGAAATCATGGTCATGGTTTTTGCTCAGAACACAAAAGTTGTCTGTTTCCTACATAATAACAATAAGCATAAAGTTTGTTTATATATAAAGGCAAAGTCCCACCCCTTACAGTGTCCAGTTTGATCCAATTTAAATTGTGCCATAAATTATGACTTTTGTCAATTTAAAAGATAATTGTTGAAGTCCCGAAAGCTGGCGTTTGTCAGGTTTATTGTAGGTTTGTCGTATTACCATTTAGTTTTATGTGAACTACATTGTTTCGTACAATATACATCACCTTGCATGGATTGTTTGCTAGCTAGCTAGGAAATTTAGCTAAGTTCCACAACACATGTAACATTATCTTATCTGATGTGTTTTATCCAGCGAGTCCATATCAGCTGGGAAGCGAAAGAACTTGCAGGAACATTACGTCCTGGTACGAAACACAGACAGGCTTAGCTTCAGTGAGACCTCACTTGAGCGACCTTAGGGTGAGTGGTCTTTCTTATTATGTATTATATCATTTTCACAATGATCTTTTACATTAGCATCATACAGCATGTATAATCCATGGCACAATTCAAAGTGGATAAGAAATGGTTTCTCACTATTCACTATGGTAAGTGTTTTTTGTCCAAATAAGATCTTGTGTTGGTCCACCAGAAGGGGATGGACTTCACCTTTTTATTGTACTGAGGTGGATTTCTTTCTTTACTGATGCAGGCTCCTGATATTTGTGTGAACAAACACAGGAAAGTGATTGTGAATTAAGAGGAACAAGAGGGCAGATGCTGAGGAATGTCGTTAATTCAAGAACACTTGAAAGCTGCGGGATTATGATTTTTTAGGTTTTCTGGAGAGAGGTGTATAATTTTGAAGGTGGAGGTGATGCCATGGGGCAGAAGGGGTGTTTATACCCGGGCAAACTAAGGTTTATGCTTTGGGGGGATGAATAGGGGGGCATCTAAACGCAGATGTGGCGGTTATATGGCTCTTGCTTCCTTTCACATAAGCCCTGCAAAGTATAATATTACATTCATTCACTCCTCATGTTTATATTCCCTCTCACTCCCTTTTCCGAGTTCTCTCTGTATCCCTCAGCATGGGAATAATATTGCTTATGTGACATTCACATCAATGTTCAACACAACAAAATGTTCAAACCTGGAATTGCTTCATATGAGAGTTTACACAACTTACTTACAATTCAAGATTATTCCTGTATGCCTTCTTCGCTGTAGTTTAAATGTACCTCAGCAAACTCAGAGGCAACATTTCCTGCATCCTGATGGGAGGAACGCTGATGACACATTGTGACGGTAACTGTGTGTCAGTGGAAATTGCCAGCTGGCACGAGGATAGACAGACAACCAATTGCGCCCATCAGAGGAACAGAGAGACAATGGCAGCTTTTATTTCTCCACCGCACATTCCAGTGGAAGAAAGGAGTTGGCCTGGCTGCCTGTTGTTTGAACCTGAGGCAGACTGGTTCATTGTGTCTGGGTTAGGGTTATTTTTTCATTTTTGACATCTTTAAACGTCCGAACCTTCGCCTGGTCTGGTTTAGATGGTGACCCAGGAAGCAGTCCATTTGTCTGATCAACTCTTATGTTGCCTGTTCCACTTGTCATTTTGGACGTCAGGGCTGCAGCATGACAATGGATTTCTCCAGCATTACTGTGTGTGTGTATATATACAGTATATATTTATGTGTGTGTGTGTGTGTGTATATATAAAATGCCCGTATATATATATATATATATATATATATATATATATATATATATATATATATATATATATATATATTAGATATTAAAAACAGCATTATGAAACAATGACCTCTTTTGTTAACATTTATATGTTTTATGGCATATTTTTGTTATTCAGGTCAATGAATCCTTTAGTGTCTGTGTCAACTAACTTCAATGCAGACATGTAACTCAACTCATTTGGTCCCATGTAATTTTTTCTTGGGCAAGTCAAGTCACAGGTTATGTAAAGTCAAGTCGAGTCATTAGTTTTGTCAGTTATTCTGGCAATTGGTTTGATTTGATCAATCATTATCAGGGTATAGTAAGCTAGATATGGAGTTGTGAAAAGTCATTGTATCATTTGTAATGTCACCACTGACAATATTAAGAGTGAACATTATCACATAGTTTTTAGAAATGCATTTTTGGTTTACTGGGATTTTTTCTGTGAGACAAAAAAAACAGTGAGAAAATGTTTGCAAACTCATCAACTGATTTGGACCAAAGCAAACTAACTATATGTGTGAAAATGCCCTAATATTGCCGCTGATGGTTTTATAAAATCTGTATAGGGAGGAGGTTGGGGTGGAGGGATGGTCCAAACCAACGCAGGACTTTCACCCAAGAGACTTTTGAAGCAAACGTCAATGCTGACTTATTTTAACTTGCATATAAGTTAACATACGTAAGGTACTTGTAAAGTATGTGACAAGCACATTGAAAAATGACACCCAAGGGGTACCCAGCGCATTTAAACTTAGACATCAAGGGGTCCTGACCAAGTATCTGTATGTATCAAGTATCTGCCCTTCTGAGTGATTGGAAATAACTCCAGTGCAACTAAAGGCTTGGCAAAAATTAAATATTATTTGTTTATTGAACAATAATTGTAATTTTACCAAAGATGATCAGAGAGGAAGAGTGTCTTTCCAGACTCATACTCATTACATAAGTTAGCGATACCAGTTTATCCAATGATTTGCATCCTCAATAGAACAGAGTGCATTGCTGTTGCTACAAGCCATCCTGTGTATTAAGTGGGCAACATAAATCCTTTCCTTGACTATAAATTTGTCTCTCTTCCTTATTAGTGTCTCTATCACTCATGATAGATAGATAGACGTGCCAAATGCCACAGTTTGAGGCACATTCTTTAGGGGATTTTGGAAGTAATTATCGGAAAAGAAAGAATTACAAGCACAGTAGTAATTACAGTAGTTTGTGATGAATTGGAAGACAGAAACATCACATTTCAGCACAAAATGACAACTGGAATTCATCCACGGACATAACTTTTACTATAAAACGATGATTTTTTCCTTAAAATTCATAAGAGGCATCCAACTTTATAGTACAATTGTAATGTGTTTTTTTCCCTTAATCTCCCGATCTGTTGCACGCATCCTGTTTATCAGTGTTTAGTAGATATTCAAGATGAAGTTTCCACTATATGCCTGTAGCCTGCTGCGATTTATAGACTAGCCAATAACAAAGATCTGGAAGCAGCCAGCGATCATTTTTTCCATCTATCTTTCCCCTGCTGTCCACCTTTTCACCCAGGACTCGTGTTGTTATCCGGCTTTTTAGAAAGCCATATTACCCTCGAGGATGTTCTCTTCTTTTATTTGGAAAGGTCAGTGATGCCGACACTCGCCCAGATGCAAACTAGCACGAATCTCCTCCAGGTGCCCTCACGTATCCATGTCTGCGGGTGTTGAGATGGTGTCAGCGAGGGCATCCTGTTGTTCCCCGCTCAGGAGAACCTGTTTCCTCCTTTGTCATGGCTCTCAGCTCCGACACACTCTTCCTCATGTTACAGAATACACACAAAGACAATGGCACAAGACTTGGGCACACATAAAGCAGACACAAACACACACATATTCTCATTGTATTAAACAAACAAGGATGAGACACCTGCATTGTGCCTCCTCCATTTCAGTGGAAATTATGATGGTTGCACTCAGGCAAACTGTCAAATATTGCTTTTCTTCAGTTCAGCAGGTGTTGTTCAGATTACACATCCACATGACCTGTTTTCGTTACCTTGAAAGATCTTTGACATTTCCCGTACAACCGGGAGCAGGTGATTTTACAGCTATTATGAGAGCTTTTTACCGGCATATACAGTATATATATACAATTCTATATTAAAAATAATATAATATATACATATAAAATTGTATGTAAATTGAAACATGTCTTTTTTTCCAAATTCACGACATATCTTTATATCTATAATCAGCAGTGAAAAGTAACAGAGTTACTTCACGACAGTTCACAACAGTTAATTCACTCCAGTTTTTGGGGCATTTGCGTTTTTTCATTTTGGATTTGTAGATCATTATAGATTTTACTCCACTATATTATCTTTAAAAACTACACAAGATTGTACGTATAAAACATATGACCAGCTTTTAAAATACGATTCAATTTTATCAATTAAATTAACTAACAGCAAGTTGATTAGTTAAATTACACAACATAAAAAACTGCTCAAAAAATATAACAGGCTATTTAAAGCCATACACTCATTTAACAATTTGAAAGGGGTAATTTTGCATACTTTTAACATTAAGTACATTTTGCTGAATTTGTGTGTAGCCTACTTTTTGCACAGGCTACCTTTAGGATTTTAAGACTTAAATTAAATAGACTTTTTACACTTTAGATATGTAGGGTTGCAGTTAAAGATTGTATGTGCATATAAAGATCACCCTTGCTGATGCCAATGGTACAATCTAGTCTTCCTGGGACCCAAGACCCAGTAGCCTACATCTAATTCGTCACACATACTGTGGGCTATACAAGATGGCCATGTAAAACATATTTGTAGGCCTATGACTCAAACAGAGAAATGGCACCTGCCACATTAGCCTATCATTTAAAGAAATACTATCAAGTGAGAGGGGAATGGAAATAATGAATCTCCCCCCACACATCTACACTGACAGTAAAAGATAACAAACACTCTTAAGTCTTGATAAAACTGTCAATAGCCTGCAGTTATTTACCACAAACTAACAAATCCTCCTATCTGTAGTGCATACAGAGAGTCCGCTGCTTCACGCTGAATGGTGTGTGTCTCGTTGTGTAAACAAACGCCATGAAGAGCTCTTGACTAAACAAAGATTTAAAGCGGAGATAGATTAAAAAGAAGCAGAGAAGTGAAGCAGTTTTGTTCAGCTAAAGGGGGAGAAATGAGCGGAGTGGTTTAGATAAGGGAGCGCTGACGCACACGTACACACACACACACACACACGCACGCACGCACGCACGCACACACAAACACACACACACACACACACACACTCACACACACACACAAACACACACACAAACACACACACGTTCAGGCTGCATGCAGCGCGCGCAAGTCTCGGGAGGAGGAGGAGGAGGAGGAACCAGAAATCTTTGCTCATTTACTTAACATCACTTCCCCACCGCCGGCAAAGCAAACACGCTCCTGAAGCTGCGGAAGAAGAGAAGTGGGATCGATGTGAGTGAGTGTGAGAGAGTACAGAAAGCTTCAGCTGTCAGGACCTGGAGCCTATCGACTGAGGGCTGTTTCTGCTGCTGCTGTTTCTGCTGCTTATCAGGAGCTGCGAGTCACCAGGAGCGCTCACTTTGTGCTGGGACACTTGTGAAAGGCCGGCCGAGTCCTCTGGGGCATGGGGAGACAACCGCTCTGACGGACTTTCTTCTTTCTAAATTATGGTAAGTGTGAACTCGTTCAGCCTCTTTTTTATATATACATGCATTATGATCAAGACATCGAGTGTTTTATTCTCGTCAAAGAATGACGTTTTATGAAATAGCCTGTAGAGTTCTTCTGGGCATATATATATTTTTTTATGTCAGTGTGTTTTATGCGTTTCAATTTACATGAGCTTCTAAATAAACATCGCATTTAATTTACATTCATATCAGAACAATCGCCTGCAAATAAGCACCTGTCCTGCGTGGTTTTTAATTAAGTTCATAAAATCAAATGTGATGAATCAAATATTAGACTAAATTATCAAATATTTTTAATTGATTTTCACCACAAGCATTTTATTTTATAATTAGACTAAAATGACAATATTTTAAAAACTACCAGTCCTATATTGTAATTCAGAAAAAGGTTAATGTAAAGCCCATACTATATTTTATCTTTCAGTGTATTTGGAAATATTGCTGTCAGCTGAGGATACTATCACATAATTTCTCCTTCACTTTTCAGCTTTCCAATTCATTGTAAGAGTCATTAATAAGAGCAGAAACCCACAAAATCCACCACCAACGAATCAGTTGTTTGTGTCTCACTGAGCCCTTTAAATGATGATGATGTGGGGAGAAAGTGTGCCAGGCACCTTCTCTTAGATCGAGCTCCTTTGTTTTTCTTGGTGCTGGTTGAATTGGTGCAACACTTTTTGCTCTGCTTAAGTACAGAAGATTACACTCAAATCCCTGACATCCCCCCCACCCCTCCAAGCAACCATGCAGGGACCCTTATTAACTAAATTAGGGGAGCCTCGCTAAGCATTTTTCAAAGGCTGGTATTCATATTTTTTTCAAGGACCCCTTCATGGCTCCAGACTAGAAAGTCACTCACTATGTTTTCCAAGCGTTTAAATCACCTTTAAACATGTCGATCAGCTGCACAGTTGGAGGAGCAAGGATTTAATAGGTTTTCGAAAAAATTTAAATAAATAGATTTAAAGTAAATAAATCTGCCATTTTCTTGTGTTGAATCTGGTTAGATTTTTGTCATGACATTTTTTTATATCTATTATGAAATACGTGACATGCTGAATCAAGAATCATTTATTTCCAAGAAATTTATGAACACATCTCTGGTAAACACAAGATTTTAAATTGTGCTTTTGCATGATTATTTGTGGAGAAACTCAGTTGTACAGATTTTTCAATGAATTAAAATCATATGAGCATAAGTTGACTAAATTGTTCTGTAATTGAAGGCAGCATTAGTAATTAAGTAATTACGTACTTGAGTTTTAAAAAAACATTCAAATTTGCATTATTTTAACTATAAAATTTGGTTCATAGATGGACAACGGAGCTTTTTTTTCATTAGCCTTTTATCATTGTTGTTGCAGGACAGACCAAGTTTAACTAGTGAAATGTGTTTCCCATTTATCCGCTCACACTGCATTTTATAAAGTAAACTGGACGCATGTCTCTCCTTGTCAGGGTCAGTTATCTGAAATAAACCTGCAGGGGTAATGGCCCGCCAGAGTAGGATTTTTTAGTTTAGATAGTTCCTGTATCAGATTCAAGTCTGTGACGGATTGTAAATCTCAGTAAATGTCTTTAATATACCTGTATTACAATCCCCACAAATACCAACCAAGGGTCTTGATGGGAGGATGGTGGTGGTGGGGTTGCTCGGACCACATACCGAAGGTGTGTGTGCTCGAGCATGTTTGATTTAACACTGCGGT
>NC_139825.1:17291171-17613671 GCF_963691815.1 Echiichthys vipera | reverse complement strand
CCTACATTTCAAAACAGGGTTTTTACTTACACTAATACGTAATACACAATTCTTATTTTGTCATTTGCCTTAAACCTTCTTTTAAATCTTACTCATTATTACTCAAAAAGGTCATACAGCGATGTTCAGTTTGGGAACTATATCAGACTAGTGGTCATACATTCATCAGAAGCTGTGACTTGAAAAGTAATTTTGGTAATCATTGTTAGTTCAACAATGTTGTGTTTTTGTGTCATATTTTACTCTGTGTAAATTGTACACACATTCATTCTTAACACAACTACTTCTATCACTCAAAAACAAGTGCACACTATAAATGTTTTGACTTGTGCTTTTATCCCCGTTTGAATGATCGTTGCGTCTTACCTGTATAGGGCTGGGTGAAGTGGTAAAAATTCTATCTAGATATAGGTCATTTCAAATCCATAACGATATATATCAAGATATAGCATGTTTTCTGGTAATTCAATAAATAAGTAAATAGTTTTTATGAAATAAGCAATGGCACCATTAAATAATTGACAAATAAAAAACACTGAATATTTAAACTTTGGTGCTAAATGAACAAAACATGCAAGGATCATAACGTAAAGCGCTGTCCGAATGAAATGACTGTTTTTTTGACAACGCAGTTGAAATAATGTAGAAAAATATATGCATTAGACATTTTTAGAGCATTTTGACAATATACATCATATCATATATATCAGCCCTTGTTTGTCTTTGTGACAGCTGGCTTGTCACCCCACCTTTGCATGTGGCTGTAGCTAGAAACGCTTTTTCCTTCAAATGCAGTTGGTTGAACTAAATTAACTAGTTTGCCCATACGGATCGGTTTCCGTCTGTCATCTTTTCCTCACTCAATTGAACAACATGAAAATCTGCGTAAAGTCAGCATAGTCCTTTAACTGTATCAAATGACATTTCAAATAAAAGCACAATACACCATCCTGTGATGTAATCCATCAGCACAAAGGCTAGAATTTGATATCCGTGAAAGAAGCAGTGGTCTAGCAGAACCCTGGGACCCAGGTGAAGCTGGTGGTACTGTGGCCTGTGGCCCCCCCGTGGCCCTGCTGGGTTTGTTTTAGCTTTAGTTTCAGCCCTCAGCTCTCCACATCTCTGCTGAGCTCCGCTCATCTTCCCTCCGGTGTCCTGCAGTTCCCATGGCCTTGTGCGCCCTCCTCCCAGGCCTCACCCTGAACCAGGAAGTGACTTCGCTATCACACACAGTTTTTGTGTTTGTGTGTATGTGCATGTGTGTGCATACAGGACTGTTGCAGGAGGGATGCCTCTGAAGTCAAGAGGACTCTGAACAGGCGTTGCTCTCAGTTTTGATCTCTGGAAAGAAATGCTAAGCACAACAGCACTTTCCTTATTTCCCCTTCTGCGCTGCAGGATCAGTGTTACTCTCTCGAGCTTCGCACTCTGCCTGTGACAAAGGTCAGATCAGGATCTCTGATAACTGCAAGGTCTTAAGGGTCATTTCAAGAGGAAAATTGAGAAAAAACAATGATAAACATGAACATGTGGTTTAGATTAAAAGTACAGATTTCAAATTAGGTTGAAGTTAATATGAATACATGATTTGTTGCTTAGTTTGAGTTTGAGGTTTTTTCATTTGGAAGAAACTTGATGAGAAATATATCCATTTGCATCTTAATTATGTCCTTGTGCTTTTTACCCATGGATATTACTGATTCGACAAATAGTAATTCACCTCTTTCATGTCACATTTACAGTCTGTTTTATTTGTGTTTATTTCACGGTCAGTTACATGGAGGTGCAGGTGGATTTTTGGCTTTAGACTCTTTGTGGCTGTTTAATGGTTGAGGAACATTTATTTACTCAGAAAACACTGAGCTGTCTTGGTTGTTTTTAAAGCCGGGAGGGCGGCTCGATCAGCTGGAGCTGACACACCATGAGATGTGTTTTCTCTGCTGTTCTGTCAAAAATGCTCTTGATAATGACATGAGAATGACACAAAAGATACTGTAAGTCGTCTCAGGTTTTGTGATGCCAGTATAACTTCTGTTGATCAGCAGACTGTCACAATTTATGTCACTTTTCTCAGACAGCTTTTACTTTTTCTTCTCCTTCATCTCTCTGCTGCTGTAAAACCCTGCTGCCCCTATAATTCATGACTGTCATCTGTCTCTGTCGTTGTGTTGTCAGCGAGGTCACGGGTCAGGCAGTTAGCTGCAGCTTTGCCAGATTGGAATGGCCCAGAGGCAAAGAGAGACAGAAACTGAAAGGGACAGAGGGAAAGAGAAAATTAAATAAATGAAATAGTTCTGCCTGGTGTGCATTGTCATATGACACAAATTAACTAGAGTACTTGTAACATTGCTGAACCAAAAGCAGATTAATTTATGTCACTCACTACATGACCAAAAGTATGTGGATTATTATACACACATGTGATTGTTGAACATCTCATTGCATCACCCTTAACATGCTGCTTTCCACATGATTTTGTAAACTGACTGCAGTGATAATCTCCCATTCAGCAACAAGAGCATTAATGATTTTTGGTGATAAATCATGCCGTTTAAAAGTATATGATACTAGTACCCTTAAGTTGATACTGATACCTATAGAGTACTTCATTTGATACCTTTTTTTTGTACTTCATTTGATACCCATCATTCAAACTTTTACACAAAAACATTTTGAAGGTGTTTAAATGATTAATATATGTAACTATATAACTGTAGTTTGACTGGAAAAGTTTCAATACTACATGGCACTGGGTTATTACGGCAAATACCTTTTTAAAGGTATTGCGTACTGAGAGTGTTATTTTGTGTGTTATTATTCATCCCAAATGTGTTAGATGGGGTTGAGGTCATTGCTCTGTGTCAGGACAGTCCAATTATTTCATACCAAATTCAGAAAACCATATTTGATGATTATTTATAGTTAAAACAGGAAAGCAGACTATTGAGAAATATTGTTGCTGTCTGTAGAATTTAGACACATTACATTTCATACTAAATGAGAGAGAAATCCAAAAATACACTGAAGTGTGTGTATTGTCACTTTTGGCCATATAGTGGTAATAGATTACTTGATTTTTACCTGTTTCCCAGTACAATGTCACTCACTCACAACACATCTTGCTTCAGATTGACTGCTACTTTGTGCAAGCTAGCTTTAGGATCTGCTGTCAAAGAGTCTGACCTCATTCAGCTTCCTGCTCAGACTAATTCATGTGGCATTGACCTTTCGGCCTCCACTTTACTGAGCCGAAACCTCCCCTTCTCTCGCTTCTTTTCACCCTTTTCTCTCTCACTCCTTTAAACTTCCATACTTATGTTACTGTGGACCTACAACCAGTGAAATGCAGTAAAAGAGACAGCCACCTCAGTGGAAATTGTATTGCAAAATCTTCTCCTGTCTCATCCTGTCAAAGCTGTTGTCTTATCATAGCACCCAACATACATGAGAATTTCTTCTGAACTGAGCATTGTGTATACCTCACACACTGCCATTATTCAGAATTACTTCTCCTGTTTTTTTCCCCTCTAAGCAGTTACACACAATATGCATGACATTGCCGCAGCAACAGCAGAGTGAGTCAGCATTAGTGGAGCCTTTTTCAGACATTTTTCCTAGAAACAATGTTACCTGTCAAGTTCCATCATTTGAGAGTCAGAGTCTCTAATGGCCACACTCTTCACATCAATGCCACATTCATCTTGTTCTCTTTCTATCTGTCTATCCTTAAAACTTGTCACCTCTTGAACTTTGTGCACAGAGAAAATTTCTGCTGCAACAGAGGCCCGAGGCACGTCACCATGTGTCAGTCTCCTGCATACCTGTGTCCTTATGTTGTGTGTGTGTTTGCCATTGTTTCCACAGGAGAGTTGACGGCTCGAGAGGAACCTGACGAACAGCAGTGTGACGGGATAAAGAGGATAAAGCTCTTTCTACAGAGCCAGGTGAAAGGGCAAAACTTCAAAGAAAAAAGAGTAAAGTGCTTTAGATGAAAAGTGTCTGTTATTGCAATCATCCCAGCAGCCTATGAAGTGTATAAACAGAATACTCTTAAAATAAACTCTGGCATAATGATACAATTGGTTCCCAATTTAAAGATTGTTAATAAGTGCATGTGAAATATTCACTTGATTTAAAGGGACACTACCCTTTTTAATCCAGGTCTTCCAGCAGATTTCCGGCATATCTCCAACTTCTGTCACAGAGACAGGCCAAGCACTCTTAAACTGAGCACAATGCAGACATGAAACAGGACTGGATTAAAATCAACAAAATATCTCTTTAACTGAATTATACAAAAAGTTTTTTAATTGACAAACATGCAGTTTTTGCGAAATCTTATATCTTTGTTGGTGTTGGATATTATCTGCAATTTGTCTAGAATTGTACAAAGATCATAACAGAATAATCTTTGGGAAAAATGTAATTTATGTTATGCTAATATGTGAGAATAATTTGATAACAACGCCATTAGATTCAAGTTTGATCTTATTTAAATCTCATTGTTCATTTCTTAACTGACTTCAGTGTTAATCATCTGACAGTTGCCCGTTCTTGCCTCGTTCACAGGGCTTCTTATTATCGATTCCAAACTCATCTTACTGAAGGTGAGTTTTTACATTTGTCACTGAAATTGAAAGTGGAATTGCATTACTCCCTTGCCATGCATTGCAATGTTTGTCTTTGTGTTTATATTTTTAAGAATAAAAGCTATTCATATCTGTTCACGGGGGGAAACTACCACATCATTGAGATTTAGCCTTAAACCGTGATGTTATTTATCAACTAATTTAAGTTCATTTGACAAAGAATTGTAAGGTTTTATTTTCCTTTAAATAAATCCAATTTAGTCTTTTTTTGCTGTAATTGTTTAATGCTAGAAGTTGTAAAAACAAATCAAACCATCTATATCTTTACTAGTGTATTAATCCCAGCAGAGTTCAATTCGTTCTGTTTGTGGCATTCATTCTATTGGACTGTAAAAGAAAGTGTTTGCATGTTAAGTACGCACTTCCTCTAACTGTGACAAAAACAGTTACATTGTAACAGATAAAGAGAACAGGAACTTGTCTATTTCTTCATTATTTCTTCCCTCTTTAAGATCAGCTGACGGGGAAAGGTGACATGGCTGCATATGGACAGACTCAGTACGGCCCTGCCCTCCAGCCTGCAGGGCCATACACTCCTTACACTCACCACACACAGGGCTACAGTATGCCATCTTACAGTGAGTACAAACATACACTTATATATATAAATGCATGCATTATAAGAAACAATCATACAGTTGCAGCTAAATCAAAGATTATTTACATCAGTACATTGTGTTACAGAGATAGATAGTTATACTTCCGTATTTGTAATCCCTACTGTGCTGTTGTTGTTTTTTATCACTCCACGGTGGAAATACAGACATACACAACAAATGATTACAAAAAATATTTACAAATGTTTTTTCGTATGAAATAGTAAATCTGTATGTTGGCTGTTTCTTTATGAATCAAACCAATTTATCATGATGACATCTCTTCATACTTAGACATTAAAACAGAAGATGGCCTGAGTCACTCTCCAGGACAGACGGGAATACTGGGATACTCAAACTTCAGCAGCACTCCTCCCAGTCAGAATCTCTACAGCTACTCACATGCACACGGTTAGTCTGACCCACTGTGTGTACTCAATGAATGAACACACATACACACCATCTTTGATTTCAACCTCAACGGAAGGAGCTTCCATCCTTGTGCTGTCATCCTCCTCTCCTCTCCTCTCCTCTCCTCTCCTCTCCTCTCCTCTCCTCTTTCTTCTTCTTCTCTCTGCCACACCTGTTCTCCATTAGCTGCGGTCTGGACTCCTGGCGTCAAAAGTCTCCCCACCCCTCCTCGTATCTCGGGGTCAGGCCCCCTTTCTTCACTCGGACCAACAACACAGCATGCAAGTGCTTGTGTCTGTTAGAGAGAAAGAGACAGTGAGAAAACATATAGACAGAGGTAAAGAAGAAAGGAAAAAACAACAGAGAGAATAAGAGATGGACAAAGGGTCTTTGCCAAAAAACAAAAATTAAGTATGTGCAGCTCTCTGCCCACGCATGGCTGTGTGTGTCTTTGTGACTGTGTGTGTGTATCTGTGCTGTACGCATTCCTCAGTCCTCCGGCGCCCAAAGCATGACTCGCTCAGTGCGACTTTATGGCTTTGAAAGCAGCGTGAAATTGACCTTATGTGTGAGAAGGGAGAGGTTAAGGTGCATTATACGGAGGTGAGTAGGTTTAATGTTGCAGACTGGGGGACGACCCTGTTTCGACTGTATGGAGGAGACAAAGGAGAGACGAAACCGGATTAAACAGCAAACATATGAGGTCTGGTTCTACATACTGTATTTATACTATATATATACGGGTATACTCTCTAATAATTTGAATATTAGATAATCTCTATATCATATTGGGTCACTGCATTCACATACCATATCTATTTTTTAAAGAGATAGTTTTTTCAATTTTTTTTCTGCTCTTTATTTTTGTAGGTTTTGGATTTAGCTTTGATGGGGTTATTGTTAAAGCACTGTACTCACCAAGTTACTCGCAGAGATCCGGGAACACAGGCAAGCACCACAATCAGACAGGGCAAGAACAGTGTTCACACACTCAGTGTTCACCAATAGTAGTAGTAATAGTTAATCCAAACATATTTGAACCACTTTATTTGGAGGGAAAACCAGAAAGTCAGGGTACTTTCTAATTTCTCAGGAAAACTGTTCACAAATAGAGTGAGTGTTAGTGGTTAGTTCTACAGTTAGAAAGACTGAAGTGAAAAAGAGAGAGAATAAATTGACGTAGCCAATTTTCCCCATTTTCTATTTATTTCTTTATATAAATTTATATATGAAAATCTGCAAAATAATTTGAATGCTCTTATACACTCTTGAATCTTAAATGAGGGGTCCCTGGTATATTCAGGTCTCAATTCTTTGGAAATAATCAAGGGCCAGGTTCCAAAAATGAGACTCAAGTTGTATCAGTATTGCTAACCCCAAGCTTGCTCAGTTGTCATGGAAATGATTATGTTGAAGTTGTTGCGTATGATCCTAGAACTGTCTCTGTTCTATTTGTTTTTTAGCCCTTCCCAGATAACTCTAGTTTTCCATATCCCATATCCCAGAGAATGTTCAGATGTCAGACATTATACGGGAATGTAAATATTCATGTAAACACATTTGTGATGAAACCTCTTACAAACGGCACAGCCTGACATGACTGTGCTCTGTTGGAGCATGACTGTTGAACCAACAAACAGCTTTTTTATCAGTGTAGTTTGAGTTTGAAAGACACTGTTCCTAAACAAAATAAATTTGTTTGAATATTTTTATGTATAAATCATTAACTGCAAACTTCAAACGGTAATAAACTGCCACAACAACCAAATGTTTGTAGGATTTCAAAATGTTTCCATGTCATCCATTATGTTGTACACAATGCACTAGCAAGCTCACGCACACACACGCACAGGCACAGGCACAGGCACACGCACACGCACACTCACACACACACACACACACACACACACACACACACACACACACACACACACACACACACACACACACACACACACACACACACACACACACACACACACACACATACACACACACACATACACACACACACACACACACACATACACACGCACACACATACACATACACATACACATACACATACACGTACACATACACATACACATACACATACACACACACACACACACACAAGCCATCGGAACACATACTGTACACTGTGTGTACAACTGAAACCAAATGGGGACTATGGGAACCTTTTCGTGTTTACTCGAGAGACCTCCTGTATTTTTCCTTTAGTCACTTTGAAGATTGTTGTTGTCCGGGGAGGTTTCTGTGTGGTTCTTCCATTGAATAATTTTCCTCCTGTTTGTCATGCACTGTGGAGAATAAGAAATGGGGAGCAAGTGGGAGCAGTAGTGGACTAATGGTACTGTAGACTTTAGGGAGTGAATCTTTAAAAATATATTAGGGCTGTTCATGTCAGAGAAGAGGAGAGTAGATTTTGATTATACCCAAAGATTTACAGCTAGCAGTCAAAACCAAACAGGGTAGGTCCTTTGCAGGAAAGAGTACAACTTCAACTTTAACACCTACAAGTGCTGAATGACATGGTACTAACTGTACTGTCTTACTGTGCATAACAGCAAAAAACACCCATTCAATAAACAATGTGGTGATGAACAAAGCAATTATTTGCCACGGTTAACCTGTTTTCTTTTTGAATAAAGATATTCTAATTGCAATGTACACAATTGTCTCCAGGAACAACTCTCAAGAAAGGTCTTGTCAATAACAGGCCCAGGCATCACACGTCTTCAGACAATAGCAACACTGGCGAGAGCTGTCTAGACTGTGGGAGGAGCACACACATGAAACCCACACAGGCAGCAGGTGCTGCTCAAAGTTTTCACTTATCGAGTGAACTATCTCAACATGATGGATTGGCACAAAATTCTATACAGACATTTATGGTTCCTAGAGGATTAATTTACCTGTAGTGCCAACATGAGGTAGAAATTTGTGATTCGACAGATATATTTTGACAACCTGAAATTTAGTTCAGACATTACCGCCAGGATGATATGAACTGGTGATCCCTCCACATTTCATCTAGTGCCATCAGTGTGAGGTGGTAAGCACTGCTGCCTCACAACAAGTAGGTCCTGGGTTTGAGGCTTTGTGTGAAGTTTGCAAGGGTATTCCTCCAGTTTTCCCCACTACAAGGATGCAAATCCTTTGGTGCATAAATATCTACCCAAATGCAGGAAATAAAGTGTTAAAAGGATGTATGTGCTCTTGCCCTACACCATAAAAGTACTGGCATTACCACTGCATTTGCCCACTGCTCCTACACATTCCTCGTATAAATGTCCTTGGCAAATAAAAAATTTCCTATTAGGGACCAGATTCCTTGTATCAATCCCAGCTGTACAAACACTTTCTGTCAGCAGTCGTGTTTAAATGTCACCACATGGTCAATAAGCACTGAGTAAGTTGGCCGATGTTCCTCTAGAGTGTACCATTCTAGACCTTCTGTAATACCCAGCTAGCTGACAAACAGGAGGAACGTGATGACAATTAGAAATGCCAGAGCTAGATAGAGATAAATTTACAAGAGAAAATATGAATTGGACAAACAAACAGCATTGACCGACATGACAGAAAGGTGCAGGCTGAGAAAGCGTCACTGTGGGTTGAAATTGCTTGGAGGAAGACATTCCTGCTTTGGCTTGATTAGACTGAGAAGATTCCCAGAGCAGCCATCAAGAAAGACAGCAGCTGCAGCAGCAGCAGCAGACTTTCCCACCTGTATTGTTATGTCAAAAATACATAAATCTCACTTCCAGCTCCTGCAGCACTGAGCTGTCATTGAGGAAGGAGTCAAAATTTACTGCTCTTTGCAGTTTCACAGATCAGATCGGATATTGTGAAATTATATCCAAAGTTGATTCATTAATGCAAGTTGGAAAACAGTCAAATGTTTCACTGGTTTGTAATTGTTCTCTATCCTGCATGATTAATTGTTTCCTGAAAGTTTGACCTTCACATAATTTCTCAGGTGGCGGTATTTCATCTGGAATTTTTCAAGGCACCCATGCAATCTCAAGTTCAACCCCATTCAACTCTGCCCAACAAGTGAGTAATGTACCTCTAGCAATAATAGCAATCTTGACAAATGACATCTTAACGGGAGACACTATGTATGAAACACTAACAAACCCCTTTGTAAAAATGTTGCAGTATAGATAGGCATATAGGGGCTACTGAGGTGGAGATTTCTGGCTGGAGTATGAGGGGGAAAAAAATCATTTTGAGAATTGTTTTATAAAATGCAATATTTTTGCCTGTAGAGTCTTATATCAATCCTATTGTTCACACTGACTAATTAAAGTCATCGTTTACATTTTGACAGGAGTTTTCAGCGTACTCAAGTTACAGTCAGAGTCAGTACTCGCCGTATTATAACTCACATCACTACAACAGCCCCTACCTAACCAGCAGCAGCATCAGCCCCCCTGCCATCACAGCTCCATTAGCCTATCAGCATCCAGAACACCCCGTCATGCTGCCCAATCACAGCCCAGATTCACACACAGGTAAGAAGTGCATTTTGTCTGGATCTTGATGACATGTAGATTTTTTTTTTTTTTTTTTTTTTTCCAAATGAACATATAATAACAAAAACACAAGCAATGGATATTGACTGCCTACCTGTCTTCAAACTCACTATGGAGTTATTTCTGTATTTTCTTTTGAATTACAGACATGTATGCATAATTCATTAATTAAATGTGGTCTGATCTTTCACAAGACAAATACACACTATGTAAACTAAAACACTCAAATAATTGTTTTTTTCTGAATTTGGGTATAATCTAATATAATAATCTTCATATTAAAAATCCTAATAGGAAATAGGCCAGAAAAATGCTTAGCTTTGCATTCAAAATAATGGTTACTGACACTCATCTCCTCAGTACTTCAGATAAAGCAGGATGGCAAAAAAACTATTTAAAAAGGTGAAAAAGAAACTCTGGTTGACTTGCAATTTACTGGCACTGTATTGACATGGAGTGTACTGTATGGGGTGTAACATATTCTCTTGATTGTGAGATCAAACATCAAGAGTATATAGAATAGAAAGACAGTGCCTGCCACATTAGTTTTAAAAGCATGTTCAATTTAATTTTGCCAGTTTTAATTTCGCTGATTTTTATCTCTTCTGTGCCATTGTTTTATCATTGTGGTGTATGTGGTATTAGAGGGACATTTCAGTGATATAGTACTGCACTTCCATAAAGTTTGGTGACTTTCAAAAGACAGCTTCTTTTTTTTTAAACAGTCAATATTTTTGCAGCAGAGACTAGTTTTAGTCAACTATACTTCCCATAATGCACCTCAAAAGCTTCCTTTGTTTGCTCCCTGACTAGTAAATCAAATAAAGAGTTCCCTTGTTAACATGCTCTTGAGTTAATGAATCAAAGTCTGAATCTTTGAAAAAGGTGGTTCTATCCGGCTGACGTAACACCCTTTCAAAATAACACCCTGTCCAAACGCTCCGTTGAAATAAAAGAGACACAACGACCGAACATGTAAACAATTACGATCACCTCTAACGTTAGCTAGGAATTTTTTGCATCCATAGGAAAGAGGTGAAATGCCGATTATGTCGTTTTTTAAAAACTCAGATCTGTTCAAACAACGGGGAGCACGGTACTGCCGGAAATCACATTTTGAAAGGGAATTACGTCACGACTTAACAGCCGGATAGAGACTGATGAGTAACTTTGTTTGTGTGTGTGTGTGTGTGTGCGCGCGCGCATGTTTGTGTGTGTGTGTGTGTGTTCTAGGAGAGTATCACCCGCCACCCAGCCCCCCCACGCCAGGCAAAGAGGAGGGGGTCCCAGCACGAAGGGGGTCAGATGGGAAGTTGAGAGGGAGAAAAAGAGTCAGCGACCCCGCTCCACCTTTGGATTCTGATATAGAGGTAAACACACACTCATACAGTGTTGAAAATTATCAGTATTTCTCTGCAATATGTATCTTTCTCTCTCTCTCTCTCTCTCTCTCTCTCTCTCTCTCTCTCTCTCTCTCTCTCTCTCTCTCTCTCTCTCACACACACACACACACACACACACACACACACACACACACACACAAACAAACTTTCACGAGGTTAACATTACATATCTGTTATTTCACTGCAGCGTGTGTTTATCTGGGACCTGGATGAAACCATCATCATTTTCCATTCGCTCCTCACGGGAACCTTCTCCTCACGATTTGGCAAGGTAGGGTGATACAGCCCCTCCCTTTGTCATTTACTGTAACAACTACGTGCTGTAGCTCATCACTGTTTGACAACAATTAATCATACTGCAGGTAGGCACAGTTTGGCAGCAAACCCTCACAATAACAATCTTGTTCTAGTCAAATCACCCTTTGTCTCATTGATCGAGTGCTTATTTGACTAACAGTCAAGGCTTTGGCTGCCTGAGCTAAGTCCACGACCTTTGGGTCTCGTCCCTGAGCATTTTCACACGCTGGCTGTTTTGCCTTTTTGCCCTCTTGTTTCTTTTCATAATGCACCGAGGCTGTTTAGCTACTCCGGCATCCTGCGGCGTGATTGACAGCCGGTGGGACCTTTACATAACAGACAGGCAGCTGATAAGGGGCGGACAGTGGTGTGTTTCTTGGTTTTGGCTGGGGATGCGTGTTTTGAATTCTCACGGTCCCCCTGCGGGTTGACACAAAGCTGATCGTAGTTTGAGAGCAGTGTTTCTGATCGGTTCAGCCCCTGGCAGGCCATGCATGCCTTTGTTTCTTTTTCTTTCTTCTCTGCCACAGAGAGTGGTGGGGCAGGGGGAGTAAAAAGGGAGGAAGAAACAATGAAAGAGAGAGAGTGAGAGAGTGGATGTGTTGAAATGTGACTCATGTGCCAAACATTCCTGATTCCTCCCACCACCCAAACACCCCGCTGCTGGAGCTCAGTTGGACAGACTCTGACATCAAAACTCAAACATGCAGCAGAGGAATGAAATGAGTGACAGCGGAAAAACAGATTAACAGTCCAACGCGTCAAGATGGCTTACAAGCTAGCAACACTTTTTTATCCCTTCCTCTCAAATTAGCTAACTCATCCTACTCTGACAACTTTAATGTCATTTTTTTTCTGGCATCAATTAACTCTGCTTTATGTCAACTTTCAACCCAGACTCATCCCATTAGGGTCAGCCTATTAAACGCTTATCGTAAACAAATGTTTTGGACCTTTAAGTAAAGACAAGTTTGGGCCTAGCCTGCGGGAAAGACTAATGGATGTGTTGAAAGACAGTTGTTTTCACCAGCTTTGTGTTCCAGAGGTGAATGGAGATCCACATGAGGAGCTGATTCCCTCCCCTGTTACAGCTCTTCCATTATCTCATCTATCATACAGCACCCCCCTCTGTCCTCTTGTGTGTTTTTCCATATTAAACATCCTGCATAAGAGTAAAGGTGGGAACTGAATGTTTTAGGTGCCTTTTTTTGTTTTATTTGCAAATTCTTCTCTGGGATTATCAGAAAGAAGCTTTTATTTGTCTCTCTGTATAGAGCAGCTTTTGTTTTTTTGAGGAAGTTGATTATAGACCGTTATCTCACTGGAAAGACAAGCAGAATAATCCTTCCTTAATCCTTAATCATTTAACCTCTACTTCTTCACCCATTCCATTCATCTCTTCCTCTGCTGTCCAGTGTTTTCTCCTTGTCATTCTCCTACTCCTCCTACTGAACTTTTTTCGCCCTTCCTCCTTAATTACCTTTTTTCGCTTTACACCTTTTTTCTTGAGGGAGGTGTTTTGCAATTGTAATTCCAGCTTGTGTCATCAAGCCCATGTCTTCCATTTTAAGCCAGAAGACATCACTGCTTGTCATTTCAGATGCACTAATCTAACGTTCACCTTTGGCTGACACCCCCTGCTTCTCCTGTCTTACTGCCAAAGATGAGACAACAATACGCCACACATTCACACACAAACCTGCTTTTGTAGTCTTGAACAACAACACGCCCAAGCTGTTTGTCAGCTCGCACATTATGATTCATGTGTTATTCTCTGGGTGATGATTTATGATTTGCTTATTAAAAACAAAACAGAGGCTGGTGTAACGCAACACCTGAGTATTTGTTTGGGGTTTTTTCCAATGTGCAAGAAAAAGAACAGAAAAACAGTGGTGAACGAAGGTGAAAGACCAACTTAAAAAAAAGAGCAATAACTGACCGAGTGAAATCTTCAACACCCTATTGTTTTAAAACTAATAAATCCCCTGCAGTTATATCGCATAGACTTTTATTTTATTCAGTCCATTGATTTACTGTGGTGTTAGCATGCTACAGTAAATACCATACCTCCACTTTCCTCCTAAGTTATTGTCATGCTGATGTTTACATTTAGGTCAAAGCACTGCCTCAAAGTCTGGTCAGCTAGCGCGGCTGTGGACTCTTAGTCTTGTTTGTGCATCTTTGCATGGTAAACCGATTTAAAAAACATTGGTCAGCAATAAATATTTGTAGTTTATGGAGCTAAAACTTGCAAAGACACTGATATGGTTGGTTAAGCCTTGAGATGCTTGAATGAGTTAATGAGTTGTTTTTTCATTAAGTTTGCTTTGGGGATAACGATGACCTGGACAAATGAGAACATTCACAGGCATTAAGTTTACGCTTAAAGTCAGCAGTGAATTCAATTAATAAGATTTATTTAGTCTGAGATGAAGAGAGCTAAAACAAATAAGTCAAAAAAGAGTTGTAAATTAGCGGAGAGTTTGATTGATGGATAAATGTTCACACCTGCTCCTCCCTGAAACCTGTTTATGTCAATCCAGTTGATGAGTTTTCAGAGGAAAAGAAAGTAAAGCTGTTCAGAGAGACAAGCAGGCGTCTGCACTGACAAGGCGAGAACCATAACAAGAGGAACCATGTTCAATAATCCAATAAAACTCACTGAACGATTTAGGCAATCAGTCTCAGCTTGAGCTCACGATTGTATTATTTCACTACTTAATAAAGGTGCAGCCCCGTGTTGTCCTGACATCTAATTTATTAACTAGGTCAAACCACAAGCTGTAGTTTAAAGACCAGTTTTCTTTCATTTTAATGTGTTGAAGTGTATGTGCCTGAGGGAATTTTGTTACCACAGTATATATATATATATATATATAACGGATGCAGAAGTCTACACAACAATTTTAAAACTGTGTAATGTGGCTTTCAAAGCAAGTTATTGTATTAATTCCAGGGTTGGTGTGTGTGTGTGTGTGTGTGTGTGTGTGTGTGTGTGTGTGTGTGTGTGTGTGTGTGTGTGTGTGTGTGTGTGTGTGTGTGTGTGTGTGTGTGTGTGTGTGTGTGTGTGTGTGTGTGTGTGTGTGTGTTCGTGTGTGTGTGTGTGCATTAGGACTCCTCAAAGGCAGTGTCTCTTGGTTTGTGGATGGAGGAGATGATCTTCAACCTGGCTGACTCGAGACTCTTCTTCAATGACTTGGAGGTGAGTTTTTAAATTTGAGTGATTATTGGCCTGTATTAAATAAGTTTGAGTGGAGCTTGTTTAGTAAAATTGCAGGATTAAAATCTGGTTTGGTAACTCTTGCCCCCTTAAACCTTATCCCTCATATATCTCATATACTCATTGCAGCCCTTCATCTCATCTTTTTTTACAACTTGGATATTTTTCTACATTTCATTCTACGGAGATGGAAAATAGCAGCAGTGAAAACATATCCAACAGTTTAAACTGGCATACTAGAAAACCTTCCCTGCAACAGCATAGCAAAGGGTTTGCCATTTGGGTGCTGTTTTCTTACCTGGCATAAAGCACAGTGGCAGTCATTGTAGAAATCCCCTCACACTCAAACTTCTATCCTCTATTAATTCTTACTACAGTATTTTTCCAAACAATTTACCTCCTCAGTTGAGCAAGAATATTAAAAGGAAGGGTGGTTAACTGCTAGAACACATGCTCCTACAGTTATAGTTGAAGCAGGTTAGCTTCAAAATCCACCAAAGTTAACATGAACAATGGTGAAACCACTAAAAATGATGACTCCTCAAAAGAAAATTTCATTAAGTGGTCATTAAAATGCTGTTTTACAACCTGCTAGTGAAAAGTTCATGCTGTATGTTCCTTCATCCTAAATACTTTGGCCTTGTTCTGTCAAAGAAAAAAGATTAGAGAGGGATGGAGAGAGCGAGAGAACAAGTACACGTTGTGCTGTAATTATAGGTGTGTGCCTGAGCATCCGCGAGGAAAATTAGTCAAATGGGAGGAGGAACAGTTGAGAAGAGGGAAAGGAGCCAACAAAGCCATTTGCAAACCTGGTTCTTATCCCCTCTTTTGTTGTCAGGGTTCAGTAAATCTCTAAAGCATAGGCTACAACGGGCTGACAACTGCTGTTAAGACTTGAGGTATAATTATGTTGTCCTTCCTATGTCAGTAGCTACATCAGTGGCTACGTGTATTATGGCTGCTGTCACAATTGTAATACCACCAGAAGGTCCCATATTAGCAAGACCACCTGATTAATCAAAGTCAGAATTCCCATTAGAAATGTTCCTCTAACTATGTGATTATTATGGCTGTATTTCACTTTATTTCCAGCCTTTCGAAACTGGTTTGAAATGAGAAATCTCTGTAGGCACTGAGTGGAGCTGCTCTGAGTTTCAGTGCATATATGAGGCTCTACAGCAAAGGGGTCACTTGTATTATATGGTCCGTCTGTAGCGGCTTTGCAGGGGTGGATGGCACCTGAGTTGCAGGGGGGTTGTAGCCCCTGGGAATTGAGTTATTTGGAGATGGAGGGAAGATGAGGTAGTGTCTCCGTCTGGCTTTAAGTTGGCTGAAAGGTGATAGTAGACCCTGTCTGCCCTGGGCCTCTGTGTGGCTTCTAGAAGTTATACTAGGACTCGTTTCTTTTCACAAACATGTGCATGTTTGTGTATCATGTGTATATGAAAGATAGAAGGTTGTGGGATTTAGAGGCTTGAAGCTGAACTAAAGAAAAAGAAAGAAGAGATATTCAGTCATTGTTAGACTTCCTTCTCCTGGCCGATGATGATGATGATGGCTTTGTGCTTCTCGTTTTTGTTTTCTGTCCTACAAATTTAACAACTGTTTTCAAGTTTCTGATTTAACTGTATTGCTGAAGGTGTTTTGGCCATAGCTACTTGTTTAAGCTACAGTGTGGTTAAAATCCCTGCGGTTTGGTTGGTTGCACAAATGTCCAATAGAGAGTAACAATATGCACCCACTGTGCTTGTCAAAGACAATGGGCGGATTTTTTTTAACCAAAATGTTTGTTGCACTATAAAAAAATGAAGATTTAATTTACTTGAATTTTCAACATGGTTTTATTAACTATCCTTATCCTGTGTCCCGACACCTTATTTCCTCCTTCCTCGTCTTTTATTTTAGCTGTTTTTTTAAATAATTTCTGTAACTGCTGTCACTCCCGCAGGCTCCTATAAAGAGGAGAGACCTGCCTGTACAGGGCTTCGCTCTGAAATGGATCTCTTGATATATCCGCTCTCCTTTTCATTTCCCAGGAATGTGACCAGGTTCATATTGATGACGTGGCATCAGACGACAACGGACAGGACCTGAGGTAAAGCGTCTACTGTGTTACTGTACATAGAGCTCTGCTGAGAGACTCTGACAGTTCTGCTGTGGCTTGTGAACCAGACTTGCCCTCTGGGTTTTAATGCACAGGAGGAAAAAAAAAGCAGGGAGATGGGACAAAGAGTTTGTGTGCCTCTGTGTTTTCATGCATGCAAGCATATGAATGTCTTTTATTTTCCCGACTTCCACAGCCATATAATATGTCGCAGGATTATCCAACGCTTTCATTTCTCATCAAAATATCTCTTTATCATTCCCTCCGTCTCCCTCAGTCCAGACATTTTATTGCATAAACTTGTTGAAGCACTTTAAGATACTTTTAGGAGTGATTTGAGAAAGAGCCAGACTGTACCAAAGTACTTTTTTGGAGTATTAATTTTATTGAACTTGGCCCTTTTCATTCTCAAAGATGTTTTTATATTTATCTTAGCTGTGCTGAATGTATATACTTCATGATTTCTTACTGACCAAGCTTTTTCATCCACGACTACGATTTTCAATTTTACAGCCTTTCTTGTCCCTGAAGTTTTTGTGGTTGCACTGGCTCACCTCCCTAAATGTGATGAATGGTTTAAGCACTGCCTTCTTGTCCATAACCTGAATAGCTTGAATCAATTCATACAGCAAGAAACTTTATCCATGAATATAGATGTACCAGTTCCTAGAGTATCCCCACTGAACCACAGATGATAGTGCTACTATAAGATGCTCTGGAAAAATTAATTTAGTGTCTTTATGATCTATATCCTGACTATTTCCTGTATTGTGATCCCGCAGCACTTACAACTTTGTGTCGGACGGCTTCCAGAGCCCAGCGGGGGCCGGCTCTCTGTGCCTGGGGTCAGGGGTTCATGGAGGGGTGGACTGGATGAGGAAACTGGCTTTCCGATACCGCAGAGTCAAGGAAATCTACAACACCTACAAGAATAATGTTGGGGGTAAGTTCCGCTCTTATTTTATTTAACATTGCTGTGTATGTTAATAGGTTATAAGGGTGTTTTGGTTTTCTAGCAACATAATCAGAACAAATAATGACAGAAACAAAGTGCTGCTAGAACCACAAGCTCATGTTAAATTTGAACTCCGCTCGGTTATACAAGCTTCCTGCTTCAGGAAAGTACATTTTGTATTAAAAAGCATATCACCTACTTTATTAATTGAATCATGATTTGGTGAAAATCGGAAGGGAAGGTCACAGGTTTATTTGTCATTTGGAATCATGAGTGAGTAGTTGTTGTTCAATATGGACCCTTGTGTGCTGCTGATTACAGCTGGCTCTTTTACCTTTTGGCTCGAGGATGTTGTGTGAGAATCGTCCTACCAAAGACCGCAGACAGAATTGAGATTTGGCAACGTCTCAGTGAATTAAATTTCTTTATGCGTTGGAGCTGTACAAGTTTACATCCTCCTTGTTTTGTTTCAAAGACTGACCATCAAGCGTGTGCTTCTCCCTGATGGGCAGGTTTGCTGGGCAGCCCCAAGCGAGAGGAGTGGTTACAGCTGAGGAGAGAGATGGAGGTCCTGACTGACCTGTGGCTGACTCAAGCACTCAAAGCCCTGGCTCTAATCAACTCCAGGTCAGTTTGTGCTGTTTTGGCTTCATTTTCATCAGCAGGCTGAATGATATTAGCTGTCAGCTGTACACTTTTTTTGTATTATTATGATTTTTCTCAATATCTCATTATGAGTTTTATGTCTTGTCCTGTTCCAGACCTAACTGTGTGAATGTGTTGGTAACCACCACCCAGCTCATCCCAGCCCTCTCCAAGGTGTTACTGTACGGTCTGGGTTCAGCTTTCCCCATAGAGAACATATACAGTGCCACCAAGACAGGTGAGGAAAATTTAGGAATATGACAATCGCGATTAATCCAAACTCCAAGTGTTTCTTCAAAGGTAATATTTTAAACTTTCATTTTCACTCTTTCCAAAGGCAAAGAAAGCTGTTTTGAGCGTGTCTCTCAGAGGTTTGGTCGGAGAGCAGTGTATGTGGTGATAGGAGACGGAGCCGAAGAAGAGTCCGTGGCCAAGAAGGTATAACTCAGTCTGTTTTTTTTATGACTGTGACTTACAAAAAATGGACCTCATCTAATCAGTTAACTTTAAGACACACTCAATTTCTTCTGCTTCTGTCTTAGTATTTTTTTCTAATCTTTGCATTGAAATGTCTGACTTTTCCTGGATTTGGCAGTTCAGCAAATCATTCTTTTTTTGCATTAAGCTTTTGTACATAATAGGCCAACATGTTATCCACATGTACTTTGTCAATACTATAATCCCCCTCCAAACCACAGTCCATAATTCCCATCTGCACTGCATGTGTAGGAGTGCTGTAACTTGCTTAAGTATTCCCTTTCCCTATCTCCACTCTCGCCCAAGACGACTGCGATTGGTTTAGAGAAATACAAACAAATCCAAGCATTTTTTTCCCCCTATCCCAGAATGATATGCTGGTGTAGCCAGATCATACTCTAGCAATGAAGTATGGAAATTCGAGATTTAGTTTGCTTGTTTACATTAAACATAGATATAATTCAGATTTTATTTTTGTTTCCTCAGAAGAACATGCCGTTCTGGAGGGTGTCCTGTCGGGCCGATCTAGAGGCTCTGAGCCATGCACTGGAGCTTGACTACCTCTAGAGGGGGCCAGCTGTCACGCTGTGCTCTTCCACCCAAATCAAATCAAATCCTGAGTGCAGCCTGTAGGTGGAACTGCACCAAGAGACTGATTCAGAGTCAGCATGAGCACCCAGGTGGACAATTTCACTTTAAAGCCAAAGGAACTGTGAGGATTTCAAAGCGAGGCTGCAGTAAAAATGACACACAAACAATGAGGCCAAAAGCGCTGGACCAAAATAACAGACCAAAGACAAATAAGGGACCAAAGCTTGATAACTAACCCAAAGGAACTAATAGTAAAAATACTTTTAAAAAAAACTTTACTTTTTTTTAAAATTCAGTTCATCTCTACTTTATGAAAGGTGTCCCAATTTCCTCTATAAGAAGGTGATGCACTGAATGCAAAATTGTACATCCTGTCTATTGAACACAGTGAGTATGTCTGCATGGATGCAAAGCTCAGATTGTTAGATCGTTTGTTCTGCTGTGTCTTTTTTTGTTAATGTGTTGTGAGACTAAACCTGTTTTCCACTGACCAATACTATTTTAAAGATAAAATTAGAAACAAAGTTAAAGTTATGATGTTGTGTGGGATCGACTTTGCCTTCATTATTATTTTGGAATTGTATTATTCATATGTTGGCTAGATAGATGTCAGATAATATTCTCCTCATAGGTAGAGGCTATTGCAAATAGTCTGATTGTATTTCACCATTAAAATGTGAGCTATTTATTATTGGTTAAATTCACAACACAGTGAGGTCCCTCAGCATAAAAATATCCCCTTCAAAGACTAAAACTATGTTCTTGTAAAAATGTTTTGATTAGAAGTTGTCTTGAAGATGCTGTATTATAGGCTGGTTCTTGAATCCTTGCTTTTTTTCCCTTTTCTGGGTTGTATATGTTGTCATGTTTTAACTCTACTTCTTTTCTGTCCTTGTTTAATTTTTCTAATAGCCTGTTTGTAATATAGATGAACTGGTATGGTTGTGCATGTGCTGATTACATTGCCTGTCAGCTTAGCAATGATTTGTATATAATGCTTTATTGTTGATTATTTTTGACGGACAGTTAAAATAGATGAATAAAAATAAATTAATTGCATTGTTGGGAACGGTGAGTTGAGTTTCATTACATTACATAGTTACTCAACCCAGAGCTGTATTAAACAAGAGGGACTGTATTAGAATGAATTAAGAATAATCATTGTGTGAATTGCAAGTAGTTACCAAAAAGGGTATGAAAAGCATTTAATTCAGCTTGAAATACAGTGACCTCATTGTAGGAAAGTTCCCCCTCTTCAGGGCAGAAAAAGAACTGCAATAACATAAATCTTTATACTTTGGGTTTAACAGTCAGAAGAAATGTGACAAAGTGTGAGCAAAAAGCACAACCCTAGGAAAAGTGTTTGAAGGAAAAACAGTGTTTATTTCATATCTTGAACACATAAATAACAAAATAAATAATCAATAAATATAATTTACATTCACAGTTCTATCATACAAAGCAAGACATAAAGAACAATAAAGTGTAATACCCAAATGTGACACCAAAAAAAAAAAAAAGCATGTAAGCTCAGTTAATAGAGACCATCTTAAAGCCTCTGATAGTGGAGTTGATGTTTGAGAGGGACAGGCTGGCCTGTAGCATCTTTGTTCCAACCTTGTTGGGGATGAAGGTGATGTGCTGTGTCATGCTACCTCCTGGGCGCAGTGGGAGCATCCTGCAGGAAGACAGAGCAGAAGAAAAGAGTTCACAAAATGCCGAAGTGCTATGAAGTGATCTCAAATGGTTGACTCTGGCTCCAATTTTATTTTAATCTACAATTATTACCGTGTGAATGTAAGATTATTTTGTCAATAATCACATACTAATAAAGTAGCCTTAAATAACCCTGCTGTGCCTGGACATAATTATCTGCCACGATCTCCACAGAGCAGCAGAACATTTTGTTGATTTTCCTAGCCACGCCTTACTGAACACAAACATAAGTGGGACAATACAAGTGGAACAAGCCTACATTCCTTCAACAAAGACACACTGCACTGTCATGTACTGCAGCTACATGTAAACAGTGACACTCCTATGTTTGAGCATTCCTAAGCTCATTGATTTTGCAGCCATCCATGATGTGCATAAAAAAACTAAAGACAAGAAATAATTCTTACCTGAACTGAGCCTTGCCCTGGATCAGCCCTGCCCCAGCTACAGTCAGTATTCCACCCACTGGGTGAGAAAATGGGTTGGTGAAGGTCACTGTGGCAGTCTGCTCTTTTTTAGGCACAATGGAATCTTCATCTGCAATCTGAAGGAGAAACTGGTGTTAAATCAACCCTCAAATAACTCTGAAGTGAGTCAATGTCAATGTATTCTGTATGTTTGCTACAGAAGCTTTATGATGCTTGAATTGAGTGTATACATTATGACTTTGTCTGTGATTACATATTTAGTAGCTAAATGTTGGATTTTTTGCTATAAGTCTACTAAAGTTATGCATGTTTGAGCAAGTTTGTGAATTACTGTACCTGTATGGTGAGCTGTGCACTGGTGATATTGAACTCGTCTGAGGCCAAGAACCGCTCCCGACTGGCCAAATCCTCCAGGACTACTGCAAGATTGATCAGGTCGTCTCCCACCACATCCTCATACTGGACTGGGAGGATCTGCTGGTGAATAACCTTTCCTGGAGAGACAGAGGGAGAAAGAGACAGCAATTGAAACCACAACAGTCTTTCACAAGTGAAAATCTGAGTCTACAGATGAGTGAAAACTGTATTTACCCTCCATGGGTGCCAGTTGTACGACACCTTGTGTTTCCCAGAAGGTGTCCGAGGGGCTGTTGTTGTATTCTTTAGCCTGGGCGTTAATATACACCTTCATCATCTTTGCAAGCCTCTGCTTGTTGATGACTTTCACTGTGAAGCAGATAGGCTCCCCGGCAAGAGGAGCTTTATCCAGATTCAGGAAGACTAACACACCCTTGGATGAACCTGTGAAATAAACATGTGGAAAGTCAGACATGAGACGACAGGTGTTTAAACAGATCACAAGTCTGAATAATGTGTTAAAAATTCAAAATTACCTCTGCTCAATGTTGAGTCCTCTGATATTGTGGAGCTTCTTGATGAAAGTGTTGAAGTTGGGCCTGTAGTTAAAAAAAATCAAAAGAATAATGTGAGCATTTATGCCTTAGAGCACACATTATGAAGCAATCTCTAAAATAGCAAATGAGCAAATGAATGAATTTAATTTTTTCCCCTCATACTTCTGATGTATTTGTAGTCTCCTGTGATGTTCTGGTGTCTGGGAAAGCCAACAGCTTTAGTGCAGATAAGGGCTCCCACTCTTTCTGTGTCCTTACTGATGTTGACCACCCGACCCTTGCTCACTATGATTGAGTGGACGTCTGCGTTCACCTCAGCGTAGACAAAGGGGATATCAAAAAACAGGTCAATACGCCGATCCTTGATTGCGTTGACTGGGGCTGGGCCACAGCAGAAGACTCCTAGCACAAAAGAAGGAAGAAAATAAGGTTATAGCGATGTTTTTTCATGAAAACAAGTTCAGACAAGAGCAAAGAAGGGAGACACACCTCCGCTCCTCTCCTGGGGGGTAGGGTCCAGAACCTGCCAGCCATCCATTCCAGATCCTAGATCCTTGCGAGTCATCCAGCACTCCACCCACACATGGAAGTTCCTGTAAAGAAGAGCCAAAATAACATATCATAAAGCATGAATAGACTTTTGCTTCACGAAATAAAGGTCATCATCTCTTTCAGCGAATTCAAAAGGTGATTTTAAAGTCCCATATTGTAAAAAGTGTGTCTTCTTTGATTAAACAGCTGGTCAAGGTGCTATATATAAAAAAAATAATCAGTACGTATGTAGAAATTGTGCTTTTAAGCAAGCCACCAGGACTTCTGAGTGGTTTTGAAGTCACGCGTATACTATATATAGGTAAAAGGTGCCGCTACAGCGCTGTTACAGTCAAATGACTGTAACGGCACTGAGAGCATAGGTGTGGAGGACCCAGAAACACTGATTAATCAGAGCAGACAAGGCTATTTTGGGAGGGGGGCTTAGAAAAGAGACAGACGCTAAAACAGAGCATTTCCGACAATGGGTGAATATAGGTATATTCAGACAGACAATCTGAAAGAATAATGTTTTTTTGTTGTTTATTTACAGAAAGACATGTAGACATGTTCTAGTAGAATCCCAAAATACAAATATGAACCTGAAAATGAGCACAGTATGGGACCTTTAATTAGCCAGGGTCACTGTCATAAAATCAGTTGATCATATTAGAAACTGAAATTCATATTTACCATATGCTGTCTTTGTTGAAGTTCAGCTTCTGCCCTGTTTCACTGTAGTACTCCTCAATTACCAGATTGTCATTAGTGTCGTGAGCAGAGTTGAAGTTTGTGACGACACGGCAAGGAATGCCAAGAACTCTCATGACTGAAAGATGTATAATTAAAAAACAGACGGGTGTTAACAGACTGATGAACATATCTGAACATTGCGTAATGGATAAAAATGGTACGTAAACTAGACTGATAAGACATCAACCATGATGTCATCCTTTTTTGTACTGTTATTAAAGAATATATTAAAGTAAATAATAAATAAATACAATTACCTGTACACATGACAGCTGCAAACACCCAGCACTGTCCATACTTGACTGGGCTGTAACCAGACTCAGCCCACTGTGTCAAGATGTCCCCACTCCCAGTCCACAAGGAGGGATTAACTCCTTGTTTGTAGTCACCTTTCCATTTCCCTTTCAGCACACCACGGTCGTCTTCACAGTTGATCTGAACATAAAAGAGAAGATTAATATATATAATTAAATAATATAATTCTCCCTCTTTCCCAAACATCATAAAGCAAGCTGGAGCATCTCACATCTCCTGAGATGATTCTGTTTCACAGTGGCAGTTTAATAACTACCTTGATTGCCTTTTCTGTAACAATTACAGTGTGCATGCGTGTGATATTCAGCTTTTAGAACTTTACAGAATGGGTCCCAGTTCAAGCCACAGCATGCTTTTAATATGCAGTGGCGAGCCTAAGCATGGGCGAGGCTCCTTTATTGATATTCTTGATGTTTACATGTTCAATTTGTGTTTATACCCTGAATCTGTTTGCACTCACCATGGCAGACACGACCCGACTGATGTAGACAGGGTTGTTTCGATTCAGGTAGTCCGTTCTTCTGTTTTTTTGGTGCTGAGGGCTGACTAGGAGCAGATTCAGGCAGGCATCCAGAACGCCGGGCTCAAACTTCACAGGTAGAGAGAAAGAGAATTAAATTAAAATTGAATGCCAATCTAGAGCATTTTATAATAAATACATGCTTAATGTTTAATCCAACTGAAGGATTAAAGGTAAATGATATTCTGCAAGTGGACACAAGCATTGCTTTAGAATGAAACACCCTTTGAGGAAAATGTATTGTTTGTAATATCGGCCTGAATAAATAAAACTGACTTGACTTAAAATCCAACAGCCCTGTGGTAAATACTACATTTATCTATTATTTATTGGATATAAACTATATTACATGCTATTCAGACATCTGGTTGGATTGAATAGTTACAAATGATGGCAAATGACTTTAAGGTTTAGTTAAGAGAAAAAAATACCGGTCACATATCTAATAAGAAAAAATGTTTCAAACTAAAATGTTTTATAATTTCAATTGGACTTAAAGTAATACTGGGAAATATTAAATTGAATGGAAGAGGTAATGTTGATTTACATTTGTGGTAAACAAGTTTCATTCATCAGTAGCTCAGACCTGAAACACTGTGATTGATATTTAAGGGATAATAATTATATTATAAATGAACGACAGGAAGGCCATTATTCCTGATTATGGACACCTCATTATCCCATGTATATCATGGTCACTCACCAAAGTGAGTATTAATAATATTAATATTAATTTATATTTTAATGTGTTTTCCAAAATGTAGTAATGGGCATTACCCCTTACTTAATTTAGTAGGCAGTGTGCATATACTGATTAAGTATGAAGTTGAACCCAACCTAAGAAATTTCCACAGAGTTGAATCAGCACTTCTGCTGTAAATAACATGTTGATTATTTTCTTGAACATTTGCAAATATTCTGAACTACAGATGTCGTTTTCATACCTGATCAAACGACCATGGTCTTGACACAATGTTCATAGCTGTCCCGATAAACAGCAGCCCAGAGTCGTTCAGGATGTACTCTTCTCTCTGGTCCTCAAAGGGAATATACACAGTATCCTCTGCCAGAAATAGACCTGACATTTAGTACATCCAGTTTAAAATGCATCGCTGTATACACCATAAATAGTTTAGGTTTAGTTTTTCCTAAATATGCTAAAGCTGGTGCCAGACATTTGCCCTGATGAACCCTTATCTCTCAGGTATGAGAGCCAGTCACACATCACATCACCACTATACTGTGGTAATCAGACTTCCATAAGAGGAACTAATAAGTGATTAAAGGTGATGAATCATGAACTCGTTCAGCCACACAAACCATATCTAAGTAAATTTCTGCTTTGGTTTGCTGCAATATTTAAGCAACCAAAGTTCCGTCTGCAGAACTTTGTATGAACTTCATAAAAGCCATTCATCAATTCACTGGGTTGACTCACCACGACACCAGGGATTACAGAGAAGGATGAATTTGCCCAAAGTGCTGATCTTCTTGCTGCCTTTAGTGAACACACTCAGCGTAAATCTGTAGCGGCCTACTGAGGCAGAGGCAGGGGAGGAGATAAATATGGAGGGGTTCTCAGGGTTCAGGTCCTCTGGGTCAATATAGGCTTTCCAACGGGAGGAACAAACCTTCTTGGAGAAAGTGACTGGCATTACAACATACAGGCGGCCTGAAAAGAGAGGAGAGAAAGGTAATTAGGCAAAGGGATTTTAAATTGTGGTTCAGTCTGGTTGCATACAACAGCGATTCATAAAATAAATCTGATCTAAAGTCTAAATGTAAACTACCTAGCATGACTTTGATCCTGACAGAGTCAGTCTTAGGGTTGAAGGCTCGGCCCATCAGCTGCAGACTGACTCTGAATGGGGCTCCTCTTCGCAGCACCAGGGCTTTGGAGCTGCTGAAACCCTCTGTCCTGTGTCTCTCCATGTTTTCAGATTTTTCCAGGCTGACATTTCGTATTTTCAAGTCTGCAAATCAAGGGAAAAAAAGAATAAAGAATTTGCTAAAGGAAAGATAACACAAAAATCAGAAAGATAAAGAACAAAAAGGCAAGTTAGAGTTAAATGATAAAACAACAAAATGAGCAGGAAAAAAAGGAGCTTGCGTTTTTGAAAACAAATCTCACCTTCCATTTGTTAGTGTCTCTTTTTCAATGCAAAGCTCTTATGTCCCTGCTGTGATTATAAGCTGTGTTATATAAACCTTTGCCCAACCCTCTGAAAGCATGTCACACATGGTTATTTAAAAGTAAACTGGTTTTCTTCAATTGTTACTAAGGCCCTCAAGTTATGTGTACCAAAACATACCACAAAAAAGGACACCCCTCCTTGATTTTGCAGGTGTACCATTTCATACGTAAAATAAACTGTGTGTGAGTAATCAGACCTACCCAGTTCAACAGAACAGAGATGATTGTATCAGTTTGTTGGGCGTGGACTCTTGTAAGACGCTGCAACGTTTTGCAATACAGACATGAAACCTGTAGCAGCAGCAGTAATGCTGTTTTTATGAGCACAAGCTAACCTTATCCTAAACCAATCCTAATCTTGTGAAAAAAAAATGGTACGTAAACTAGACTGATAAGACATCAACCATGATGTCATCCTTTTTTGTACTGTTATTAAAGAATATAGTAAAGTAAATAATAAATAAAAACAACTACCTGTACACATGACAGCTGCAAACCCCCAGCACTGTCCATACTTGACTGGGCTGTAACCAGACTCAGCCCACTGTGTCAAGATGTCCCCACTCCCAGTCCACAAGGAGGGATTAACTCCTTGTTTGTAGTCACCTTCCCATTTCCCGTTCAGCACACCACGGTCGTCTTCACAGTTGATCTGAACATAAAAGAGGGTGATGCTTCCCAGGAAACCTAAACTTGTGAAAACTTGTGAAATCAATAAAGAATGCCTGGGTTGTATTCTTTTATACTTTTCCCTGAATGTTTTTCTTTGTTTGTTTGTTTCTTTCATCTTTAAATGTGTAGTTTCAGGGTTATAATCTTTTAGTTTATCTGCATTTATCTGTTATTCTGCACCTTTTGAGTCTGCTTGTTTCTAAATTAATTCAAAAATAATTTTGTAATTATTCATTGTGTGTAGATCTACTGTATATAGTTTTAGAAATGGGCATTGCCAGAAAATGTATTAATATTGATTGTTTATTTTCTATGACGGGCATTTAAAGAATGTCTCTTGATCACTATCACTATTTTTCTGTACTAATCCAGTGACCTTCTATATAAAGTAGAGCCATGATACCACAGATATGGTATGTACTCGTGCAGTGGGCAACATAGAATATATATTGAAATATACAGGAAATGTCTAGTTTTAGTCTTTGTCAATTTGGTCAAATTTGTCAACACAGTGAGCGTAAGGAGGCATCGGTGCATATGTTTATTGGAAATGTCTCTTAAATGCATGCAATGAAAGACAGTCAAAGTGTATCAGAAGGGTAATGTAGTTCAGGCCCCTTGTTGACTTACTAAGTCAGATTAGACTACCAAAAGATCATGCTAACTGTGAAAAGCTCACATCTTAAATTTGATTTTATTAAACAGGCATTGTTTTGATCCAGACCACAAAGCAAAAGTTATAGTTCCTTCGTGTCTGCACACAAATGCCCTTTTATCCACTGCCTGCTGCCTTGACATGGTTGCGCAAGGACAAAGTGACTTCTGCCCCAGTGTAAGCATGGGAGTTTACTTGATTAGTGTTTTCGTTGATGTTTAGACTTGCCTCAAAGAGAAAATAGCATGCATTCATTTATAATGACAGGTATGTACAGTATATTGGGTGGAAGGCATTTTTGGAGGATGAATATTGACTTGAAGTCACGACAGGGATCATTGAAGTATTAATGCAGAGTGATTTCCTTTCAGAGTGTTATATTAGTATGTATATTATTAGATTAACACTGTTGCATAAATATGTAAGCAGATCTCAGATATTGTAGCTGGTAAAGAGGGAGCTAATTTTATTTGTTTAATATACTGTTGGTTCATTTCTTTAAGAACTATAACTATAACTTAAGGCAAAGCTCTCAATCTACCGGTCAATCTTCGTTCCTACCCTCACCTATCGTCATGAAAACTGGGTCATGACTGAAAGAATGAGGTCCCGGGTACAAGCGGTCGAAATGGGTTTTCTCAGGAGGGTGGCTGGAGTCTCCCTTAGAGATAGGCTGAGAAGTTCAGCCATCAGTGAGGAACTCGGAGTAGAGCCGCTGCTCCTTTGCGTTGAAAGAAGCCAGTTGAGGTGGTTCGGGCCTCTAGTAAGGATGACCCCTGGGCGCCTCCCTAGGGAGATGTTCCAGGCACGTCCAGCTGGGAGGAGGCCTCGGGGAAGACCCAGGACTAGGTGGAGAGATTATATCTCCACACTGGCCTGTGAACGCCTCGGGATCCCCCAGTTAGAGCTGGTTAATGTGGCCCGGGAAAGGGAAGTTTGGGGTCCCCTGCTAAAGCTGCTGCCCCTGCGACCCGACCCCGGATAAGCGCCTCATAGATACAATTTCTTTGAACAACCACAACATTAGAATAATGTTTACACGTTAATGCATCAATAGCAATGCCGAGGGCATAAATACCTTTTAGTGCTTTTATTTTGATATTTAAATAATATTTTGTTGGTAATGCATTTTGAATGCATGGCTTTACTATGTGGTGTTACTACTTTTCTAAGTACAGAATGTTAATACGTGGTCGTACGTTAATAGGATGTTTAAAATTTACTCTCACATCATTTCATATATAATACCTAAATTAGAAATGGCATTTCTAAAATTACTCACCAAAGTTTGGAATGTAGTTTTACTGCACAACCAGGAACAGTAACGACATACATATGCAGTTCCCTCCCCTCTATAATAGTGAATACCTAAAACAATTAAATAAAACAGATCTTGTTTAGTCACAAAATGCAGACTTTTATTATTTACTTTTACCCGTGGCATCAACAACACCGCACTAGTTAACTGAGCTGAATTTACCTAGGAACCTAAGTTATAAAGCGGCAGTACGGCAGATTTTTCGCTGTGACACTACATTCTGGACCGTGTGTGCAACATGCATTTGCTTCCGGTCGGCTCTACCGAACGTCATGGCAGGTCCAGATTTGATAAAAACGCTCCTGTATACCGTCAATAATCTTCTGCAGCAGGAGAAGTACAAAGCGGCATTGGCAGTGTTGAAAGGATTCAGAAACGGCGCCGTGTGAGTGAAACATTCACTAAAGTAACCAACGAGCAAAGCTGCTTTACCACAGTTAACTTCTTCAGCTGCCCCGGAACCACCGCGGTGACCGAAGGCAGCATAGTGTTAGCACAAAAGCAGATTTTATTGACTATACTAAAAGCGCTCAGGGTACTTGTTGTGTTCTGTTATTTATTTTAAATTCTGAAGGAATTCATATTTTGGATACTGAAATATACCAATAAGTTTATAATTGTTTAAATTTAATAAATATGCACAAAATATATTATGTATTTAATAGGAATATATGAGAAATAGATCGTATTCTTTAAGCTACAATTGTTGAGTAAAGCTTGAAAAAATTAAGTTCGGAAAAAATAATGTATGAAAGAGGAAGCTGTTAACTAACAATGAATAATGGAGAAGGGCTGAGATTAAACAAGTGTATACTTATTCCCACTTCTTTTTGGACACGTCAAAAAAGAAAAGTCAAGCATTTGTTATTCATGTATCTTTATGCTTTCTAGTTGTGTAGTATTATTATTATTGTCTATGATCTTTTCTGTTTTCTCTTTTACATGTTTGAAATATAAAAAAAATCAGAACAATTATATCAAAGGTTGGTTGACCTCGTTTTGTAGCCAGTTGCCAGACACACTGACGTTAGTGTGTTTTCTTCCACTCAGATATGGGGCCAAAATCAGAGCACCACATGCTCTGGTAATGACATTTCTGTTCAGAAGTGGCAGGTAAGAATTTGAGCTTTAATTTACTTTTTTAAGCAACAGTACCTTGCTACTTACAATACACCGCATATCTCTTAAAGACATACAGTCACTCCGCTATTGTACACATTACACCAGGCATCTCCAATCCTGGGCGGCACAGTTATGTGGTGGTTAGCACTGTCGCCTCACAGCAAGAGGGTTCCTGGTTCCAATCCTCTTTCTTCTGTGTGGAGTTTGGATGTTCCCCCTGTGTCTGTGTGGGTTTTCTCCGGGTTCTCCGGTTTCCGCCCACAGTCCAAAGACATGCCTGTGTTAGGTTAATTGATGACTCTAAATTGCCCGTAGGTGTGAATGTTTGTCTGTCTCTGTTTGTCTCTATGTACCCTGTGATAGACTGCCGCCCCGACCAAAGTGTACCCCACCTCACGCCCGATGTCAGCTGGGACTGCGACCCCGATAGGGACAAGCAGTTGAAGATGGATGGATGTATCTCCAATCCTGCTCCTTGAGGGCCGCTGTCCTGCATGTTTTATGTTTCTCCCCGCTGAAACACCTGAGTCTAATGATTATCAAACCTGTGACAAGCTTCAGCTGCTTGATTACGAGAAGAGCATTAGACTCAGGTGCATTAGGGCAGGGAGAAACTTAAAACATGTAGGGCAGCGGCCCTCTAGGAGCATGATTGGAGATGCCTTTATTACACTCACACAACAGCATACACAAATAGGAGGGGTTGGGGGTCCAGTTCCCCACAGACTGATCTACTGCTGCCACCGTCTAAGTCTCAACAAGTTTTTCTTCTCTGATAGTTTGAAGGACAAGCTCAAAGCCATTTTGAAGGCCACGTACACCCACTCCCGCAACCTGGCATGCTTTGTTTTCACATACAAAGGACTGCAAGCCTTGCAAGAGAAGTGCCAGGGAAAGAGTTTGCAGTCTCACTCGTTTCTGGCTGCCTGTGTTGGAGGATGGTTAGTGTTTGGAGATAACAACAACATCAATAGCCAGGTATCATAAGTGCAAAAATCCCTTGTTGTAAAATTAGCTCATACCTTGATCCTATTTGTACATTTAAAAGCATTTTTATACTAAACTCAAGACTGTTATTTCTCAAGTAAATGTGTTTGATTTGTTAAAACTCTGTTCTTCTCTAGATCAACATGTACTTGCTGTCCAGGATCCTGTTCGCCCTGTCTCGGCTGGCTGTGGAGAAAGGATTTATCCCCCAGCCTAAACACGACCCTTTTCCACTCTTCGCCACTCTGGTGTGGGGCATTGTCTTGTGGCTATTTGAATATTACCCTCACACCCTCCAGCACTCACTGCAGTCCTCAATGAACTACCTTTACCACGACAGCAATGTGTGGCATGACATAACAGACTTCCTTGTTTATAATAAGCCAAGGACTGTTGCTTAGAAAACATTTTTTTTAGTATGGACCAGCTTTCTGCAAAACATGATTTACATTCTTGTGTTGTTATTAATAAAATATTGATATAATTAGTTAATCAGTTATTAGTAATCCAAAAAAGAATTGTGCCTTTTTTAAATTATTGCTAGATTATAGTTTGTACTGTTGCCTTTTTTTGGGGTTCATTGTTTGATTTAATAACATAATATATCTTGTGTGTCAACTCACACCAAATGTCCAGCTAGAGACCGGTATATTTACATTATTACAGTATTATTAGACAAATAAACAGGATCTACCTTAAATAGCAATGCATTTTTTTTCCTGTTGAGATTTTGGGTGATTGTACAATTTTCCAATTTAATTTCCCGATCTATGTCACCAAATACAGCTGTCACGGAATAAAAGAAAAAAAAGATGTTAAATGCTTAACAGGCTAAAACGTGTTATTTGTTCTGAACCTGCTGTTGCACTGAGACACAAATATGCCAATGTCAGAAATATCAGCAAGTGATTTGGTATAAAATACTATTGAGAGTTTGTGATTAGTTATGTATAATAGGAGTTGAAATAATTTGGTTAAAGTCCAACTGCCTCATTGGAGGACAGTTTTTGTTGGGTGTTGTTATGGACCACCAAATGCACTGATGAAGTATCTGGAGCAAATTTGTGAAATGTTACACTGTATGTGACACGAAAAAGGAAATTTACTTTTTAGCTGACTTGAATATTGATTGGACTGTAAGGAGTTGTGCACTGAGAAATAAGTTGCTTTCGTTAGCAGATACATATTACTTGACAGTAGTCAAAAACCCAACAAGAGTATATTGTGAAATTGATGGCACAAAATCAGAAACCTGTATTGATTCAATTTTTTACAAATTTGAACTATGTTCCACAGCTATTTCAATTCAATATATGCTTCCTTTAGGAAATATTATAAGGAAGCACTTCATAAATTTTCATTGTTATGCTGATGATACACAATTATATTTGTCGATCAAACCAGAAGAAACCGATCAGTTAGATAAACTTCAAATGTGCATTAAGGAAATAAAAAGCCGGATGACCTGTAATTTTCTGATGTTAAACTCAGACAAAACTGAAGTTATTGTACTTGGCCCCGAAGTCCTCCGAAACTCAATAGCTAAAGATATTGTTACTCTGGATGATGTTGTGTTGTCCTCCAGCACCACTGTAAGCAATCTGGGTGTTATTTTTGATCAGGATATGTCCATCGATTCTCACATAAAACTAACAACAAGGACTGCATATTTTCACCTGCGTAATATTGCGTGAAAAAAAATAAATATATATATATATATAGAATTGTTACTTCTAGGCTGGACTACTGCAACTCCTTATTATCAGGCTGCTCCAATAAGTCTGTTAAGAGTCTCCAGTTGGTCCAAAATGCTGCAGCTCGTGTACTAACTAAAACAAATGGAAGAGAACATATTTCTCCTGTATTATCTTCTTTGCACTGGCTACCTGTAAAATCTATAATAGAATGTAAAATCCTTCTCCTTACCTACAAAGCTCTTATTGGTCAGGCTCCGTCGTATCTTAAAGAGCTCATAGTACCATAATATGAATGTTTGTGAGGTATGTTGTACTTTTATTGTAATTTGTAAACCAACAAATGTAAGTTATGAAATTGTAGAGATCCCAGGAAGAGTAGCGACTGTCTAAGACTGAAGCTCATGGGGATCTTAATAAACATAAACTGTAGAACAACCTTTATATATATATTAGGCAGTTAATAAAAAACTAAAATGATTACTTATGTTTAAAAAATGGCAGCTCTTAATTTGTTTTTAGTCAGTGTGGCACTACTGAGCGTCTTACGACTAGCTGAATTATGGAGTCTTCTGTGTTGTAATGAAGCACTGCCTGTGTTATTACCAATGAAGCGAAAACTGCTGGCACAAGAAATACTGGATGTGCAAGTTTAAAATATTGTTAATGTACTGAACTTCATGTTTAAAAGATGAGGGTGTGCCATAATTATTTATTATATATATATATATATATATATATATATATATATATATATATATAGCTTTAGCTCTAGCAGGAGACCCCAAACTTCCCTTTCCTGGGCCACATTAACCAGCTCTAACTGGGGGATCCCGAGGCGTTCCCAGGCCAGTGTGGAGATATAATCTCTCCACCTGGTCCTGGGTCTTCCCCGAGGCCTCCTCCCAGCTGGACGTGCCTGGAACACCTCCCTAGGAAGGCGCCCAGGGGGGGATCCTTACTAGATGCCCGAACCACCTCAACTGGCTTCTTTCAACGCAAAGGAGCAGCGGCTCTACTCCGAGTTCCTCGCGGATGGCTGAACTTCTCAGCCTATCTCTAAGGGAGACTCCAGCCACCCTTCTGAGAAAACCCATTTCGGCCGCTTCTACCCGCGACCTTGTTCTTTCAGTCATGATCCGGTTTTCATGACCATAGGTGAGGGTAGGAACAAAGATTGACCGGTAGATCGAGAGCTTTGCCTTCTGGCTCAGCTCTCTTTTCATCACGATGCGGTAGAGTGACTGCAACACCGCCCCCCCTGCTCCGATTCTCCAGCCAAATTCACGCTCCATCGTCCCCTCACTCGTGAACATGATCCAGAGGTACTTGAACTCCTTCACTTGGGGTAAGGACTCATTCCCTTCCTGGAGTAAGCAATCCACCGGTTTCATGCTGAGAGCCATGGCCTCAGATTTAGAGGTGCTGATCCTCAACCTCTCCCCACCACGACTACGCTTCGATATCCTGTCCGTGAAAATCACAAACAGGATTGGTGACAAAGCGCACCCCTGGCGGAGGCCAACCCCCACCAGGAACGAATCTGACTTACTGCAGAGGATCCAGACACAGCTCTCGCTTTGGGTGTACAGAGATTGGATGGCCCACAGAAGTGACCCCCTCACCCCCAATCACACCTCTCCAGATGTCTCCATCATTGCCCACGTGGGCGTTGAAGTCCCCCAGCAGAACTATGGAGTCCCCTACCGGAGCCCCATGCAGGACTCCATTCAGGGTCTCCAAGAAGGCCGAATACTCTGAACTGCTGTTCGGTGCATATGCACAGACAACAGTCAGAGTTTTCCCCCCTACCACCTGCATGCGTAAGGAGGCGACCCTCTCGCGGCGCTCAGCCGGGGGTTTGTGAGTATCCTCACACCCGGGCGGCGCCTCACACCCTTGGCAACTCCAGAGAAGAATAGGGTCCAACCCCTATCCAGGAGTACGGTTCCAGAACCGAGACTGTGTGTGGAGGTAAGCCCCACCAGATCTAACTGGTAGTGCTCCACCTCCCGCACAAGCTCCGGCTCCTCCCCCGACAGAGAGGTGATATTCCACGTCCCCAGAGCCAGCCTCTGCCGCCCGTGTCTGGTCCGTCGAGGCCCCTCAACTTCACTGCACCCGTGCAGCAGCGCACCCGACCCAAGTGGTTCCTCCTGCGAGTGGTGGGCCCACAGGATGGAGAGGAGGGAGGTGCCACGTCACTTTTTGGGGCTGTGCCCGGCCGGGCTCCGTGGCAAACCCTCGCCAGCAAGCCCTCTGTCTGGGCCTGGCTCCACACGGGGGCCCCGGGCTTCCTCCGGGCAGGGTCTCTCTTCCTCTTCCTTGTTTGTCCATTGAGTCTTTGTGAACCATTCTTAGTCCGGCCCCTCGCCTGAGACCACTCTGCCATGGGAGACCCTACCAGGAGCACTAGGCTCCGGACAACACAGGTTCACAGGGACACACAAACCTCTACACCATGATAAGGTGATCGTTCGTGATCGTTCGAAAAGTGTGTGGAAATGTGTGACGGGTACTGTGCATGCATGTAAGAAATGTGATAATAAATAACACTTCACAACTGTCCTGCAGGAGCCCAGTGTTTAAATCATTTTATTACTGATTTTTTTCATTCAATCCAGTCCAATGTTACATGAAACCCATTTTCCAAATAAATAGTATTCAACCATTGACTTGTACTTATCAAAAAAGTTACAGCTTCAAAAAACAGTGATTACACTATCAACATGATTTACAATGCAATCAGTACAACTAAACACTATGTTGCATATTTCTATACATTTAACTGCTCCGTGATCTGGAACAAAGCAGTGATTAAACAGTGAAGTGGTTAATTCAGCCAGTTTGGAGTGTCAAGGTGCTATATTTTTAGTTGTAATCTGTTAAAAAAAATAATAATTCAACAGTAAACGTCAATCACAAACCTTTTTTTAAACTCTTCACATCTGCACACCAGTGGATACACACTGAGTTTTGTCTGTATTACTAAGGTAGGGTAGGGTAAGGTAAGGGGAAACGTCAGATAATGTGAAAAATCTGACACAATTAAGAATAAAGTGAGCAGTAACTGGTATTAACTGATGGGCAATAAACCTGCCAGGTCAGTGAGCTAGAGCTTTTTTTTTGTAGTACCAGAATTGACTTTATGAAATGACATACGGCCACATGGTCCAGACATGGGCGAAATTCATGTGCAACACTTGGATGGACACGGCCTCTTACATTTCACTGGGAACTTAAAGTGAATTTGCTGAAACTGAATTTGAAATTAAGATTTAATGATCTGGCATACACATTGGAATTGTGCAATGTACACTGTGCTGCCTACAGACACACAACACAACTTGATGCTTACAAATCATTAAAATATACAGATTTAAATTTTGTTCAGATTTTTGCATTCAAGATTGAAGCAGCTGAGCTACCTCGTTTGTACCCCACAGTGTTACCCACTAATATAATAAAGGACAACTAACAACTTCATAGTGACAACTGATGTGAAATGTGCAATCAATTATGGGATGTTAAGAATTGATTACACTTGGTGCCTTAGACTTAAATCAAATGGTTTACAAAAAAATAATTAAATTAAATCCTTTGGTAGAATGGTTCTATAGTCATTTTCTTTAAGTGAGAATCTACCTCATACTAAAAGAGAAACTTTAAGTCTGACGTTATAGGAGCTAATTTTTGGAAAAGACATGAAATATGCTAATATACTACTGTACAAATCTGAATACCCTATAAAACTAGGGCCACCTATGGTACATAAATTCAAATCTTAATTATCAGCTAATGCCTGCAACTCAAAGAGGTCCACTGCTTGGGTGAACTAAATGTATTAAGATATTAAACACATTTCTAGTTTGTAAGTACATTTACATAAACTGCATTAGTCACTTCACACATTAAACAGCTGGGATTCAGTATCTTCATTATCGGTTTAGGATAATACTTAATTCTGGACATCTACCAGAGAATTGGCTACCTTTCAGTGGGAATTCAAGAAATCAGTGTTCCCTGTTACACAATACACCTTAAAGCTCCCACTTCATTAGTAACAGCTCAGAATTATCAAGAAAAGTCTTCACTCTTTCCTGTCTTCCTGACTGGTAAAGGAAGTAACCATTTATGGTCAAATAGGCCGATGTTACATACAGCACAGAGTATTTTGGGAAGGCAAAGTTTTCAAATCAAATCACAACCAAACTAGTTTCACCATATACACTTGCAGATATGCAAATGTCCTCTATTTTATACAGAGAATTTAAATCAATTGTAAATGCTGAAACTTACCAAAGAGTTATAAAATGATCAAACAAATCAGTTTGGCTCTATTATTGGCAAAATTGTTTTCTACAAAACTATTGCACATAAAAATACAACCTCTCTTAAGAACAATCACAACCATCTTCCCACTCACTGAACGATGTGCAAACTAGTTCAAAGTTTCAACTTACTCACCCGTCAAAATTAGCATGATCATATTTGTCAAAGTTATTAAAGAAACTGCGTATGTGCTACAGGAGTCAGTCAGCTATTAAAAAATGCATCCATCCATCCTTTTTCTCATCAAAGAAAAATAAAAGCTGAGTCTGAAAAATCAAAAAACATATGTACCTTTGATGTAACTTTTAGATATGAACCTTTTTATTTTATGTCAAAATACACAAATATGTTTTTTTTTTCTTCTCTTAAATTATTAATTGTAGTGCATAGACCAAACTCGGCAGCTCTAAAGAAGTAACTACTGCACTGATTCACAGATGTACGTGTAGAAACTGCACTTGTGTAACGTACAAGTGCAGACATGACAGGGTGAGAAGGGCGTCTCTTCTGCCTTTGTTGCCTGATAGAGGGCTGACCAGGGCTAAGTGAGATCAGCTGCATTAGGGTGGAACTGATCATGCAGGTGAGAAGTCAAACAGAGTGAGGAGGATTCACAGGTCTCTTGTGGGATAAATTCATTTGTGACAAAACAGCTTAGAAACAGTTGTTACTGAATATGATAATGTGATAGAAAATAAAGATTTGTACCTCCATCTACCAGTTTATAAGGAGAATTTGAGAATCCATTTCTCATATCTTAAATGGATCTGGCTCCTCCAAGCAATCCTGCAGCTACTGCTCTTATTGCATCACTCCTGCCCAAAGCCTTCTGTCTCCTCTATTGCGAACATGAGCTTCTCCTTCAGCTGCTCATAGCTCTTGTAAGGAGGGAGGTCCAGACGATTAAAGCTGCATGAAGAAAAAAGAAAGAAAGACTCTTCACAGAAATGTATTGGATTATTTGTGTAATCTCCAACATTATAATGTTGCATCTCTTAACCCATACAGGTGAAACAAAGTATCTCAAATGATTATGATTACTGAACTTTCTTTTTTTTACATAACTGCTGATAAAATACATATTTTCGTGTTCAGTGTTATTTTGACTTATTTGGCTAGAAATGTTTACTTATTTCACTGCTGCACAAATTTCACCTGACACTGCAAAAGAGCATCTGCTAAATAAACACTGTGTAAACCATGTGTCTCAAACTGATTCACAAAAGTGCCACTAGGGCTGCAGGTTTTCATTCCAACCAAGCAAGAACACACCTGACTCGACCTATTCAATCGCATGAATTGCCTTCACACAGTTGATTTGTTGGCTCAGGTGTGTTCTTGCTTGTTTGGAATGAAAACCTGCAACGACAGTGGTCCTTTCATGGATTAGTTTGAGACGCGTGCTGTAAACTGTATTACTCAAGGTACAGCAACAATGCATTCTTACACAGTATTATACAACTTAAAATGCCGAATTAAAGCCTTACATAACGTAAGGCTGGTGACTGGTTGAATCAGAAATGACTAAGAGGGTTTGGTCATAAAGGTTTAATTCTGTCAATCAATCTGTACATCCGGGGCCACATGCAGAGATTATGTGTATGCACAAAAAACATACATATGCCTTATTTCACACATTAGCTGGCATTTATAGTAAGAATGTACATACTTCAGAGCAGCGATAGCTTTGGGTGATACAATAAAGAGCAAATTGAACATAAATTGACAGAAAACATTGTTTTTAAAATGTTTGCCAAATTTACTGTTATTATTTTAACTGCACAGTGTTCTGTAAAATGTCAATCAAAGAAGAATTTATAAAATTAACTTCAATTTAAAACTATTTACGTTTGGGCCATCATCTCCCTGTTAACCATTGTTTCATTTTATCCTGAATTGTGAAGCATTTTTTAAAGTCAGTTTCAACATGAAACCTACGAATGAATCATTGCTCACCCTTCTGACATTTAAAAAGAATGATCATTGAGATATTACCACAACGATAGTTTGCTGAAATGTGATGAATTAGTGGTTAGCACACTACAAATAGCTACAGACATGCGTAGTGACATGCAACACAGTCGGTGAAATTGCACCTTTTTGCCATACTGAAGGGGGCACAACTATCAATAGAGCGTTTCTACATCCATTTTGGACTGGTGCGGAAATAAGAATAGTGCATGTGCACCCAGTTCCACAATGATTTAGATTTATAAAAGCGGAATCAGACGTATGTGTGGCTTTATAAATCAGACCAAAAGCATCCTTTTTTTTTGGTCTTTGGGCTTAGTGAATACACTAAGGTTGTCACAAAACCAGAATTTAAAGCCTCTATACAATACTAGTATAATACATACATACATACATACATACATGTATTGTTTTTTAAAGCGTCGATACTTTTGATACAATCGAATGTGGACATATCGTTTTAAACATGGTAATGAAAAGTTTTAGAAAAGTATCAATACGTTTGACAACCTTAGACTGTACACAGAGATTTATGCATGTGGCACAAGGTCAAATACCTGAAGCCTGAGGACTTCTATGGAAGTAGAAGTAGAATAAATGGCCTTACCATGTGTGGCTTCGTGGAAGCCAGTTCTCTTTGCCCACTTTCTCAATGCAGAACTTTTGAGGTCCGTTGCTTCCTATATTAATAACAAGCATAAAGAAAATTAAATCAAGAAGTCAATCTGATGTAATAGACAGTGTGTGAGTGTGTATGTGTCAATTTTGCATACCCATCAGGTCCGCGAAGCCACCCACAGGAAGGCGACAGGTTCCTGTGACAAACTGCAGCAGTCTCATCCTCTTCTCGTTGTCCATCTCCTTTACAAACTGTCAACAGATCATTCTGTGTTAGTACCACTTAGCAAATACAGATTAATATACTTATATAATTCTCCTCAATTCACAGTTTTTCTTTGCTTTATTAAGAGTTTTGTTCTTTGTTCCCAGTAAAGTCGCAGTCTCTGAAGCAACAGCAAAAAGTCATCCAATCCTAAAAGGTTTTAGTCATGAATTCAAGGAGAGGCAACATCCAATTGCACGCCGACTGTGCAGTATTAATACTACTATAGCAAAAAAAACAAAAAAACAAGTGAGCAACTGTATGTACCAACCTGCCAGAACCAGAGGATCTGTTTGCTGCTTCGGGCATAGTGTCTGTAGATTGTGTTTCTCTGCCAGTCCACCAGGTCTATCTCCTGCATCCCACACAGCATCACCTACAGGCAAGATGGAAGCGAAATCTTAATTATGAAGACATCCCTGATCCCCGCAGAATCATCACTTTGAAGAACCAACACTGCCTCAAACATCAAACTTTACTGCATTAGTAAACATTGTAGATAATAAGTCTAGTACTTCTAATTCTTTTGCATCAAAGTATTGAAGGTATTGCTGCGGCAACACTTCATTGAAGCCCTCAAAGAATGACTGAGTCTGCTCCTCCACACCTCTGGACAGCCTCCATTCTGCCACCAACCTGCATACAGAAATATGAAGATAGACATAATGAGACAATTAAATAATATAAAGTATATCGCACTGAAAGAGTGAAGATTCATTGTTCATTGCATAAAAAAGAGGTAGATAACTATTCTAAGTTCTGTGATCAATTAAAAAGTGTAATATCTAATTAAAAGTTTGGAGTGATAATGTAAACTTTTTCTTCTTTAAATGCTGTCATTATACTGCTGTGAATGTTTATTTATTAGGGCTAGAGCACCGACGAAGTCGGCGAGGACCGTATTGTAATTGGAATGATTATTATTATTATTTTTCCTCTTAAATTGCATTTTTGAGGGCCTAAACATATATCTTTTTTTTTTAACTTTTCATAAAGATCAGAAGTGGTGAAAAATTGGCAAATTAGCTCGATAGCGTCCACTTGAATGTTGCCAAAGTCAAGCCCCTCAATACACTTTCACCTAATGTACATTAGGAGTGGAACGGTTCACAAAATCCACTGTTCGGTTCATATCACGGTTTTTGGTTCGGTTGTTTTTTTCTATTTCTTTTAGATTCTAAAAATACGATGTATCAGATCTATAGCCTAATAATTAGATTATTTTTTAATCAGATATTCTTAAGGACATGCAATCATGCAAAAACTGAAATAATGAGGCAGCTTGTTTAGAGATTACTGTAACAATTAAGGGGATGTGAGATTTTGAAACAGTAGGGGAGACTGCTGCATTTACGCATTTATATATATTTATTTGGCAATAAGGTAAAGAATTGTTTGCTCTTAGGTAATAATATAAACATTAAAATATGCACAAACAGCAATCACTGAACTGACTGCAATAGGCTACATCAGGGCTATTCAATTAATTTGGAATTGGGGCCGGTTGGCGAAGATGATCCAAAATGAGGAGCTGGAAACACACATACGACATGGAGTACATAAATTGTCTTTATTTTATCAGTGTAAATATTAGTCATAGGCCTCAAAGTGCAACAAGCTTGTCAAAAACAATCCTTGTTAAATGAAAAAGCTGTGAACTAAAGGTTTTCACTCAATTATTGGACTAAAGTACAAGTTTAAGGCTCTTGTCCTTTACTTGAGTATTTTATTTACATGCTACTCTATTCTTGTACTCCACTATAAATTAGTGGAAATATTCTGCTTTTTACTCCACTACATTTATCTGATTACTTCAGTTACTAGTTACTTTACCAGGCTGACAAGTACATATTAAACACTAGTTTATTAATAAAAAACTGGACTGACACAAATAGTGGCATGATTTTTCTGAAAATGTCTTATCCTCTTTCCACTCAGATATGGCTGCAGAGTAAACACAGGCTTAACATTGAGAGAAACTAAAACTTCTCTGTCCATTCACTGGTGAACTGGCGGTTTTCTGTGACAACCTTTCTTTTTTTCAAAGTATAAAGAGACATTGATGTGGTGATTTAACCATGGATTTAACCCATAGACTTTATTCAACCAGACAGAAACGACTGAGGACAACAACAGAGCGGAGCTTGGCGAGCTGTTGCCAAGAGGATTCAGAAACCCAAAAGATGAGCGTAGCGGGAGCGTGCGTAGTGATAGCTGCGCACCTACAGGGAGCGCATGGAGCAAGTCTCCCAGCTCGTCGGGATTTTACGCTCTGACTTGGATACAAGAAGGGACAGTGGTCATGAAGGCTTACGCTACCTTGCGCCTCATAAACCAAACGGTAAACACGTGTCCCGAACAGTGACATGCGTACTGAACAGGACAGATTTTTTTAATAAACCGTTCCAGCCCTAATGTACATGTATGAAAATTGGTAAGCATGTGAAGAATGCAGAGACACACAAAATATCTTCTTGGAGGTACGCCCTGAACACAACAAGAAGTCTGCCATTTAATTTGAAAATGTCATTTTTGGACATTTTTTTCAAAAACTTTGCACTGTACTTTAACGAACTCCTCCTAGAGATTTCAGCAGAATGACTTCAGAGTTGGTCTGTACACCTTCAAGACATAGGCGATGCTAAATTGCAGAGCATACGCGTTTTCATCAATCAGCTTGGCCTTGGCTGGGCCCTGCAGCACACCAGGTGCTCAGAACTTTTCCAAACTTCACATGTTTGATAAGACACCCGCCCTGAACACATAATTAGGACAATTTTGAATCACTTTCATAGTGCCCCCTACGGGCAATAGGAAGTTACATTTTATATATTTTGATGTTCTTTTCCTAGACGGTTGACCACATCCACCTCAAATCCTATCAGCACATACTTAAGACCTTCATGATGCTTAATCATGTAGCTTTCTGCTTTTCATCAAACTCTGTTGTTGTGGTGACTATCCCTCGCTGTGAAACAGGAAGTGGTTGTAACTTCAACATACATTGTCCAATATGCTACTACACCACATTTCCCAGAGATGAAAAGAGTCACGGCCTGAGGACAACTACATGCCAATATCCACTAACAGACACAGCGCCGCCTACTGGCAGCAGGGAAACAAATTGACAAATATCAACCAATTTACATGAAACTTACATTGTGGGTTCTACACTTGATGTAGGGAAACACAATGGATGTTTTGTGTATGTTGGGTAATGGCATGGCAGGCATTTTGTGACACTCGCCATAAACAGGAAGTCACTCTAACTTCAGCATATATTGTCCAAACTGCACCCCATTTCCCAGAGATGATTAGAGTCGAGGCCTGAGGACAACTACATGCCAATATCGACTAACAGACACAGCGCCATCTACTGGCAACATGAAATCAGACTTGTATGACAAAATTAATCAGAATTACATGAAATTCTCAATATCTAAAGCAAACTGCTGCGAGTGCCGGCAACCAGCAACCTCCCCAACATGCACCGGGTGCGAGGGCCTGTTCATCTCTGCTTGCAGCTTTAATTATAGTATTTATTATGTCCATTACACATCACAGGAAAATGTGAAAAGCACTTGGTTCACATACAGTACTGTCTATTATATTGTCAGAGTTTGACTGTAGGGCACATCAATGAGTTATCCTATTGAAAGTCAGCTTGGATAAAACTAGGGACTATAGTGTGGGGGTTGAAGACACATGGTGGATGATAAACAGCAGAGGATGCAGCTGTACCTGATGTATTCCTCCTTATTTTCCTCAGTTACTTGGATGTTCCCTCCATCTGGTTTCAGCTCGTGGGTGGTGACCTCCCCGAGGATCTCCTTGTCAACGGAGAAGAACATCTCCAGACCACACTCCTCTATGTTATTATCCCTGCATGCCAGAGAGAAATTATCATTATTAACAATAACAAAATCAACTTATCAGTACCTCCACATACATTTCTATGTTTGTTTGTAACAGAAGTGCATGTAGGGTAGTATACACAGCCACTGTGCCAGACAGTCTCCATTGGTTACCTAGCAACTGGTCCGGACTGAGCAATAGTCTGGCACATAACCCAGGTATCGAACTTTAATCTAACTCCTGGCAAAAAAAAGCAAATAAGCGCATTTCCCAAAATTGATTACTTTTCCTTTAAAACCTGTGAGGAACCCAAGATCCCATTCATGTTCTGCTTGTTAAACAGTTGATAGATACATTGCTATTAAACACATTCGGTGAGGATTTTTTATTTTTTTATTATCAAGCAGGAAAAACCTCTGAAAATTACCACCATGCCATTTTAAGTGACATAAACATGCTACCGAGTCCGTCATTCCACCTATGCAAACCCTCCCCATTTTCTACGTGTCCACCAGTTACCCACCAACAAAGTCACACATTATCTCTAGTATCCCAAGACCTACTTGATCCAGATGAGTGAGTTGTAAAACTCTGGATCTATGGACTCCAGGTCTTTGAGAGCCAGAGGTTTGTTCAGAATGCGCTTGTAGAAGGGCAGGGAGAAACCTGTGTCGATGAATTTGCCATGGAACAAGGCCTAGAAAGGAAAAATACAGGACAGTTGGGTGTACAAATTTATTAAAAACAACAGCCAGATACAAACAGAAAAAAACAGTTGGTACCATGGCAATGAAGCGTCCTATGAACTTGAAGTACTTGAGGTGATCAGGGTTGATGTAGGAGGCAGGGTTGATCTGCAGACAGTAGTTATCCTTGCCAGCATACTCAAACAAACAGTACATGGGGTTCAGTACTTCATGAGAGAGTAAGAAGAACCATTCCCTGAAAATAAAACCACAGATGACCATAAAACACAATTAAGTGAAAGTGGTCTAACCACCTCAACCAGTATGGTTGAGGTGGTTTGCAAAATCTTGTAGATCAGGATTTCAATGAGATATAAGGAGATGTGCTTTCATTACTACAACATCTTTTGTGAGGTAAGGACAGTGTCAAAAAGATACAAATAAGGAAAAAACACACCTTAGTAGCAGTGACACAATTGTAATTGTACAAAAATTCAGTTGACATTACCTGGCCACACCTCCATAGTCCAAGCCTTCCTCTCCAGGGAAAATTATCCACAGTCTCCGCCTCAAATCTTGAGGATGGAAGCTCATGATCTTTGAATGCAGAAAAATAATTATAACAGGTACACACCTCAAACATTAACAAGACAATACTGTTAAACAGAGAAAGAGAAAAAAGAAGACAGCATCTTGAGATGATCACCTGTTGGAATGAATCCTCAAACAAGGTTTTCCGGGAGACATTAATCTTAATATGCTGAGGCATCGACAATTGCTGAGAGTTGGGGGAAAGGGGAGGATAAGAACTTTACAAATACTTTCACATTTTAGACCATTTGAAGTGAACATTAACTTTATCTTTGCACATTCAGAGACATGACACAAAGTAGCCACACAACAACAATTGTGGGAAGTAACATTTTAACACCTGTTGTGCAGCACATACCTGACACCAGAACCTGAAGTACTGCACTTTGGCTTTGAAGTCTCTGACATATGTTATCTGTGGCCCATTCTCACTGTGGAAAAGACCAGAAGACCCATTTTCAATGTCCATTCAAGCAGCACATTTTGTTGATGTATCTATGGCAAGGAAAGTGATGTGAAACTATGCTGCCACTGAGCCTGTGAATGTTCTCATTTGTCCAGGTCATCGTTGTGGACCAGTCCCAGCCTGGTCAGATGCGTACATGAACTGATGAAGCCTCTTGGATGAGAGGTGAAACGTCTTCCTAGATAAATAACCAAGTCCAGTTGCTTTTGACTGAAATTGCTTTGGGGATATGCTGCCACTGTATAGCGTATATGCTGTTTAGGGATGCTCTAATCAGGCTTTTTATCATTGTAATAAGGATAATCCATGTGATACCAATCAATTCAGTTCAATTCAATTTTATTTATAATGCCAAATCATAACAAAAGTTATCTCAGGACACTTTACAGGGTAGGTATAGACCACACTCTATGATTGAAATCAATGATTTAAATGCATCTAATCTAAACTTCAGACAACAGCTCCTGGACAAGTATCAGTTTGGGAAAAAAACAAATGACCTGTAGCTCCACTTGTAAGCAGTGCCTAAAATTAACACCATTTAAACAAGAACTTACAGTGAAGATTTCCCTGTGCGAGGGTCAATGTAGGTTGTGGTTCGCCTGTTGTGGTCTACAAAGTAGGGAATACCATCCACAGTGAACCTCATCTCCCAACCCTCTGGCAGTGGCTTGTCATTCAGCAGCCTGAACAGTACAAAAACACATGAATATATACATTAAATACATTAATTGTTAAAGACATAAATGGATACACACAACTTACACTGCAATGAAATTGGTTAATCAAATTACAAAAGAAAATGTGCACTAATAACTGAGATACACAAACAGGAGCATTAACTATTTATGTACAAATAAAACAGCAGACATATTAATGTGTGAATATTAAATGGTCGTCGTGAAGAAGAATTCCCTAACACTGAGGTTTTCTTGATATAACCATGTTTGCCTGATATTTGACTTGTATTCTCTTCAGTGTGATATGAACATTCAATAAATTTCGATCAAATAATTCAAGAATGTGGAAATATCATAAATATCAAATATCTATAAGTATGCCCCATTAAAATTAAAAAAAACCTCCATACTGCTCAACAGTTATTAACTAGTGACATGAAACTGTTTGGTCAGATGCTTTCCTTTGTGGACACATAACGTCCCTTTTGAAGACTCTTATAGCAATTATCCCCTAAAACCAATCATGTTTGTGAATACTACCAATATATTTGACAAAGCTTTTAGTTGTTAAACGTTTCTACATTCTACAATTGTACACTTTCAAAATTGTTAGTATGCGTTTGTGCTGTCATTATCCACCATTTGTTTCTAAGCATAAAAGAATAACCACATGTGTGTCACTCCATCATTCTCCATACTTCAGTAGAAATACTGGAGCTGAGCAAGTTGCTGACACATTAGCGCCTCTTACAGACAATTAAAACTGTAGCTAAGTTAGTCAGCATTATTTATAGTCAGTTTATTAATAAGGTATGACAGTATCAAGATACACATTACAAAACACACAGGCTCAGGCATCTCACCCTTGTGTCCTGGGGTCCTCCCACTGTGTCGCCCGAGTCGGGTGATGAACAAAATACACTCTGCCGTTGGTGTCTGTTCTTTTCTCTGACATAAGAAAAACAATCAATTCAATGTTATGCATCTTTTCAGTGACAACAACAAGAAGAAATGCTCCAATGCAAGGTGCTGTTTACCCCAACCATGTGGCAAAGGTCCCAGTGGGTCAAACTCTTTGTTGGCTGTGGCTGCCAACTGGTCCTGGAGCTGAGCCAGAGAGAGAAAGGGACACATGCTGATAAAGTCTAAAAAATCTGCCTTTGACAAAGCCTTTTAAAGCAAACAGAACTGTAGTGTAGTTCAAATGTAACATAAAGCAAGTGTAATTGATTTCATCGCATTCGTATCTCTGTTCCCACAGTGTTAACATTTGAAGTTCCTCAACCAAGCGACCTAAAACATGCTAGCCATAGCTATCTATTGCTAGGATCATACAGAGAGTCATGCAGTCCTCCCCATTTGAGTCCATTTCAGACCTAAGAGCCAAACATGTTCGCCTTACTGTTACTTCACTTGGATATTGAGCTTTAGTATGCAGAACGATTTATGTGCAAGGTTCAACACTGAAATGTAGTTTTCACATTCATATTTATCAACACTGGGAGGTGGGGTGGGGGGTGGGGGGGGGTTTGTTTGTTTGTTTTTAATGGTAGAAGGAGAAGATGTCAATTATTACTCAAAGCAGAGTATTTCTGCTTGGTCATTGGTCATTAATCATGTCCGGACTGGATCTTTAAGTAAATTAAAACAAACTAGACCTGCAAGCAGGTATCAACGGGGTCCAAGCCCTCGGGCAACTCAGGCCCGTTGACCTGCGGAGGTGATGCAATTCGGACCTGCAGGTCCACAGGCAACGATACAAATCGCAGCTTCAGCGCAGTACAGACAGTAGTTTGAATTAGTATTTGAATTAGTGGATATTGCGTTTGTTCACAAAATGCATGCATTACTCAATTTTTCACAACGGCCCCAGCTTGTGTGGGAATGAGGTTGTCAGATTTTGCACAGACCCTCAGTGGAGCATGGGAAGTAACTTTTACAAGTTGTATGATAATCAGAGAAATTCTGCATAGTAACGCACCACTTCTTGTTTTGACTAAAACGCACAGGAAGTCCCCTATAACTTCCACATTTTGATAATTTTTGATTGTAGGGACAGAAAGATTATGTGTGCAAAATTTCATGCTGATGGGACTCTCGGCCTAGGATGAGTTTGCAAAAGTAGTTTTTGAATATTTTTGCATGGTTGGTGTGTTTTTCAATTTTGCTTAACAGCACCAACTAATGTCTGATTGATCTCAAATTTTGCACATAGCCTCAAGTTACCATGAAGAACTATCAGTCTGGGTTTGATGTTAATCGGACTAATTATTGCAGAGATATACACACTTCCTGTTTTGATTACAACATACAGGAAGTTCTTCCTTTCTAACTCACACATGTTTTGGACTATTACAATTCTTTTGATAACTTTTCATCAAGATTATTGAAAGATAATTCCTGCAAAGTTTTGTGGTGATCGGACTTAGCCTAGGAGGAGTTTAAAAAAAATTGTATTTTTTTAGTTTTTGCAAAAGAAATGTGCCACGGTCTAAATCCCAAGATTCAGCGCCTTACAGAGAACATGTGGACGTAAGAAATCTATATTTGCGATAAACGATGTAGAGGCCAAAAAGCCTTTTCCTTGATTTTAGCGCCACCTTGTGGTGGACATGTGTCAAGTTTGGTGTGTTCTGCAGGGGCCCCAGTCTATACATCCCCTAAAAGTTTTGTTTACATAACGGTTAATGCTGTGATACGGTGATATTCAAAACAGCTCCACCTCCTGGATGGTTGATGTCATATTTTTCTCAAAGCTTCAGACGAGCAGCAGAAACTATTGTTGTAAGTTTCTTGTTAACCTGACTTATAACTGCTATGACATGATGAATTCTGCATTATAGCGCCACCTAGTGGTTGGCTGTTGTCAAAGTTTGTAACAGGCCTCAGTAAGACACAGAAAACTAGATTACTAAGTTTTGTGTTGATCAGACACAATTTGGAGAAGATATGCAGCACTTCCCGTTTTGACTGTAATCTACAGGAAATTGTTCCTTTACAATTTGTGCCTGAACGCCACATATTTCCAGTTTAATGGCAAATTTTACAGACAAAACACAGCTGTGCCATGGGTTCACCAGTATCCCCTATTGTGGCAAATCTATACATGGGGGAGGTAGAGGACAAGGCTTTGAACTCCTTCAAAAGGAATAACACAGAGCCATTGGTTCAGATATGTGGACGACACATGGGTTAAAATCAAATCCAAAGAGGTGCCAACTTTTACCGAACATATAAACTCAGTGGACAGAAAAATCAAGTTCACCAGAGAAGAAGTCGAGGACAACAGTTGCCTTTCTTAGACTGTGACGTCCATATGGAGAATGACAGAAGCCTCCACATTGGGGTATACAGAAAACCCACTCACACAGATCAATATCTACTGTTTGTCTCCCACCACCCCCTGGCACACAAGCTTGGAGTTATCAGAACACTGCAGCATAGAGCTGATAACGTACCCACCAGCTCACAGGCCCAAGGGGAAGAACGCAAACACCTGAGAGGCGCCCTCACAACTTGTGGTTACCCCAGCTGGACATTTGTGAAAACAGCAGCTGCTTCCAGAAAGAAAACCAAAGTGGTTGAGAAAGAAAAACAAAACAAGAGAAACAACAAAGTCATCCCGTATGTGGCTGGGGTATCAGAGAAACTCAGGAGGATCTTCAACAAACACTGCCTCCCTGTGTATTTCAAACCCAGTAACACACTCAGACAGAGACTTGTACATCCCAAGGACAGAACACCACACACCCACAAAAGCAATTTGGTTTATGCTGTCCAATGCAACGAGGAATGCAAAGATCTCTTCATTGGAGGTGGTCTGAGATACCACTTATCTCCAATTTATAATGCTGCCCTTTCATCCCTTCCCAGGAGATTCAACAATCTGACCTCAAAGAACAACTGTTCACAAATGGCCTCCTGTGACTCCAACGACTGTCGTTAAGACTCAATAGAGCACTAACGAAGTCCAAACCAACTTCCCACCAACGACTGTCACTCCAACGAATGTCGTTGGCACTTGGAGCACAAAGGGTTCCAGTGACATCATCGGCCTCGTGCACGGCCTCACTAGATGCTAAATACCTGGATCTGCACATCAGTTAGTTGGACCAGTCCCAGCCTGGTCAGATGCATGAATGAACTGATGAAGCCTCTTGGATGAGAGGTGAAACGTCTTCCAAGACAAACAACAGAGTCCAGTTGCTTTTGACTTAAATTTCACAGGCTTTTGATCAGGAACATCAAAATATGATGTGTACCAAGTTTCATCTTGATCAGACACTAGGAGGAGTTTGAAAAAGTAGCTTTCACATATAGGAAGATTAAGTAGAATTTTAAATGTGCGAGGTACGATGTGGGAGTTAGAGGCAAAAACGAATTCCACTTGATCATAGCCCAGCCTGCTGGTGAACATGTTTCATTTTTGGTGTCTGCTGTGTGTGCAGGGGTCTGAACCAAAGTTCAAAGTCTCACCTCCATAACTTGTACAGTGTAGGCTGCAGTATGAGTTTTACCGATGGAAAAAAAAATGAATACAAATCCTTGCGAAAACAATAAGGTTCCCAATACCACTGGTACTGGGCCACGCTGGTGCTTGCATTGCATGGCCCCCTAATAAATGTTCAAACTGTGCTTTATGTGCAGTGAATGAAAAAACAGTAAAACAGTGACTGCTCTCACCCCATAAATGAACCTCTGGTTAAACTGCTGCATGGCTCCCTGCAGCTGGCTGCGCTGGTGCTGCCACTCTTCATAGTTACGCACCGACTCCTGTGTGGGGCGTTGCCACGTAGTAGTTCGGGTTATGTGGTCAACATAGTACACCCTACCCATCGGGTCCACCCTGCGCTCCCACCTACAGAACAGGGAAAGTAAAAGACAATGAAGGCTCCTGACAGCCATAATAATCTGTTCTAGTATCTTAATAAAGTCACTGACATTACATTTAAAAGGACAATGTGACTAAAAAAAAGAGTGTAACTCTTCAGTAATGATTCAAGTGGTTATGAAATATGCCTGTACTAATCGGAGATCATTTGTATGCTACTATAACAAAAAATAGATCAAATGTGTTGGTACCCTGTGGGCAGAGGATCAGGCCTTTCCCAGGTTGTCCTTTTCTCAATGTGATCCACATAGTACATTCTTCCGTTCTGGTCCACCCTTTGCTCCCACCTACAGAGACAGGTGAGTGAACAAAGACAAAGCACAGGAAGGGAGGTCAACTACAGAACAAACAAATTCTGTCATTTGAAAAACAGAATTATTTAAAATACCTAAAAATGTTGCTATCTAATACAACAACAACAACAAAGAAAGATTTTAAAAGCTGGAGTCTAATATGCCCGTTAACAGCAAAGACTTGCAGAACCAAGAGTAGTCACTTGCTCATTTACCCTGGTGGTAAGGGACCGTTAGTAATGGGTGTGATTCTGGGAGTTGTTGTGGCCAGTGCTGCTGAGGCAGAAGTCCCTGGTTTGGGGCCACTTGCTGTCTGTGAAGAACCTGCTGATGCTGATGCTGCTACAGCGCTTGAGTCATCCTGCTGATTTGAACACCCACTAGCTGACGCCTGAGAGGAGCCATCGGAAGCTAGACCTTCACTCAGCTCACTAGGGGAGGAACTGCTAGAAGAAGCTGGGGAGGGGAGAGGGAGGATGGCAGAAAAGAATCTGTGAATTATTTTGCAGATATTTATTTGCTTTGATTGAAGTCGTTTAACACAATGCACACACTATTTCTGTATATGAAAGAAAATCAACTATATGTGAGAATTTGAAATGACTGGTATGTCAAATTGTATATTGTAAAGTCTTTGATATCTTGTGTCGTTCCTACTTGGTGAGGCTGCTGGTCTACGAGGTGTATGAGGAGGAGGTCGGGCTGGTCTGGGAGGGCACGAGGCATTAGAGCCCCCTGGAGATCGGGAAGGAGAACCCGTACCATTGACAGCATTGCCATTAGGTACAATAATCCACTCCTCTGAGTCACTGGAGGGAGATGTGTCCCTGCTTGACCTGGGGATCAAGATATTTTCTAGGTCAGTTATTCTATAGTTATAAAATTAGTATTTTATATGTTAACAAAAAAACTTCATAAGATATATGCTATTATTTTTACCAAACACCTATCCTAAGATTTGCACAAAAAAGCATGTATAGGCCTGTAAAGTTTACTGAACCTGTTGCCAGTGTCGCCATTTTGTCTTGCATTTCCATTTGGAACAGAAGCTGGAATGACAGGGAACAAGGTGACAAGTGACAACAATTATAACTTGGGATGTTACTCCTGCAGCAGTTGGTTATTTAAGAATTGTGAGATATGTACTAAGTAAAAATAAATTTGTCAGTGCTTTCAGGCATATTATTGCCATTTCTGAAAACGTTCTTGTTACTTAACAGCTGACATATATATGATGATCTCTATATATCTGTGATGAGCCAAGATAGCCGATGTATCAACCAGGCTCTATAAAGAAGTCTAATCCGGAGCCAAATAAATTGATATCTGCAGTTGTAACAGACTTTTTTCACTAACACTGATGACTGTCGAATAAACTATGAAGGGAAAGGGAGGGAGAATCTCTTAGTAACTGCTAAATTACTGAATTATGTTTGTTTATGTTCTCCAAATGTTCATGTGGTCAAGCTAGTATAGTGGATTTTTGTCTGCGTGTGGTTCCGTACCATGTTCTTTCTCTGCTGAGGCAAAGGTTTCTGGATCTACCTGCATGCCGTCCAGACAGACTGACAGGTCACCTACAACATCCTGTGAGTCTCTGTCAGAGCACAGCTGCAATGTCTGCACCACCTCACATACTGGGGAGGGTACAGAATATATTGTTAAACAGGTGCTTATAATTTGCTCATAACATTGACCCATCACAACAAAATGAAAACAGATGATGCTACGACTGCTCTGAGGTCATTTACTCATTTTTCCCAATGAAAAATCTGAGATTAAAATTAAAAGACATTTTCACTTAGGGCCACCCTCACCGGCCTTTCATAATCGTCTCATTCTCAAGTGTTAGGGAAGAATTTATTATGATGCCGGAAAAGAAAAGAAAATGCCAGAGTCCTTTATGTCTGATACTGAAGGAGTTTAATTACTTGACCAAGGAGAAACAGAAGAGTCGTCAACACAAAGTAGTGCATAAAGCTACCTCAATTCTGAAACAGAAAACCCAGATTCTTATACTAGGAAGGTGGATCGAGACAGCAATGAGATGTGCTTAAATCTTGCTAAATGCATAAACATGACTTTAAGGAAGTGGCTGTGAGTGTTATCATTTAAGTCTACAGAGTCAGATTGGAGGCGCCAAGGGAATCGTGGCCTTGGCAGGCTCCAGGGAGTTGTCAGGGCAGCCTGACTGCCACAGAAATAATCAGAACAGATATTATACTACTATACTAACAAGGATTGGACATGAACCCAAACTGTCTAGGGAAAAATGTAATTATCCCTATAATCAAGGTTGTGGTTGCTCTTCTCAGTCCTGCTGGTGAAACTATGGGGCTCTAAAGACGGCAGTGTCAGTCAACTCTGTCAGCTCAAACCACTTTGGTCACAGTGGGGTGTAACAAGCAGCATGGTCGCAAGTACCTAGTAGTTAGGTTTTTAAAATCGTATTTAGTATTGTCAAATGGAAAGTAATTGGCAGCTTTATATAGAATATGGAACATAATTTAATGTCACATAGTTTGAACATGCCAATGTGAGTTATTGTACTAGGCGGTAATCAACTCCAAGCTAGAAGAAGGTCATAATTTAAAAGGTGAGGCCTCTACCGCAGTGAAAAAAATAACCCATTAAGTACTGTGTACATTGGTTGTTAAGCTTATCAAAGCGCAATAAAACATTCTCATAACAAACACAGGCACATATACACACATATAACACATATAACAGTGTGTTCAACATCTGCCAAATATAATATGCTGCTGATAAGACACACAAAATTAATACTGAAAGGGAGATTCCAAGGGATACAACTTTCCATCAACCTGAAATAGATAGACATGTGGTGGGAGCATTGTCCTGATTACTAGGGCTGCAGCTATTGAATCTTTTTTGTAATAGAGTATTCTACCGATTATCTCATCGATTAATCGAGTAATCGAATAAAAAAATATATATATTATGTCTGGGGTAGGCCTACTATGTGTGGTAACCTAACAGGTGTGTGTGTGTGTGTGTGTGTGTTTACCATGAATAAGTTTATTATTTCAACAATTCAAAGTGGTGCATAAAATTCTACGTGATGCACGTGTTTACTCAGCTTTCAAAGAAATAGCTTTATTTAGAAAATGAACCAGAGATAGATATTCTTAGGAAGAGCGACTCGCTGTCTTTCTGTTTACTGTTACAACAAGCAATAGACAAAATGCCACTGACACATTTCCTCAAACAAAAGTATAAAGACTGATCAGGTAGGGGACTTTTGATTTTAACATTCATAAAAAAGTAAACATAGAGGCATTCACGAGGACAGCTAATGTAACACATTCTCTTCCTGTTTCTCTGTCACTACGGCAACCGCCCTCCTTAAACCTGAACAGTGGCGCTTGGTGAAGTGGCGCCAATTACGGGCTGCTTTGGGCTCAGACGCTGAATCATCGATCTCGTGCTGTTGTGGAATAGGAGTTCTAGTTAGCAGTGGACACATTGCACCTTTTTGGCTTCTTTTTTAAGTGTGAAATGATCCTCTGCCTTTTCTGGATGTAGTGATGTGCATCCGCAAAAACAGTCCGTGTGGAACAATGATCCCTGCACTGAACAGGCCGCATAACGCGTGAGATAGGAATTAAAGGAATCATTCAGGAAGAGATTTTGCCTTTTTTGTAATCGAGTCACTCGAGTTATTGTTTCAGCCCTACTGATTACCTCATAATATTCTGTGGGAATCCACCGAAAGAGCCTAGAAATATTAGCCTCATACATACTTGACTTAAAAGATTCTTTTTTGACTTTAAACACAAGATTATCACTTACAAGAAAGAATGTAGTGGGAACTTACGTTTCAGGTCGTTAGCCTTGAGGGTCTCACTGATCTCCAGGATGGCCATTCCCAACAGGATGTCTGCTTTCAGTGTCTGGTGGCTCCAAACACGAAAGATCAGCTTACTGACCGGAGTCACAATTCTGAGGAAAAGTGAGAATAACACAAATTATTTATTTTTTTAAAGTTGGGGAGGTATTATATTAAGTATATATTCCTAACATATGTGTGTGAAGCAATGGTAAACCATTCCTTCTGGGATTTAGGGTGGTAATACACATAATCTATATACTTACAGATTTGATGCAATCTATGATTTTGAGATATAGTGCTCTAATTATATATGATATATATCTTTATTTATAAAATACCCCTGAGATAATTAGTTTTACCAGTAACTAACTCATTGGTACACGCTAGGACCTATTTCAATGGCACCATGATAAGGAAGTAAGTGTTGGGGGCATTAACTTTGTTAACTCAGCTGCTATTTTTATTCATATACATCAGATATTCAAAAAAAAACTTCCAAGTATTAAGTTTATCCTTATTGACAGAATCACCAAATTCCCAGCTCAGTAACTTAACACCATAAACAGACTGACTAAAATATAGACAACAAACATAGACTCTACACTTACAACATGCCAACTAAAATATAGACATAAACACCCACAATGCTTTATGTAGATTTAGTTAAAATAAAAATAACATTCCTATTATCAACTCGCACATCACCCAATAATTAATTCACTATTTGTTAAACTGATTTCTCTCTGGTGACAAACACGACAGTCATACTCACACTGTGACAGCATGCCTCCATTTGGGACTGTGTGTGTTGTTGCACTTCTCAGTCCTCTTCGATTGGCCATCCACGGCTAATTCAACATACGGGCTGGGACCAAACCAGTTCTTTTTGTTTTCCTTTAGCTTAGCTGAAAGCACTTGAAATCAGAAAACAACACAGTGAACTAGCTGTTATTTAACTTTCTGTAGATTTAATCATAATTTATTAGAGGTTGCATTTTGTAAAGATGCAGACAGCTTGCTTATATCATGAACATATAAATAAAAACCACCACTTCCTTTAGCTTCCCAGTACTGAACACAAAACACAACAGCAGTCGGTGACAGTTCTTAAAGTACGTTTTCACTATACTCGCTCCTAAGACAAAGTCAAACAGTACTGAAAACTACAGCTTTATAAATTTGTGTCTATTTTTATTGATAGATGAGCTTACAAATCTTTCAGTGATAACTCATAACTTACCTGTGACCTGTAATTGGGCCTTCATGGCTCATCCTTAACACTGCAGCCTTGTCGAAGGGACCTGCACCTGCAACCAGTGACGTCAGATGAAAACATGGGACACTCTATGCGGGTAACCTACATACAGAATCACTCTGCAACCTAAAAGTGATTAGGGTTAGGGCATAGCTTTGCTTGGAATAGCAATATCGACTGGTGAGACAATCTAATTAAGACAAGGGGATATGTTTGGTAGTTTCAGCAATCTGTAGATAATAAAATAGTATGTTTGTAGTGATTCTGACTCACTAACTTGTTGATCTTCAGTAAAAGCTAAACTAAATATTTCAGGTGAATTTGCTTCATAGTATGAATTTAAGCTAAACTGTATTTCATTTTAAGATTATTTCAACTGTATATGATCCCACTGACAGTCTTGTAATTATGGCCTGACTTTCTGACTCATCATATGCAGTATTACTTTAAAACTCTACACAATCTATATCAAATTTGTATAATTTAAATTCTTCAAAAATACAAACTTCACCAAAATGCACACCACTAACTGCGCTGCTTGTCAGCAGAAAAGACGGGCAACTGCTTGGGGCCCCAGGCCAGTAGGAGGCCCCCGAGGGCTGACAAACTTTAAACTACAGCAGTGACAATGCGCAAATATTGTGACTTTAGGAGACCTGACCTCCCTAAAGGTTCCCCACCTGACTCCACCCACTCTTGTTGCAATTTTGTTTTGTTTTTTTTAACCCGGTTGCAAGTTAAATACATGATTAAGTTTAAACAAACCTAATGACAACTAGAATATGCAGTTTTGAAATTCAAAAAATTACATTTTGCAATCGTTTTGTTGTCCGATTAATAATAACATAAAGATGATGGACGCTGATTAAATGGGGCCCCTTGTGAATTTTAGCTTTAAAGCCCCCAACAGACTCTAGAATCGCCTCTGCTTTTAATCTCAGCTATTTCAAGAAACCGCCGTGTAACGTTGCCTTTCATAACGGAAATCCCGTCCCCTAGTTTTAAAGCTAAATTAAGTCTCACTAAACCTCCCTTGCTAATCTTTGACAATATCCCTTGACAAGCCAGGGAGGTAGTTTCAAAAGCAATACAACGTGAGTACATACATATGTTTTAACAAACGAGAAAGACGTGGAATAAACAGCAACATCAAGTTGTCAAAGAGGCGACGTGTTCCCTGCACCATGAAAGTAGAACAACTGTAGCTTCATCTGTCAAGTTAGCAGGGGGGTTAGCCAGCAGGTTTGTTGTCAAGACAACTTAAAAAAAACACTAGCCTTTTGTAAGGTGACGGCTCGACTGTGCTATTTCTAAAAAGTATTATTGGCTACAATGTTATAGTTTTGTTAATAACAGAGAAGTTCCAGCACCTGAGGGCAACTTTGTTCGCCGACGTCCTGAACACCGAGAGGCTTAGTTAACGTTAGCTTACGTGCATTAACTAACGGTAGTCATGCAAACACCAAAGCGGTTACTTGAGCAGCTTCGATCGTTCAGTCGAGGTAATCTCACAAATTTCATTCAGTGAAAAACCCGACGGCCATACCTGACAGAAGCAGATAAAAGGACCAACCAGACTTCAGCTGCAGCCTCGGTTGTTGACAGGTAGCTGCCTCGGCACAGCCCCGTGTTCCGCTAGCCAGAACAAGACCAGCTTTTCCGGTGCGAGCTTTTCACAGTAAAATTCTATCTCCACAATAGACAGTATCATCTTTACATCAGGGGTCTTCAACGTTTTTAGGCAAAGCACCCCTAAGCTGAAAGAAACAAGAAGCAGGGACCCTATGGTGCGCGGATTTAACATTTAATCGAATAACACTCCTATTTGATTTAAGATATCGATTGTAGGCTACCATTTCTGCTAGTCAAAATCAATTCTTACTAATCAGAATGATAATTGAAGATATCCCCATTGATATTCTTCCTATCTACAATCGTCATTTCAGATATCCACAACACCATTCTTACGTCAAAATGACATTATGGATAACTGGAATGTTGTTGTTTTTTTTTTTTGGGGGGGGGGGGGGTTCTGAAATTAAAAGTTGAATATGGAGAATGAGCAGAACACCGCCATCTAGTGTCTCAAGATCGTAGTCACAACAACCAAAAATAATTCCACCACTCAGGTTGCCATGTTCGTCAGACCTGGCCCAGTAGCCTCCGGAGTCTGTTTGAACCCATCCCCTCCGTCAAATCGCACCATAAAAACAAGTATTGCAGAGGAGTTTGACTGACAACTGAAACTCCATTTCACCCAGTGCCAGCCTACAGTAGCTGCACCCAACAACAGACAACCCTTGCAACCCACAATACCGGCCGCTATTGGCTGGTACAATGTAGACTGAATGTGACAGGAATACATTGTCAAACCCATCAAAAAATGTTTCAAATATTTTTTCAGACTACATTTTTTTTATTATGGAAAAGCAATACTTTCATTCTGTACCCCTCAAATGCCCGTGGGTGTATTATTATTATTATTATTATTATTATTATTATTATTATTATTATTATTATTATTATTATTTCAATATAGCTTTTAAAGAAGATTCTACAGATTCAACCTTTGAACTTATGACTAGTAACAGTTGGATTGTATATCTGAAATGGGAGTTTTTCCTGGTAAGAATTACATTAGGACGTGGAATGTAATCTCTCTGTCGGGGAAGGAGCCGGAGCTTGCGCGGGAGGTGGAGCGCTATCAGTTAGATCTGGTGGGGCTTACCTCCACGCACAGTCTCGGTTCTGGAACCGTACTCCTGGATAGGGGTTGGACCCTATTCTTCTCTGGAGTTGCCAAGGGTGTGAGGCGCCGCCCGGGTGTGAGGATACTCACAAACCCCCGGCTGAGCGCCGCGAGAGGGTCGCCTCCTTACGCATGCAGGTGGTAGGGGGGAAAACTCTGACTGTTGTCTGTGCATATGCACCAAACAGCAGTTCAGAGTATTCGGCCTTCTTGGAGACCCTGAATGGAGTCCTGCATGGGGCTCCGGTAGGGGACTCCATAGTTCTACTGGGAGACTTCAACGCCCACACGGACAATCAGAGTGGTCGTCAGTTATTAGACTTCTGTGCTAGTCACAGATTGTCTATAACTGACACCATGTTCGGACATAAGGATGCTCATAAGTGTACGTGGTACCAGAGCACCCTAGGCCAAAGGTCGATGATTGATTTTGTGATTGTATCATCTGATCTGAGGCCGTATGTTTCGGACACTCGAGTGAAGAGAGGGGCAGAACTGTCAACTGATCACCATCTGGTGATGAGTTGGGTCAGAGGATGGGGGAAGATTCTGGACAGACCAGGTAACCCCAAACAAGTAGTGCGGGTGAACTGGGAACGTCTGGAGGAGGCCCCTGTCCGAGAGATCTTCAACTCACACCTCCGGGGGAGCTTTTCTGGCATCCCTGTGGAGGTTGGGGGCATTGAACCGGAGTGGGCAATGTTCAAAGCTTCCATTGCTGAAGCTGCAGCGGTGAGCTGTGGCCTCAAGGTCCTAGGTGCCTCAAGGGGCGGTAACCCTCGAACACCATTGTGGACACCGGTGGTCAGGGAAGCTGTCCGACTGAAGAAGGAGGCCTTCTGGGATATGTTATCCCAGAAGACTCCGGAGACAGTTGCAAGGTACCGACAGGCCGGAGGGGCTGCATCCTTTGCTGTGTCAGAGGCAAAGCAGCTGGTGTGGGAAGAGTTCGGAGAAGTCATGGAAAAGGACTTTCGGGCGGCACCAAGGTGCTTCTGGAAAACCATTCGACATCTCAGGAGGGGGAAACAGGGAACCGTCCAAGCTGTTTACAGTAAGGACGGTACGCTGGTGACCTCAACCAATGAGGTAACCGGGCGGTGGATGGAGCACTTTGAGGAACTCCTTAATACAACTAAAACGCCCTCTTTTGTAGAGGCAGAGCTGGAGGCTGATAGGGAATCATTGTCAATATCCCTGGCGGAAGTCACTGAGGTAGTCAAACAACTCCACAGTGGCAAAGCCCCAGGGGTTGATGAGATTCGTCCAGAAATGCTGAAAGCTTTGGGTTTGGAGGGGCTGTCTTGGTTGACACGTCTCTTCAACATTGCGTGGAAATCTGGGACAGTGCCAAGGGAGTGGCAGACTGGGGTGGTGGTTCCTCTGTTTAAAGAGGGGGACCAGAGGGTGTGTGCCAATTACAGGGGTATCACACTACTCAGCCTCCCTGGTAAACTCTACTCCAAGGTGCTGGAAAAGAGAGTTTGTCCAATAGTCGAACCTCAGATTGAAGAGGAACAATGTGGATTCTGTCCTGGACGTGGAACAACGAACCAGCTCTTCATTCTCGCAAGGATCCTGGAGGGGGTCTGGGAGTATGCCTATCCAGTCTACATGTGTTTTGTGGATCCAGAGAAGGCATATGACCAGGTCCCTCGGGAGATACTGTAGGAGGTGCTGCGGGAGTATGGGGTGAGGGGGTCACTTCTGTGGGCCATCCAATCTCTGTACACCTAAAGCGAGAGCTGTGTCAGGATCCTCGGGCAGTAAGTCGGATTTGTTCCCGGTGGGGGTTGGCCGTCGCCAGTGGTGCGCTTTGTCACCAATCCTGTGCGTGATTTTCATGGACAGGATATTTGTTGTTGTGGGGAGGGGTTGCAGTTCGGTGGGCTGAGGATCTCGTCTCTGCTTTTTGCAGATGATGTGGTCCTGATGGCATCGTTAGTCAGTGACCTTCCGCACTCACTGGATTGGTTCGCAGCCGAGTGTGAAACGGCTAGGATGAGGATCAGCACCTCTAAATCTGAGGCCATTGCTCTCAGCAGGCGACCGGTGGATAGCTTACTCCAGGTAGGGAATGAGTCCTTACCCCAAGTGAAGGAGTTCAAGTACCTCTGGATCATGTTCACGAGTGAGGGGATGATGGAGCCTGAGTTTGGCCGGAGAATCGGAGCAGGGGGGGCGGTGTTGCAGTTGCTCTACCGCACCATTGTTACAAAAAGAGAGCTGAGCTGGAAGGCAAAGCTCTCAATCTACCGGTCAATCTTCGTTCCTACCCTCACCTATGGTCATGAAAACTGGGTCATGACTGAAAGAATGAGGTCGCGGGTACAAGCGGCCGAAATGGGTTTTCTCAGGAGGGGGGCTGGAGTCTCCCTTAGAGATAGCGTGAGAAGTTCAGCCATCCGTGAGGATCTCGGAGTAGAGCCGCTGCTCCTTCGCGTTGAAAGGAGCCAGTTGAGATGGTTCAGGCATCAAGTAAGGATGCCCGCTGGGCGCCTCCCTAGGGAAGTGTTCCAAGCACGTCCAGCTGGAAGGAGGCCTTGGGGAAGACCCAGGACCAGGTGGAGAGATTATATCTCCACACTGGCCTGGGAACGCCTCGGGATCCCCCAGTTAGAGCTGGTTAATGTGGCCCGGGAAAGGGAAGTTTGGGGTCCCCTGCTAAAGCTGCTGCCCCCGCGACCCGACCCCGGATAAGCGGATGAAGATGAGATGAGATGAGAATTACATTACCGATGTCCAGAATATTCATAATAGATAATAGATGATAGAATTACATCTAAATGTAATTGTATGAAAGCCCAATACACATGAATGGCAAAAGTGGCGTCATTAGTACTGGCAAGAATTACGTTTTGGATATCTGAAATGACAATTGTAGATAGGAAGAATATCAATGTGAGTATCAATGAAGCTATGTTATGTTTATTTCTGTTGATTCCAAAGAAAAGGGAAGTTATAAATCATGGTCAGGGATGTAGATATTTTGTGTTGAGATGAACACAGCCTTTCAAATCACTAGCAATAATAGAATAAAACAAAAAATCTATGTATAACTATAGTGCTTAAAACTTGTTCTCTCTTAGATTGAACTTTAATCTACCAATGCCTTATCAATTAAATTCAATTAAATTGTATTTATATTGCCAGATTTAAACAAAAGTTATCTCAGAACACTTTGCAGAGTAGGTATAGACCACACTCTATGACTTATTTATGATTTACATAGACCGAACCATTGCTCCATAGAGTACGGTGGCAACTAAAACCTTCGGTATAACAGACAGGAACGTCAGACAGACCCAGCTCTGTGGAGGACGGACAGAGTATCTGGAAAAGTATTATTATCCCCCGGCAGACTAGGCCTATAGCAGCATAATTAAGTAGAACAAAATCAGCTTAAAAATAACAACATAGCTAAGGGCTCGTTAACCCTAGCAGTAAGCTTTATCAAAAAGGAAAGTTTTAGGTTTACTCTTAAATATGGGGACAGCGTCTGCCTCCCGAATAACACTTGGTAGTTGGTTCCACAGGAGAGGAGCTTGGTAGCTGAAGGTTCTGCCTCCCATTCTTCTTTTGGAGACTCTGGATACGACAAGTAGCCCTGCATTCTCAGAGCGCAGCGATTTAGTCGGGTAATACAGTACTATGAGCTCTTTAAGATAAGACGGAGCCTGACCAATAAGAGCTTTGTACGTAAGGAGAAGAATTTTAAATTCTATTCTGGATTTTACAGGTAGCCAGTGCAAAGAAACTAATAGAAGGTTGTTAGTAATTTTTACCAGTGCTGGCTCAGTGCTATGATTCACGCTAAATTCTGACTGAAAGTCCTCAAATAACTCATTATTATGTAAAAAGTCACACAGCTGATTGGCAACTAATTTCTCAAGGATCTTAGAGAGAAAAGTAAGGTTAGACATAGGTCTATAGTTGGCTAGTACCTCAGGATCAAGACTGGGCTTTTTAAGAAGAGGTTTAATTACAGCTACTTTAATAGACTATGGTACATAACCTGCTGATAAAGACATGTGCTAACTAAAGGTAACACTTGAGACGTGTAACCATCAGTGTTGTTAGTTGAGTCTTTGTCAGTTGAATTTTGAATTTACTTCCTTGATTAATATCAATCATTTGTATATTTGATCTTATTTATGTATCTATGTAAACAGGACCTTGTGTAAAAAAAAAGGTATTTATAACAAGGCATTTAAAAGAGCCTTTTGAAATAACTGAAAAAATAATAAATAACAACACATCAAAAACAGAAAGCTAAAGTTTCCCTTTAAGATGAGTAAAATAAAATATTTCAATTGCTTCAATATTACTGTGTAAATAAAAGCCATAGCTGTCCCCCTCAATTTGTACCTTCATTTTTAAATGTAGGTGCTAATTTATTTACAGTTAACAAAGATGGACACTGCATGAAGTTAAAACCATTCAAACTCAATAAAGCGGTGTGATTTAGCTTTTCAGTATCAATATGCAGTTTATGTTATTAGAGAACACAGCATTTTCAGGTCTGCTATTCAGTTACCTGTTTTTCAAGGTAGATGAGGTTACAGCTTCTATTTTGTTTTGTTGCTCGTTTGTTTTCACATTTTAAAAAAAACATAAATTATTATTATATCATCTTTATTCTTGGATTCATTTTAATTTTATTAAATTAAATTATGTTTGTTTAGTATAGTTTGTTCTAATTTTTCTCTGTTTTGTAATTTTTTTGAATTGTTCTCAGATTATTTTCAGATCTCCTGCGTTTGTCATAGGCTTGGTGCCTCAAAGATATTTCTCTATCTTTGTTTCTATTTCTCATTTTCATTTATTTTCTTTTGCTTTAGGCAAAGTCCTTTTTTATGTCTATGTTAAAACTCCTTCTGATGCAGTTTTGCAGCAGTAGCTTGGAAGGCGGAGGCCCTGCAGCATTTCTGTTCTGTGTTTACTCTGATAATTCTGAAGCATCAGACGTTATCACCATTAGTTTCATGAAAACACAATTGTCGCAAAATTATTTCCCTTTAATCAACAAACATTATTCATTTATAACCCAACAGTGGCTCAATGCAATCGCTGTTAGGCTCAAATCTCTTATTTATTCTCCTCTAAATGTGTTTGTGAGAGTTTTATAAACATGACCTGGGTGCTGGGACAGGCTGTCATGTTTTCGTTCAGTCACTGAATCTAGGTCAGATTTTCAGAAAACATTATTCTTCGGCCAATTTTCTTTTCTTTTGCCCCTCCTGTTCACACAAATATATACAGGCATTAATTAAAGCATTAAATATTTGAAATGCATTTAACTTTTTATTAACCCTCCTTTATTTAACTTCTATATTTAAATCTCTCCTTATGTACTTGAACATTCATTATTTTGTTAAAGCTGCAATTTATTTACATTTACTTTGATTTATTCTAATGCTCAATAAATGACAAGATTAAGCAACATTTTTTAAAACCCTGATTAGTATTGGTGTAATCTCAACAAAGGATGTTATTTTCATTTGAATCTACCACTAACGTAACATTTAATCATGTTCATTTTCTAGAGGATGAACCGATGTTTGCATTTGTCAAGGCAAATAGTTGAATAATCATAGTAATTGAATAATCTATTTCTAGATTCCATTGGTTTTTAGTTTTATCCTTTGGTTTATCAAATCTCATGGTTCAAGGAGATGCCCATGTCCCAAATTTCAGTTTAATATGATATAAAAAGCAGGAAAATCTCCATTATTTGAAATGCTTCAGCATTTTTTGCCATCTGTCATGAAATTTACTTTTAAGAGTAATTTTTTTAAAAATGTATTATTTTACTTCATTAATTTATTTCTAAATTCTTCTCCTATATATATATATATATATATATATATATATATATATATAAATAATTTCATATCCATATGCATATATTCACGCATCCATACAGCCAGTCACATACAAACCGCACAACACAAATACCAATGCAATGCAATTATTCAGTCCGTCACAGATCATGGGGTCAACACAACTTATTCACAACCTACAATACTTTTTTCTGCCCCCGTTGCTGAGGAGGAAAGTCGCAGATAAAAGGAAAGACACAAACTCCTTCACCAAAACTAACTAGCTAACTTAACCCCACATTTTCACACACACACACACACACACACACACACACACACACACACACACACACACACACACACACACACACACACACACACACACACACACACACACACACACACACACACAAACACACACACACACACACACACACACACACACACCCACACACACACACACACACACACACACACACACACACACACACACACACACACACAGGCACAAAGGTGATGGGTGATAGAGAGAGAAAGGAAAAAAATTAAGGAATACAATATGATCCATGTCGTCACAAGGCACCTGCTTCCACGATATTGGACAAACAATGTATGCCACGGGTCCCCTATAACAAAAACCCCATATAACCCACTAAATGAACGGATTTAACCCCGCCTGGGTGACTTAACCTGGTATTGGGCCAATTCTACCTGCTAGCTCAACAGTCCTACAGACTTGAACTGCTCAGACCTCTCAAACAGACTTTCACTGTGTGACAATCAAAAATGTTGATCGAACTGCTGGCTGGCCCTTGCACAGACTCCCACTGTGCGTCAACAACAAGTGGACTCAAACCACTTGCAGGGGAGGGACTCAAACCCTCATCTTCTGGTACCACAAACAGAAAAAAACTCACCGGAGAATTCGTTGAGACTTTTCCACAGGTTCCTGGACCTTGGCAGTAAAAGGGCCCCCTGGTTCTTGGATGTCCCCCACGTCTCAGCTGAATTTGTGGCGAGGTTGGGGTAGGAGCTTCACTCCACTGCGCACAGAGTTCACCTTCAGTCTTGCCCCGTACGCGCCTCTCACTCCTCAAGGTCCCATCTGGGGTGCCAAATTGTTATGGGAAATATCCATCAACAAAGATTAGACACAAGGAAGTCTTGGCTTTTCTCCGTGGTTTTATTTCTCAAAGCATTTTCTGCAGAAAAGGACTGTGCACACACAAACAGAGGCTGCTGGGAGACAGAGAGAGACCCCGAGCTCAGGGCAGTTTTTCATTTTATACTATACATTAATACATAATCAGCGTTCAGATGGGTGACATACAAGCTAGAGCCCTATCATTAGTCACATTCATATCATATGATTAGCATACGAATAGGCAATAACCTTCATCATACTTGAAGAATGTGTTTTGTTCTGTGTTTTAAAACCCAACACATGCAAATTGTAATTTCCACTACACCCCCTACTACAAATTTTGTATTAAATTAAGTTGCACATTAAATTGAGCCTAACAGCTAGGGCAAATTAAAGCCTTCACAGCTTGGTGCATACAATACTAAGATATAACAATTATCATTATTAACATATTCATATATCTATACATCACATTTTAATGTTAAATGTATATTTGGGAGGCATATAAGCCAGTAAGCCCAAGCTTCATCGAGGTTGTGTATATATATGAATTTATCTTTTGTATCTTTGATCATAATATGTTGCATTTATGTTAATGTCTATTATCAAACATATTTTTGGAAAAAGAAAAAAAAAATCTTTGTAAGATTAGCAAACAATTTGGGACCCCCTGCAGTAACTCTGAGGAACCCCCTAGTTGAAGATCTCCACCATAGACTGTAACATCTCTACACTACAGTATCCAAATATTGCCCCCCCCCCAAAAAAAAAAAACAAAAAAAAATTTAAAAAAATGAACAACTATAACTTTAACTCAAACTTGAAATACTGCGATGCATTTTGCTAATTTTAAATATGGAAGTATTCTTGGCCTTGAAAATAATAGTTTAACAAAACCATAGAAATTCAACCAATCTAGATTTCACATCAAGGTCTTCATCTGTGCATGGGGTTTGCTCTGCTGTCATGGATCAGTCTGGTTTAATTGTCTCATTAATCTGACTTGCAACCTCAGTAGTTGTTTAAGTATATCCCTGGGGCTTTCAGGACTGTGATACTGTTGGAAGATATTAGGTTGGGATTGTTTTGTCTAATTGATCAGAATATTTTCTCTTATATCACTTACATTAATGATTAATGGAATTTACAGTTTTGTGGCTGCATGTTTGTCACCAGCCTGTAAGGTCAATAAAACAGTTCAGTACAGTTAATCTTTTATTGACACTGTACTCATTTATAACACCAATAATGACAAGCCCAAAGCCTGTCTGAAGAAATGTGTCTTGCTGCTATCTTTGTCCCCTTTAAATCTCTTTTCTTGCATATCGGATATGTCTGTGTAGTTATATGTTATTTTATTGAATATGCTTGTCTTTTTCCAAAAATTAAACATCACTTACTTAGTAGTCGTCGCATTCAGTTTTATTTTGAAGGCAAACACGCCATGACGTTGAAACTGATATTGACGTCACGATTACAAAAATACACTTTCCATAATTAAATTATACAATAAAGAGCGATTGTATGCATTTGAACTATGCAATACCACGCAATCTACTAGCTGGTCTGAGCCCTACACTGCATGCTGTGTTAATTAATAACATTTAATTCATAATAACAGTACATTGATGGTGACACGGTAAATGGCGATTCTTTTTTGGCACGCCCACTCCTGTCGTCCTCGAGCTTGGTCTCGTGATAGCGTCAAGTCAGCTGACAGCACCTCCAACGTCTCTCTTATATACAAATAAAAAAACATTTGATTCAGGTAGTTAAACGAAAGCACAGACATTTGGATATTAATCTCAACCACCACTGAAGATGTTGTCTCGTCTACTGAAGGAGCACCAGGCGAAGCAAAGCGAGAGGAAGGAGCAGCAGGGTGGGTGACTGGACAGCTGGTTAGCTATCGTGCTAACATGCTAAAAACAAAGTTGATGGAGTGTGTCAGAGGGCCCCGTAGTACGTTCACTATGATGATTTACTTAATGATGTTTTTACTTACACAGAGAGACGCAGGCGTGATGCTATTTCTGCAGCCACCTGTCTGACAGAAGCCCTGGTAGATCACCTCAATGTTGGGTATGGGAATTCTGCTCTCCGACCCCCCTGCTGTTTCTGTTTTGTTTCCTGAGATTTTGCAGATTTTAGCCTGATGTTACATTTGATAGTTGTTATTGGTAATTGGCTATTGGGCTCTATTGACAACCTGGTACCCTCACAAAGAAGGGTCTTATGTCCTAAAATGATATACTGCGCATAATTCTGTGAAATACTTGCCTAATAATTTGCCCCCTGACTCATAGATACACCCAACATAAGGTAGCACTTGTTTTGAGTCTTAACTGTAGCTGTAAATCCTCTGCAGTAGCCTCTACATGGAGCTTTCATTATGTTTTTCAGGGCTGAAACTAACGATTATTTCTTAATTTATATAACCTTTTACATTAATGATTCCATATTTACACCCTTTGCACTCTGCACTATTGTCGTACAGTTTACGATTTCATACATATATTTATATCTAAATGCTTATGCTTACCAATGTTAAACTTTGTTGTCCTTGTTGTTTTTAGCTGTAGGTCTATGTCAGTGCCTTTACATCAAAAGCAACAAAGCCGTCAAATTCTATTTATGTGTTCATACTTACTTGGCCATTAAAACTTATCAATTTGCCAATCATTTTCTTGACAGTTATATGGTAATGTTGTAAAGACAGATAACACATGCTCATTATGTATGTGAATGTCTTGTTTTATTTGTCAAACAGTCCAAAACCTAAAGATATTTTGTTTGCAATTATATAAAACAGGAAATTGCTGCAAATCCTCACGTTTGGAGAAGTCAACACAATATAATGTTCTGTATTTTTGCTTGAAAAATGAATAAGGAATTCAAAAACAGTTACTTAAAAAGTTGATAATTCATTTTCTATTGATTGAAGTCCAATGTGTTTTTTTTTTCTAATGGCTGGTTATCTCCAGCCCACATAAATGGCAGAAAATCCTCACTTTTTAAAAGATGGAACAACGTACAGAGTAGCAAGTAAGCAAATTCTCACTTTGTTGATTCAGTAACAATGGATCAGTACTGAACTCCTGATTCAAGCGCTATGTACTAAATATGTTCTACTAAGTTCTCTTTCATAAACATTTTCCATGAAGTCACTGGTTTAGATTGTCTAGGTGCCATGGTTCCCTAAGAGATTACAGTCAAGCTGACCCACCAACACCTCTTTCTGAGCCAATATAATAAAGCAACCCATTCTTTATGCAGGGCAGTATTGGCCTAATGTGTGGCACAACCTTAGTATATTAAGATTTTTAACACTGTGAAAGTTGTGATGAAACCAAGACAATCAGCTTAAGAATGGTATGCAAATACCTTTGTAGTGCTGTTACTTCATGAAAAAGATTATGGTCAAAATCCTTTAGTTACTTTGTAAAATTTAGTCTAGTTTGAATATTACAATATATGTTCAGTATAAATTGAGAAATGAATGATTTAGACTTTGAACAATCAAATACATATTCACTCTCACATGCCACAGTGGATACATTTTACTTAATGGTTTCTTTTCATATTTTTATGATACTGTAATGCTTCTCACTGTCGTTCTCCTGTTTTTCTTTAGAGTTGCCCAGGCTTATGTAAATCAGCGTAAGCTTGACCATGAGGTGAAGACTCTCCAAGTGCAGGCGAGCCAGTTTTCCAAACAAACTGCTCAGTGGATCAGTATGGTGGAGGGTTTCAATCAGGCCCTAAAGGTAAGACACACGGCATCAGCAGTAACGTAATTCAAAAGCAAGGCCTTTCTGTCATGTAATCTGCTTATATACCATCTTTGATGAATATTTTACATTTTATAAATCAACAGCTGTCAAATTAATAAGTTTACCTACCTTTTTATTGCAATGTACAAATTTGTGTTGATGACACAAGGCTGCTGAAGGTCATATACCTAATATCAGTACTTGCAGTCACTATCACATTTACAGCCCTCCTCTTGCAGCTCCCCTCTCTGTCCTAAGCCCCTCCCACTAGACAGGCACGTGCATATGCAAGCGCTTCATACAGTAACCTGTACGAGTATTAGTCATTAATTTCCACCATTCCGATCGTTATTGTTAACCTGCTGTTACATATAACATAATGCCACCAAAAATGGTCTTGTTGCAAAATGACTCGTCAAAACTTTTGACTTTTGCTTTATCGGGTTTACTAAAACTAGATTTGTTTAATTTAAGGGCCTTAATACAGGTCCCAGATCTGAGCAGATTTGACAGGTGGCAAAAGCAATTACTGTATGAGTTTCCAATCCCTCTGCAATGATCCAGCTTATATCATCCTCACATGGGAGATGCCTGGAAGTGTTTAAAGCTTGCTTATTGCTGCTAGATGAACACAGTGGTGACACCAAATTAGTTCCTATACTTTCTTTTGAACAGGAAATTGGGGATGTGGAGAACTGGGCCCGCAGCATTGAGATGGACATGAGGACCATCACCACAGCTCTGGAGTATGTACACAAGGGTCAACTTCAGTCTGCTTCTTCAGGAACTTAATTACGGGACGTTTACAGCTGAAACTAAACACACTGGAATAAAACCGGAATCTAATTGACTCTGAACAGCAAAGCAGCAATGACTGCTCATCTGCATGCTCCTCTGAGTGAGATAATGCTGACCGTTACTTTGTTCAGAGAAATGTTGAAAGTCTGAAATAGGTCCAACAGCTATTTAGCAGTGACTTCAACTGGTTATTGAATAATTGGCTATTTCATTATGGAGTTTTGAAAGTATGTACAAACTTAGTTCACCTAGTTGTTATAGCTTTAAGAGGCCACAGACTAATTGGCACCTCTCTCCTTGTCTGTGGTGTCTCCTAAAAATGTTTAGGTTTCTTTTCAGCACCTGATACATAAATTATGTCTTTGTTTATGTATGATATGCAATGTACAATGATGACTTCACTGTTTTTGTCAGACTTTGTTACCATTTGGGGTTGTAACGTTCTTTTTAATAAAATTACACAATGCACTGGTGTTTTTTCTTAAGGCTATATATATTTTATCTAACAGGAAAGTGTGTATATACATAAGGCTTCACAACAGCTGAAATACAACAATAAAGTAAAAAGAAGGACAAGGAATAAGGGAAGCATGAGCAGGCTACTTCTTCACAAAATGTTCATACCCACAATCAGTGTCAGGAAAAGATTATATGGTAATTAAATAAGTGTAACAACTTTAAATGTTCAGGTCAGAAGATGTAGACTTGTTAAACAACTGTGATACTCAGGAAACTTACTTGTTGTAAAGGACTTCTGGGTCAAGGACTGGGGTTTGGTTGATGGTTTAATAATGACCGTTAAAAAAGCAATAGAATAGACTAGAAATAATTAGAATAGAAATACTTTAGTGATCCCAAGCTGGGAAATTGCAAGAGACAATATGCTAAATGAGAATGTAATAACATTAGACATTTTAAAGTTTGGAGACAAGGTTTTGCAACAAAACAACTGTTAAACTGCGTAATACTATAACTGGATTATTATTTGCCTGGCTAGGGTGATTGGACCATTCATGGAATGTGTGACCTGAAGGAAAGTTATGTCATGACGCACATGGCTTTTCACTCATTTAATTTCAGGCGTGTTTGGTAACTAATCGCACTTTCAATTCAGTGCATTCTATTGGGATAGAAAGCCAGTGTCAAGAACCAGTAGCGGTAATACACTTGACCCTTCTGTTTGCACATGGTATAGAAACATCTCTGTAGTGTGAGCTGACCAGTTGCCGGACAGTTACAGAGTATACTGCATATATTGTTTGAGCTTTAAAACTGGTATAATAAGTCAGTGTTCTCAATGAGCCAATGAGGTTAAACATGTTTTTTCACATGGCTTTAACATGTGGGATTATTATAAGTTTTGTTTGAACACTCTTAAAAGATAAAGTACTTATAACTCTGGGAACCATCAGGTTCTAAAAAAAAAACATACAAACAGGCAATATTTCATGTCAGATACTTGAAAGAATCTGTGAGAAGTTGGAATCTAAGAAAAGGGAGTCTAAAAAAGGCTCTGATATCCAAATTCAGTTGTCTACAGAAAGTTCTCGGTGTATTCTATAATTCCCATCACATTTTTTTTCATAAACACACACACATGCACAAACGAAGTGGTTACGGATTAGGGATTAACAATTGCGGACTTGTCTTAAAGGATAAACCAAAAGCCTAAAGCCTCTCTCTGACCAGCCTTTCTGAGTTAAGACAGAAGAATAACCTGAAAGGGAAAGGGAAGAGGACGGATAACTTGTGGAGATCCATCACTTCTCAAAAAGAGGAAAAGGTATGACACCATATATTTTTTATAATATCTCTCTCCTTTGAATTACAACAAAGTACTTTCTTTTTCTTGCATGCTCTGTTTTTTTTTCTACTGATTAACTTCTGGAATATTGCTAATATTCCTGTTGTGAATGTAACATGGAACAAGTTAAAATGCTTATAAGGAAAGCTGACAGCATATATTAATTGATGTGTTAAGTTGGAGTAGTTTACCTGATCAAATTATATTGATTTATATGAATATTTTTTATGATTCTCGTATATTTCTCGGTATATGTTAACTAAATCTAATTTGCGTAACCTGAGTTGTAATTTTTCAGTGTCAATTATGTTTTAAATAATGCTCTCGTGCTAACAGCAATAGTATGGGTACTGTATCTTCTTTTAGCCTGCAGATCATGTTGATATCATGGATAAAATAGCCCATAGTTGTATCTTTTTACTACTAATAAGCCATAAAACTAATTGGTTTTCAGCAATGAGCAGCTTAAGCAGCTCCGTCACAGGCATTAAATTTATGCTTTAAAACAATGCACTCCTCCCTCCTCAGGCCTGTTCCCTCACAAATGCCTTTTCTTTCTTCCATAAGAGTATTATCCAAAGATTTCTCATGTGCCCAAAGCAGTTCCCTGCCCTCTGTGAACAAACTCATTTTATCCCACAGTTATCGAAAACGCTCAATAAACCCTAAAAGATTATGAAATCAAGTTGGGATTTGCTTATATGGATTCCTGAAATAAGTCGGAGTATTTCTCCTTTCTATTAAATCGGATTCGGCAGTTTGCCATGTAACCTTTGCTCAACATGTTTTTTCAGCAGGTAATAAGTCCTCCAGGTGACCAAAGACCCACTTCTAATACTGGAAGCAGCATGGATACACAGTTTGTCTACGACATTTTAGGGTAAGACTTACAGATGCTACACTTTTTCTTGGGCAGTCATTTGGCAGCTGCACCTTATAACCTCCGAGGATACACATCTATTCTTCTCAATGTCAAATCCCTGCCTTCCTCACACTTCTCTCTGTTCTCTTTCAGGGAAAATGCTTGGTCATACATCACTGCTACCTTTGTAGTGTTGTGGATTATTGTTTGGCTGTACAGAGACAGCCTGGAGATTGAAGACTTCCCCGAAAAGTATGTCTTTGTGACGGGCTGTGACTCTGGCTTTGGAAACCTTTTGTGTAAGAAGCTTGATCGTAAAGGTTTCCATGTGCTGGCTGGCTGTCTCACGGAAAAGGGAGCTGATGAACTGAAGAGGGTGGCGGGGCCTTACTTGAAGACCATCCTGCTGGATGTGACCAATCAGGACAGCATCCAGAAAGCCATGGAGTGGACTAAGAAAGAGACTGGCGAAAAGGGTGAGAGATGATGCTGCATTATTTAGATGTAAGATGTTAATCAGATTTCAAAAGGCAGATCTGTAAATCTATTCTTCCACCTTTTGTCTTTCACTTCCTTTTTTTGCAGGACTTTGGGGTATTGTGAACAATGCAGGGCGCTCATTACCCATGGGTCCTTCAGAGTGGATGAAAGTGGAGGATTTCCACAGCACACTGAAAGTCAACATGAATGGAGTGATTGCCATGACGATGACCTTCCTGCCCCTCATCAAAAAGGCTCAAGGCCGTATTGTAAACGTAGCGTCGGTGCTGGGTAGGGTGGCTGCAAACGGTGGTGGATACTGTATTTCCAAGTTTGCAGTGGAGTCTTTCTCTGACTGCCTCAGGTAAGACACTTACACAACCTTATCAACATTATATAAGAGCACACTGTAACAACCTCTGTGTGTTATTAAACACAAAGGAAGTATTTTGACAGTTTATTTTTATTGACTGAGAGAAGCAAAAACTCCCCCAAATCCCCAATAATCCCTTTTCTATCACTTTTAGAAAGACCTATATTTTAATTATAAGAACAAATAGTCATTCAATGTCGTAATCTTCATATTGTCTTTGTCCCAAGAGGGAGATTTGGTTTTATATTAAACATTTTCTGACAAACCATAACACACATTTAGAGCAATAATAAAACATATTCCATGCAAGAAATTGCAGTAATTCAAACTGCCTCAGTGTATGCCAAGCAAACAAATATTTCCTCATGAGACCAGGCTCACTGTGTTTGATCACAAGATATACTATTGTGTTCTCATTTCTTACACTCAAGTTGTCATTTATCATCTAAAAGGGTGTTGCAAAGGTTTGCAGTCAGTGTTACAGACTTGTTTCAAGCTTTGTTGTTTTTATAATAGTACAAACGGTCAGGTACAATGCTATTATACATTAGTTTCTGTTTTCAGGAGAGATATAAACTACTTTGGCATCAACGTGAGCATAATTGAGCCGGGGTTTTTCAAGACTGCCGTGACGAACCTGGACCCCCTCGAGAGGGAGCTGCATCGCCTGTGGAACCAGCTCAGCCCTGAAGTACAAGCCAGCTATGGAGACAAGTACCTTGATAAATGTTAGTAGACTGCTGTTCTTTATTTTGACTCATCATGCAAACTATGATCACTCCACTGGTTTATTTGAAATGTGACACAAAAATACAAAAATCTGACTCTGTTTGGATTATTGATCACAATCAAGATGCGTTTAAAATTATAAAAATGTTGCCTTCTTTTTTTATAAATTATTAATAATATTCATCTTATTTATACATTAAGAAATACATAAAATGAAGGTTGTAGGACACTGTCAAGATGCAGGTTCACTGTGAATTAAAATTTCATGAATCTCACTCAATAATCAGTACATACATTTGGAGAAAAATGCACACAATATATTTGAACTGATTCTCAATTTCAGACATCAAGATCCAGCGTTTGATCATGAATTCTATCTGCGACACTGACCTCACCAAGGTGACCAGCTGCATGGAGCACGCTCTGACTGCTGCCTACCCACGCACAAGATACAGCCCTGGCTGGGATGCCAAGCTCCTCTGGATCCCGCTCTCTTACATGCCCTCCTGTGTAGTTGACATTGGGCTGAAACTGGTGCTGCCTCGTCCCTCAAAGAGCGTGTAACTCATGATGACTTTGAGGAAAGTTATCAAACTTTCAAACCGTTTTATGTCATTTTGATGCAGTACATAGGGTTACTTAAAGAAATTAATATTTTGCCTTTCAAAATACCTATATTCCTTATCTTCCTTGGCCATGCAATGATTTGATGATGCTGTCACTATTTATATGATCATAATCTACAGGGGTTATTTTCCTGATGTCTGCTTGGGACATGTAAGAAAATAATGAAACTATATTGTATACTGTTTAATTATTGTTCTGTTTGTTAACACTATGCTGTGCCTTTTGACAATATTGTTTTTATGTTCCTGGAGGCTGCTAACCATCAGAGGCTGAATAAACAGGATTTTACTATCAAGAAACTGTCAGAATGCAATTATCAACGTGTTAGAGTGGACACAAATAAAATATATAGCTAAATGCTTTACAAAGGAAAAACGACTACCCACAACAATGTGCATTTTCATGTTTTGAGTTTTAGTTGAACTGTTTCTCCATTATGGGCTGAGACACATTTTATCTAGAGATTTATGAAACATTTTGAGAAATTTAAAATCTCAAATTGGTCTGAAAAAAACAAAACATTTTCAACCAACATTGTGATATACTGTGGTGGAATCAGGTAAATATTTATTATGTTTGAGACCTCATCACGCACTGATATTATACATCTAATAATTTCAAATCAACTGTGTAATATACAGTATAGATATGTCTGGATAATACATTATTTGTGTAGATTTGATTTGGTATTTTATGTGTAAGTGCATTAACATTTAATTTACTTTTGTTTATCTTGATAACATTTGTGGTTTCTCACAGTTCAGTTCAGTTAGTTATCAGTTAAGACACTGACAGAATGTACAAAACAGGTTAAGCTGTTGGTGAATTTAATAAAATGAGAAGCCTGTAGGCTGCCCATGTCTTGTTACACAACAGGTCAAAGGCTTAATATCCCTGAACAGTGACAGATACCATGTTATCATCATCATAGCTAGAAGCCTGCTCTTCTCTACTCTGATATTGTTGGTCCGTTTCATTCACAATACTTGATTCTGTGATAACAAAACTTTACATTTATCCTAATATAAACCTCATGGCATAGCTCTGCTCTTCAAGTCAAGCCCCTGATTGGCTGCAGTATCTGTCAGTCAAGTGATAGATGAGGTGATGTGTCTTATAGACTGTATTAAACAAATATTGATCATACAACCTAATTGTTCAGGTGTAAAAGTACATAAGCTATAAGCATCAAAATACCTAGAATAAAATAACAAAATTTAAAAAGTGAAACTAAGGTACTCATTGTGCTGAATGGCCTATTACATGAGACTGCAAATTATATTATTGAATAATAATTATTGATGCATTAATATGTAGCCTACATTACTTCAGTGTTGCATTTGGTAACAGCGCCAGGTAGCTTGTGAATTGTAGCAAGGGACACATTAAGTATTATCTTCGTCCATAAAAACGCATCATTATTTATTTGCTGATAATAATGTATATTATCCATCAGAATCTGCATTATGTAGTGGAATAAAATAGCAACTGCATTTCCGTGTGAATTGCATGGACTGTAGGCTATAAAACAGCAGAGAAAGACGATTAAGTAGAAGAGAGCGGAAGTACTCAAGTAAAGTGTGGGTACCTCAACATTGTACTTAGGCACCGTACTTGAGTAAATGTTACTTTTACGCCATCGTTATCGGTTAAGTTTGCGTGGGGGGGTTCACAAGTCAAAACGACAAATTTCCCGACGGCACCTGAAGGCAGCAAAACTTGAGCCTGTCATCTGAAAGTCAGTGACCTCGTAGGAGCCGCTGGAAAACAACCAGCCAGCAGCGTTATCTCGCCTTCTTCCCAGTCAAATCAAGCTGTTAGAGTGGGTTGGTGTGCAGCCATGCACTGTCTGAGGGCGCTGCGTCTGTCCACCTCTGTCCAGCTGATCGCCAAACATACAGATGCGACTAAGGTTTTCATCATCCAGCCAGTATGTTGCCTGAGCACGAAGTCAACAACGACGTCCCAGCGGCCACTGCCTACACGCATCGATCATTTCCATCACAACATGTAAGTGTCTCTGTCTGACAAACACCCGAGTGTCCGGCTGCTGGTGTTTAATCCCTTTAAGGCGACTTCCAATTGTTTTATGAGTTTTACCTGGGCCTGTTAATATATTTACATCACATAAGAGGCATTTACTATGTAGCCTATTAACAGTGTGCCTACTGCTGTACAGGTGGTAACATCAGGTGTCGGTAACCAACATGTCACATATAAATTCGGCAGTCAGCGCTTTGATGTGAAAGTCCAACTGAATTTCAAAGAAATCTCGTCAAACTGCAGGTGCACTTGAAACAAAGAAAGACCCATACAGCCGGCTCCTGAAAATCACAACACATACAACATAAATAATGATTTTCTGTCATGCTGACTTATCTGTAAAGTTTATTTTGATTCTGGTATAGGTCACAGAATAGTGACAAGCAGTTTACGTTGAACTAATTGACATATTAATTTTATCACTGTTGACATAACTTATATATTATATCACAATATAATTACAAACATATTAGCAACATTAGAAAGAATCATAATGTCAGTCTTTTGTAGTGTATAATGCAAGAATGATCTTTTCTGAGACTCTAATCTTTACTTCATCAGGGATTTCCATCCAAAGTCCCACAGCTTGGGAGTGGAAGACATGCTTTTCTACACCATCACAGAGGGAAAAGATCAAGTCCCTGTTACATATTTTACTTCAGTAAGTAGTTACCAAAACACCCACAGATCTATCTATCTATCTATCTATCTATCTATCTATCTATCTATCTTTCTATCTATCTATCTATCTATCTATCTATCTATATCTATCTATCTCTACCTACCTATCTATCTATCTATCTATCCATCTACCCATTTATATATCTATCTATCTCTACCTATCTGTCTATCTATCTATCTATCTATCCATCTCTACCTATCTATCTATCTATCTATCTATCTATCTATCTATCTATCTATCTATCTATCTATCTATTTATCTATATCTACCTATCCATCTATATCTATCTATCTATCTATCTATCTCTATCTATCTATTTATCATCTATCTATCTATCTATCTCTATCTATCTATCTATCTATCTATCTACCTATCTATCTCTATCTATCTATCTATCTATCATCTATCTATCTATCTATCTATCTATCTATCTATCTACCTATCTATCTATATCTATCTATCTACCTATCTATCCATCTATATATCTATCTATCTATCTATCTATCTACCTATCTATCTATCCATCAATCTATTGTGCTTGGTCCACTGTTGTCTGCAGGCACTGAAGAAAACCGGCCTTCACCCATCAGATCCTCGTCTAAAGGACTGCATGGAAAAGCTTCGACAGGCTGTGAAGGAATCTGTTGGTGAGGTGATGATGGACAGAAACCTATTCCACAGGTGAGACAAGTGGAGGAGATGAACAATTGGTTAGGACTGAACATTTTGTGGTTTGTTGAGGTTTTACTGGCTCTACTACCAGACTGAGCGGGACTAAGAAAGTTTTTTTTTCTTTTCTCTGATCTTTGAGTTAAAGTTAGTTTTTGCATCGCCATGCCTCGATTGTGATGGTATTAAAAGCATGCATGCCGGGAGCTTTTAATAAAGCGAATAAGTGATGAATCAGACATCAATTATAGCCTAATTTTACACATAATCCATGATGATGAAGATACAGAAAAATAGAAATGCATGGCTAAAATAGCATGTTGTAGGTTTTCTTTGGAGCCAGTTGTAATACACAATGCTATAGCACAGATACTGATGTCCTGTGGTTTTCATTTCTGTGTGTTCTTTGTCAAAAGCCTCCAAATTCTGAAAAAAAATTGCATAAACTAAAGGATTGTAATACAGCAGATCAGCAACTCAAACACAGAGACACACACATGATGACTTTTGGGAAACTGAGCAACAGAGCAGCTGCAAGAATCATGGATTCAATCACATATTTGACAGGAAATATATATATATATAAATATATATATATATATTTATATATATATATATATATATATATATAAATTTGATTTTTTTTTTAGTGTTGCTCTTCTACAGTGCAATGTCCCTCAAAATAGACTTGTATCTCATTGCTGGTTGTTTTGCTTTCCATTCACTAGGCATGATGAGACCCATCTATTTTTATACTGACCTTCCAACAACAATCCATTCTAATGAAGGATTTGTTGTATGTGAACTGCTGCATGTTTGTATCTTTCTTTCTCTTATCTTTGCTGGTCTCACACATACTTCGCATTACTGAATATATAAAGAAATGTATTGACTTGATTAAGAACAATTTGAAGAATGTGGAGGTAGTCATAACTACAGGTTGTTGACACAGCAACATGAATAATTCATAATGTAATGCTATAGTTTGTATAACATAGTCAATACAGAAACTGCTTGAGATTTTTAGGTTTTGCATACAGTATTAAATAATTTCACCTAATCAATGTGTGGGAAACCCAATAGTTCCTAGACCTGATGCAATCAATCCATATTTACCAAAAAGATGACAAAAAGCAAACCACAAAGATATTCTCTTATCCCTGTTGTCTCGCTGTTTATTAATATAGTGTGGCTACTGTTGCCAAACAAGACAGTAAACATTCATGTAAACTTCAGTAAAAGCTAACATGTGTGCATAGACAGTCATAAATTGTACATGAGGAGAACTATTCCTTTAATTTAATTAGCCAAAACCAGGAGGTGTGAAAGTGTTATGTAATTACTGTGTTAGTGTGTGTGTGTGTGCGTGTGTGTGTGTGTGTGTGTGTGTGTGTGTGTGTGTGTGTGTGTGTGTGTGTGTGTGTGTGTGTGTGTGTGTGTGTGTGTGTGTGTATGTGTGTGTGAAAGAGAGCGAGAGAGAGAGAGAGAGAGAGAGAGAGAGAGAGAGGGAGAGGACATATCAGCTTCATTCCCTGTCATGTTGTTCAAAGCAAAGGCCTGTAGCTCAGACTGATGGCATGCAGCTGCTGCTCTCTCTCTCTCTCTCTCTCTCTCTTTCACACACACGTGCACACACATATACACATACACCCACGCACGCACGCACGCACACACACACACACACACACACCACATGTACTATGTTACAGTTATTTTCAGTAAGTGCTCCTTAGTGCATTATGTTGTTTTTCGTTCAGGTGTGTCGGTGGAAACATCGTCCTGCTGATCCAGGCCTTCAGAAACAGATTCATCATCCCTAAGTTTGATGTGTTTGCACAAAAAATAAATGAAATCTACAGCACAGTGCAAAACCAAAGTGATGGGAAGGTATGCAGTTGTTGTTTGTTTTCTTATTGTATAGAAATAGAAAATTATTTTTATCATAACTTGAGTAAATTTCACATATAGTGGAAAACAATGTGGTACATTTTAGGGGGTCAAAGGTCAAGGTCACTGGGACTTCCCATAACAGATTTTTGGCCATAACTCAATAAATCTTACACTAATTATGAAAACATTTCACACATGTCTAATAGTATAAAATGATGACGTGATGACCATTTATATCCAAAAGGTCAAAGGTCAACTTCACTGTGACATTATTCAACTCCATAACACAGGAACAGAAGGGGAGACATTTGGTCTGATACTGAAATGGTGACACTAATTTTGAAACAGTTTAACTGAGTTAAATATTTGAACTTCGATCACTGTTGTAGCTAACAACTATTAATTTATTTTAAGAATTTTGAGAATTAATAATACATTCCAGTTTCTTTCCATAATGCCCCTGTTGTTATAAAAAAAAATTGATTTATTTTCTCTATACTATGCTCTATACTATGGGGAATGTTTTTTCACAGTCTGGGATATGTCAATGATAAGCAATAAAGTTAATGATGATGCATATAAACACCACAGTGCTCCATAATTCAGCAGCAATAACCCTAGTGGTCCCACAGTTTTGAAGCTGGAACTCTAGGCTGAAAACCTGATATAATAATGTATAAATTGTATGAAATTGTGATATTATGGCCGTGGGGATCAACAATTGTTGTTTTAAAGGGTTTCAATCATTTTTATCCTTAAGGGTCTGAGTGTCTGTATTTTGGTTACACCATTTATTATAGACTTTTCAAAGGAGCTGGGGTTAAACTTTCAAAATTCAGAAAATAAAGATCAATCTGTAGTGATGCACAAAATTTAAACTGTGATTTAATTGCCACTCTGTTTTTCTTATGTTTTCTGGCTTTAGGTTGCTGACTACATCCCCCAGCTGGCCAAGTTTAGTCCAGACCTGTGGGGTGTGTCTTTGTGTACAGTTGATGGCCAGAGGTAAGAATTACAGATTTGTACTTTACAAAAATAGTCTCACCACAAGGTCCATTTAGTTTACCTTGCACAGCAGCTGGTTCTTGTGATAACACAAAATCATGTGCTGGCAACAATAGCGGCTGCTAAAGACATTAGCATAGATGCTGCAAAAGCATCAGTCAATCAGAAGAGAATAATATTTATTCATTGGGAGAAGAGCATAGAACTGCATTTTAAATGTTCAAATAAAACATTTCTGAGCACTTTATAGACTGCACATCCATATTGGCTTAAAAGTTGAGATTGATTTGTTTTCACGGATGCTGAGGAAGACTGTCTGATATGTCTGATATCGAAAGCTCCAGAATAGCTACTCAATAAACTTTGGGGTTGAAATTGTTATATATTATTGTTATTTCCAAGATTTGAATGATTAGAAGCGGTTTATAAAATCACATTTTTTTAGTTTCACTCATTACAGTTTAAGTAAGCCTGTGAATGTTCTCATTTGTCCAGGTCATCGTTATCCCCAAAGAAATTTAAGCCAAAAGCAACTGGACTTGGTTGTTTGTCTACGAGGACGTTTCACCTCTCATCCAAGAGGCTTCATCAGTTCATTTATGCATCTGACTGGTCGGACCAGTCCCAGCCTGGTCAGATGGCCAAGTTTCATGAAAGTTTTATGAAAAGCTTCATTCATGGCAGAGCAGTTTACCTGGAAGTAGAAGTCCAGCACATCGATCATATCTGCTACCGGAGGGAAACACTGGTGAAAGAAATATGATCATTGTGACTGTTTGATTGACTGAAGTACACTGGCGTAGCACTGTTTAAATATATTAGGATTTCTCAACCGGAAAAAAAAGGCTATCTTGGTCAGGTCATAAAGCTCTCACTTAGTCCTTACATAGGATCCAAAGGTCATGAATAACGCCTCTGACACAGAGATGCATACAGGAGATGTATGGATAAGCCACCGAAAAGGAATGATAGCTGCCAAGTTCAGTTGCTTTTGACTTAAATTTCCTTGGGGATACAGTTTAAGTTCTCAGCCTGTTAGCCCGACATTTGCAATAGTGTCAGAAACGTAGGACAAATCTACACGTGACAGCTATAAGCAGTGCTCACTCTTCCTTATATGTATCATTGAAACTGCCCCAATGGTGCTGCTGAATAACATCTCACTTCATATGACTGTGAGCAATTCTGCCAGAGAACCTCAGTACATCTTCAAGGTGTGATTGTCAAAGTGGATCTATTTTATGTTCAGTGAGACTGGAAACATTCTTCTTCTTCCTCCAGGCACTCAGTCGGTGACACCAAGCAGCCGTTCTGCCTACAATCATGTGTGAAGCCCCTGCAGTACGCCATCGCTGTCCATGAGGCGGGAACAGAAAGTGTTCACCGTTATGTCGGCATGGAGCCCAGTGGTCTCAAGTTCAACATGCTCTCGCTTGATGATGAAGGTGTGTAAGGCCTCTATATCGCTGTCCTGTTGGACTGGATTTCAAAACATTATATATTTTTACACCTTATCTTATCTGTTTTTTGGTACCAAACAAGCAAGATGTATGTAACTGTGGCACAAATTAAATTCAAAGTTAAATTTCACATTAGAAGTGGAATCAAAACTATTTCCTTTCTTTTACTCAACGTAAAGTGTAAAGTTCAGGCCATTGCTGCACAATGAATATGTTCACCTTTGGAGGTGAGCTATCTCATTGACGAAAAAAACTATCTGAAAATGTCAAATAGTGAATTTATTACCTACTTCTAAATTGGAAATGTTGCACATTAACATAAATTTGTGAAAAGCAGAAAACGAGAGTTACGAATGTAACTATGGTTCTATGTACCCCTGCAAAGAGAACTGTCGCCTGGTGTGATCAGCCTGGACAGTTTTCTCAAGCATCTGTAGAGCAGCTGTGCCAAACATCTCCCCAGGTTCCACCGTTCCTACACGTTTCGGACAAGGGTGACTGTGCCAGCCAGACTTGAACGACAATGGACATCAAACGCCCCAGTTCCCTAGACATTGAGGCAAGAGCCTGCAGTGAGGCATCACTGAGGCTGATGGGGGATGCGTCCACTACTGCCCGCTGCAGGGAAACTGATCGGGCAGAGTTTTTCAACCTTGGGGTCCCGACCCCACGTAGGGTCGCCTGGAATTTAAATGGGGTCGTTGGAAATGACTATTAATTTATAAAATATTACTGAATTTTTTTTAATTACTTTTTTAAAAATTAAAACACTACAAATTATCTTAAACTGCCTTCTTTACTTTCACTAATTTAAAACTTCTTCAAATAAAATGCAGCATATACAAATATCTGAGCTTTGACCGCCGCGATCACTGCTCAGTTACGTTACTTAAGTTACGCAGGCTTCAAACAAACTTGCAGTGAGAGTAGGCGGGAAAAAACAAAAACAAAATGGAAAGCATAATTTGCGCCTGGCCCTGGCTCTGCAAAAACAGCTCCAAGAGGAACAGATGGACAGACAATAAACAGACAGAGAAAATATGACCAAAGTTTCATTCAAGTGTGATGGAAAGCAATGAGGAGAAGCCGAAATGTTTGCTGTGTGGTAACGTCCTGTTTGCCGAGTGTATGAAAGCCAACAAACTCAAAAGACACTTTGAGACAACACACAAGGAGCATGTCGGCAAACCAAGATCTTTTTTTGAAAAGAAATTTGCCGAGCTGAATAAGCAGCGAGTGTACTTCAAAAAGGCTGTGACTGTTAGTGAATGGGCCTGGAAAGCGTCTTTGGAGGTGAGCTATCTCATTGCTAAGGCTATGAAGCCGCATATCATTGCTGAGACATTAATATTGCCAGCTGCCATCGAAATGGTAAAAACGATGTGCGGTTGAGGAAGAAGCTCAAAAACTGAAGGTGATACCACTGTTTGACAACACGGTGAAAAGAAGGATTGATGCAATTGCTGATGACCGAGAGAGCACGCTGATAGAAGAACTTTGCAATTCCCCAGCTTATGCTCTTCAAATGGACGTTAGCACAGAGGGAAAAATTTGTTGGTTACAAGAGATATTTTGTATTACCTCCCTCTCCCTGGACATGAGACTGCACAAGCAATGTACCATGTCCTTCAGGGTTATATGGAGAAAAACAGATTTCCCTGGGAGCGTATGGTGGGATATTGCACAGACGGAGCTCTGTGTATGGCAGGATGGCAAAATGGTTTGGGGACACTTATAACTCAGATGACCCCATCTGCAACATGGAATCATTGCATGATTCACTGTGAACAACTGGCATCTAAAGAACTGTGTGCGCCCATCGCAGACATACTGCAGCAGGTCATAACCATGGTGAATTACATAAAGCCACATCCTCTGCGCGCACGTCTGAGAGGTAAGGTGTTGGAGAGGTTTTTCAAGCTGAGAAACGAACTGTTGGCATTTTTCATGGATGTGAAAAAAAATGATTTTGTCAACTTTCTGTGACCAGCAGAAAATTTCCCTCCTTGTATATGTAACAGACATCTTTAGAAAACTTAACAAATTTAACATAAGCATGCAGGGGAAAAACAAGAATGTCAGATGCAGATGAGTGATCATATTGATGGATTCAGGGAAAACTGCATGTGAAGCTGGATTTAGTGCTCCATAGTACCGTTCACGACTGTTTGTTACATCAGAGATGAGATGCGCTCTGTCTACTACAGCACCTGACTTTGAAAGGCTGCAGCGTGGTGCGCAGGCTCAGCCATCCAATTATATATGGTGAGGTGACTTTCTTTTTTTCAAATGTTCACCGTGGCGAGGCTAAGATGCAGCAGTAGTTGTTTTTTGTTGTTGTTTGTTTTACATAATTCCGTATATGAGAGAGATTGTTTGCTCAGTAGGCCTTTTCGTTTAGCCTTGTGAATGCAGCCACCTGGATCAGAGAAAATACAATTGTCATTTTGTGCACTAATCCCGGCTACTCTGTATTTTCAACACAGTATAACAAACATGATCAAAAACTAATTCTAGAGAAAGAAATGTCCCAGAAATGTATGATATCAAATTGGGGTCACTTCCCAAAAAGGTTGGGAACCACTGCAATAGGGCAAGCATAAGATGCGAGAGTGAATTGCCAATACGACCCATCCGTGCCGTCATGCCATAGGCCTTATGAAGAAGGTCATCCGTGACCCAACATTGCGGGCTAGGGCACCTGGCATCTGGCCTCAGGGCCTCGTTGGGGGAAACTATGAGGGAAGCAATTGTTGGCTCAGTCTCTCCAGCATACGTGCAACTCCCTCAGATATTCCTCAGAGGGAGGAACGGTGAAGGTGGCAGGGGCCGGAGTGCACCTAAAAAAAGCACTAGCAGGAGCTGGCTTTGCCTGCTGGAGATCTAGCTGCAGGCGTGCCAGGGCTGCACGAATGATGGATCCCATGAAGCCATCTTTCTGCACCAGAATGGAGGGACAGGAGGAGAGACTTCATCTAAGCTAGCTCTGTCGCCAGCAGATCCACCTTCGAGGACAGCTTGTCTGACCTAGCTTCCTTCCCGGAGGGAGCACCGGCAGCTTCCATGGCACGCCGCTTGGGACGGGCATGCAGGGCTGGGGACGACCGCCCTGACAATGTGGAGACAGCATCGGCCATCAGGCTCTCAACCTCAGCCAGACTTGCAGCTCTCACAGTTAGAGGCATGTAACGGCAATTCATGCAGGCGTCTTCTGAGACACCCTGCTTCAGCTGGACGAGGCCAAGACAAGAGGGACAATGGTGATGGCCATCTTTGGGCTGAAGAGGAGCCATACAGGAACTACAGGCATGAGAGTCCATTGTGGCACAGGCGCGTTTACAGTCACCCCCCTCTCTTATATTAATATTCGTTTTGAAGACAGAACGCAAAAAATTCTTTTTTTATTATTTATTTATTTATTTTATTTTGTATTCATTTATGTTTTACCTGCTATAGTGACAGGGGAGCGAGGACACACCCCTTCACTAATGTGGCAGTTATCAATAAGAAGCCAGCACCGAGCACAAGCTCCTGCCAGCGTAGCCCCTTAAGGCAGCCTGAGCGAGGGCACTTCGCCAACCGTGGGTTCTCTTTTAACAGAAACGCGGACAGTGGTTAAAGCTACCGTGAGTGGGGAGCGCCTCCACTGATACGTCCGCTGTCAATAACAAGCTAGCGCCGGGCATGCACTCCTGCTAGCGTCCTTTCAGAGCAGCCTGAGCGAGAGCACTCCGCTAGCCACTACAGGACATGTAACAACAAAGTAACGTAACAAAAATTAGCTTGCTTAATTAGCGAAAAACCCCATGAAGTTAGAAAACAACGATACAGGCGAGGAGAGGGGAGCGAGAGCCCTCACTTCACTGATACCGTATCAACAAAAAACAAAAAGTAATTTTACTATAATCCCCCTGACAATCAAACAAACAAACAAAAAAACAGACAAATCAGCCAAACTGAAACATTATTGGTGGAGGTAATCATTTTTAGATGAATGAGCAGGCTCATATCAGATGTGTGCACTTTGGTTGTACTTTATTTTCCCATTTTCGGTTTTCACAAATAAGACTACAGCTGAATTACAGCATGTACAGCACTTTGAATCTCAGTGAATATTATACTTTATTATGAAACATTATTTATTTAGTACAGGACTTTTCATTAACGTTTTGTCTTATCTTATTGTCCTTTCTCCCAGAAAAGCCACACAACCCAATGGTGAATGCTGGCGCCATAGTGATCAGCTCTCTTATCAAGGTAAACAGATGGACATGTAGTGTGTGATAGTTGAGTCAGCTCATACGGTTAATCACACTCCATTTGGTAGAAAGTCAGGGACAGAACATTTTATGAACATAAAGAGTGTGGAATATCATTAAAATCTGCTTTACTCCACACATGAAAGTCAGCGAAAATCATTGATTGTTAAAGATCATATGATTTGAATAAACTAAAAAAAATGTCTGACTGATGCAGTTGCTTATTGTTATTCTTTTAACATTTATTCACACATTTGTTATTACAAAGAAGTGTTTAACTGAAAATATTCATAATAGTTTTGACTTGACCTGCCAGCTCCATTTGGCACTATAATGTGCAGTATGCTCTCGTTTAGAGACTGCATGTTGTTGAGTGAGTCTGATGATGTGATGAAAATATCATGACGGGACAGTTACAAGTTTTTAGTCTATCTCAAAAACATCCTAAATTTGTTTGAGAAATCTTAACCTGACTGATTTTGTTGATTGTATTCACAGTTTTCTGTGCTCCTGTTTTGAGAAATACTCTCTGAACTCCACCTGAGGTTTACGATCAATGCCTATCTTTCCTCTTGTCCTGTACCTGTTGATAATAGGGCACTAAATTATGCAACTCTTGCTTTGTTTTCAGCCTCGTTCAAATAAGGCAGAGAAGTTTGACTATGTAAGTAGTATGCCTCTTCTCTGTTAACACCGTGAAAGTGAAACATGATTGATTATGTCATTGCTCAAAGATGTTGCAGTACAATTAAAATACTTTCTTTGTTCTCCTAGGTTATGGAGTTTGTGAAAAAGATGGCAGGCCAAGAGTATGTGGGATTCAGCAATGCCATGTGAGTTTACTGTTGTTTAAATTTGAGGTATTTTAAGTAAATATATCTTTAGCACACCAAAGTGGAAAGACAGTGTCAGGCAATCTGCCTGTCCACGGCTCTGTTGCATTATTGATGTTTCAGTATTGACCCTCTCTGCTTCTCTGTCTCAGGTTCCAGTCAGAAAAAGAAACAGGCGACAGAAATTTTGCCATCGGATACTACATGAAAGAGAAGAAGGTCAGTCACAGACTGCTGAAATATGTGAGATTATAAATGCTTTTTTAAAATTACTGTGTCCTCTTTTTGAGATAAAACTTAATGTTAGAAACTCTGAGTGTTTTGTATTCATGAAGTTTCTTTAAAGAGACAAATGATTAATGTATTTGTGTAAATTCATTACATATTAATCTTCCAATTATTTTCATAAATTTATCTGATTTCTGATTTATCATCAGAAATTGTAAAAATAAAAAAATCTAAAAGCTTTGCCTTTAAGTGATTACTTAAATCAAATTCATTTTTAAAAGAAAAAACAACAAATAAATTTAAAAAAGAAAAACTTGCTTGACCATTATATTGTTTTCACTATATTGTGTTTTCTTTTTGCTTGAAAGGGTTTTATGATCCCAACATTCCTACAATTATCTCTAGCCACAATACAATTTTATTTATTTATTAATCTATATTTTTTTTATTACTCCCTCCATTTTTGCTACTGCCATCATTTTGCAAGACCAACGAACTGAAATTCCTCTTCGTCGGCTTATCCACACATCTCCTGTATGCATCTCTGTGTCAGAGGCGTTATTCATGACCTTTGGATCCTATGTAAGGACTAAGTGAGAGCTTTATGACCTGACCAAGATAGCCTTTTTTTTCCGGTTGAGAAATCCTAATATATTTAAACAGTGCTACGCCAGTGTACTTCAGTCAATCAAACAGTCACAATGATCATATTTCTTTCACCAGTGTTTCCCTCCGGGAGCAGATATGATCGATGCGCTGGACTTCTACTTCCAGGTAAACTGCTCTGCCATGAATGAAGCTTTTCATGAAGAATCATTAAACCCATAACCTTGTGCATCCTGATATGTATTATATAAGCTGTAATGAAAATAGATTTTGACCATGTACTGACCCTCTATTTGTCTTAGCTTTGCTCCATAGAGGTGACGTGCGAATCAGGAAGCATCATGGCTGCAACTCTGGCCAACGGAGGGATCTGTCCAATTACAGGGGAGCGTATCCTGAGTGCCGAGGCAGTGAGAAACACTTTGAGTCTCATGCACTCATGTGGGATGTATGACTTCTCCGGCCAGATGGCTTTTCATGTGAGTTTACCATCACACCTCTGACATAATCAATTCAGTGTGATCACTTCTCCTGGGTTGTGAAGGAAATGCTTGTTAATTTGTTGACCTGAAACAAATTCCACATTTCACATCTCTCAGGTGGGCTTGCCGGCCAAATCCGGGGTGTCCGGTGCTATTTTGCTGGTGATCCCCAACGTCATGGGAGTGATGTGTTGGTCTCCTCCTCTGGACAGAGTTGGAAACAGCGTCCGGGGAATACACTTCTGTCAGGTTAGACCAAGACACAAGATTAGTTTTCCTTTTGTGCCTTTGCATTTACACTTGGTTATATTTTACTATATCGTTTAGTTTTTTTTCTTTAATGTAGGCTATCATTTGCTAACCTGACTGCGCCAGAGGGATTAACTGGGAACTCTCCGTTGGAGATCTCTTTGGGAAGGGGCGAAAATACTGGTTGCTGATTGGATAAACCATCAGCAACATACGGGCCAAATCAACCAGTCAGATCAACGAAGCGTACGACGTACTAACAGTGTTGGGGCAAAGTTCAGAAAGTAAACATCATATAACGCAAATTTACTGATAAAAGGCACAATTTCAGGTGTCTGGTCCATATTGCAATAGAAGAATCCAAGAGACAAAGGTGTTAGCTTTATAGATGCGCTCATCTCATCTGTGGAAGCCGCCAAGTTTTTTTTGTTTTTTTTCTTGACCGCCATGTTGTTTACAGTAAACAGTAGCGTTTCGTTGCGTCACACTCAAATCCGCCTCCAACGCTGATTGGTTCGGTCGCTTGGAAAAGACAGAGGACCCAAAATGGCGCCCCATTCATTCCTTTGGAAAGCCGCTCAGTGGCGCAGGCTCCCCTAAGGACGGCGCCATTTGGTTTAAGACGGATTCGCGAGTAAAATACAATGGAGCTCACAAGATCAGGATGGTCTCACATGGCTAATCATTCACCTCTATTTTACATCTTCTGGTCTTGCATATATATAGCATGTGGAAAATGATAAACAGAGAAAAGCATAAGCAAACGTATAAGCTGTTAACGTAAAAAGAAAACACTATGGCTAATAATAATAGCCAATGGCAAAAAACTTATCCTTAATATTTTTCAGCAAAGACTTGTGCTATATTTATACTTTTTAATTGCACTGTTAAAATTATTCAAGTAGTAAGAGTAGTAATATGATACCTATCTCAAATCTTAAATCTGTTGAAGCTAGTATGCTGTGTCTGAACTCCTGTTTCGCATTGCTTTGTCAGGTTATGATGAGCATTTGATAAGAAAATTTGTCATTAGCTGTTATTATGTCACAATACAAACAACAATACTGTAGAATAACAGAATCCTTAAAAAATGAATGCCGCTGTGTTGCAGCGCTAGGAAAGCAACGATGACCTGCTAAGTTAGACAATTGCTTTATATTTGTTCTACCAAAACTGGACACCTGGAAAAACCCTGGGAGTGGCTGTGGGTCATGGGATAAAGCGGATTGTCCACTGATTGCAGGGTTGGTGGTTAGATCCCAGGCTCCACATGTCAAAGTGTACTGAAGCAAGACACTGAACCCCAAGTTGCTCCTGATGGTTGGTAGCATGCTGCCAATGGTGTGTGTGTAAATGAGAGCGCTATATAAATGGAGCAAGTTTCAACTCAAACAATCAATATCATCCAGATGTAAACTCTGTAACTTACAGATAAGACAGTGTGGAAGGTAATATCCATTACTGCGAGAGCAGGGTTATTTTGGGACAGAAAACCAGCCCCCTGTGAGCAGCTTCAGATTTTACATCCCAATGACTTCATAGGTTTACATTTTCTGTTGTTACATTTTCTGTTAAACCTTCATCTTGTTTTGTTTGTAATATAGTTTTCTTTATCTTAAAGTTTAAAAAGAATATATAAGCTCTCCAGTGTTTTCCTCTGCTAACAATTACACTGTTTCTCATCACCCTCAGGAGCTTGTTTCGCTCTTCAATTTCCACAATTATGACAACTTAAGGCACTTTGTCAAGAAGCAGGACCCTCGGAGACTGGATGGTGATGACAGGGTTTGTTGCTTTGTTAGTCTGTTCTTGCTGGTGTTTTTTATGTGTTTTGTGCCTCTGTGTCTATGTTTATATTATGTCTCTGTATTTGCAGAACAAATCTGTTTTTAATTTGATGTTTGCAGCCTACAGTGGAGATGTGTCTGCTCTCAGAAGGTACATCACCACCAAACCTCATTATTGTTTGTCCTGTATAACAGATGGCCTTCATAATGTTAACACCATCTGTGGGTACTGTAAAACATAAAATGTCTTAGGAAAGAGCAGTAAACTGCTTCAGTGCTGCTTGACATAGATTTTCAAGATGTAATTTCTGCACTTATTTCTGTCTGGTTTGTAATATATCTCAGAAACATAAAGTTGTCTAGTAATCATACTGGTACTTGCATATTGATTAGCTCAAATTTAAGTACAACGCTAAAATGTTTATTTGTAGTTCTATTTTTATATCACTATGTGAACAAATTACATTGTAATGCATCAACAATGATGATGGTGAACTGTACTTTTATTTATTCCTTTAGGTTTGCTCTCTCATCCATGGACATGGACCTGAAAGATTATGATTCTCGAACAGCGCTGCATATCTCTGCTGCAGAGGGTGAGCTCCATGTGATCTGTTCATCTGTGCTCCTGATATTTAGTGAATGTGCAACATTAAATCAGTTCCACTGGCAAACTATAAAGCTGTCAAGCAGCAAATATGTATGACAGCTCTTAAACGTCGTGTAGCGAAAAGATATGAACTCCAATAAAACATGAATGAAACATAATAAAAACACACAGCTATTAAATGGTGCCCTACTATATGCACCTATGGCAAACCTACACAGGGGTTTTCACTTTTTCTGCATGATTTAACCTCTACATCTTTCTGACCCTCCTTTTAGTATAGTCGCACCCATTACACAACGGGAGAAGTTGCACCTTAATTACTCTTATTTCTTCATTAACGTTTATATGAAATCTACCTGATGTGTAGCTTCGCATTTTGTTGGCACAATTTTGGAATTCGGAGATACACCATTGTTCTTATGGATTTTTTCTTAAGATAACACAAAGTTATGCTTCACAACAAACTCTCTGCAGCTCCTCTCTTACTCAAGTTTCACACCACTGTCTGCTAGCAACAAGTTATCTTGTGAAATTTCAGAACAAGACTTCACCATCTTTCCAGATGACAGTGAGACACATTTAACAAAAATCTGAGCCTCTCAGCAGAAAAAACAAACACTTTTAGTGGATGTACATTGATGGTGAACACTTGCCCCATGTGATACATTGCAGCCTGTTTCACAGCTGCCGGGCTGCCGGGCTGCTGGGCTGCCGGGCTCCTGAGCTCCCGCTCAACACTGGAACAGTTTAAATGTCTTTCCCATTAGTCACTCAGTCACAGTACGTAAGTTATATAACAAAAATCTGTTAAAATAGATTAAAATAAGTCAATAAGTCGTGTTCAGATTGCTTTCACATGTGACACATACAGCGGCCTTGTGGGTTAAGGTTCTATGTTTTTCGACCCATCCATCCACCCAAACCCCAAAGCACACTGTCGCCTTTTCTTTATACTACGTGACCTGACTTCCTCCTTAAAAGCCCTGCATATCCTGTGTCACGATTCAAAGGTTGTGTATTATTATTTACAAATTATAGTACATTACTCTTAGGTAGGTAGGTGTGGCACTTTCGTTGGAGACACTGTGAACTCTGCTTGTAAATGTTGTTTAGCTTGTCAGGTTACACCTGTCCCATCCTGTCCCAGTGGATGGAAACAGGACAGGTGGATAATAACAATGATGGGGGGAGACAACATAAAAATTCTGTCACACACCCCCAAACTCCAGTTAAACTTACTTGAGAGGATAATTGTATTTCACTTTCATTGTATGTTCACAGCTGTAATTAGTGCTAAGTTAGTTTCACTTCATTTAATTAACTATTAAGGCAAAGTACCTCTGGCTCACATTATACAAGACTAATGAATCAGCTCACAGACACCATATGCTTCATTATTTATCTTCTAGTGCTCTGAGTTGATCCAGAGTACAGGTTTAACGCTCCGCTGCAGTGACATTTTTCAAAAAGAGCCTTGTAAGCAAGTAATTTGTTTACAAGATAAAAAATGGTAGTAATGTCATTTTTTTTTCCCAAATGAAAATGGCAGAGCTTTGCTCTCCTAAATCTGATTTTGAGTTGGATTGGGACTGGATGGAATTGTCCTATATCTTTTTTACCTCCACATAATTTCTATTTTTAGCAGCTTTGTTTTCTTCATCCACATTTTTTCATGCTATTAGACAAATCCTGAAGACCTTGCTAGTTCGGCACAGCATACCCTCAAAACTTGTCTTTTCTCAGGTCACATTGATGTGGTGAAATTCCTTACTGAAACTTGCAGAGTGGATCCATTTGTAGAAGACAGGTGAGAGTGGCATCTGCAACAAACTAACTTCTGTCTTCTTATTATTTAGCTCTGCAGCTTCACTGCTCCTTATGTTTGGTGTTTGAGCACAAGTTTTCCGCTCTGTTTTATGTTGTTTTTAGATAGAATCACAACCACATCTTTAGATGCTTCTTCTTCTTCTTCTTCTTCTTCTTCTTCTTCTTCTTCTTCTTCTTCTTCTTCTTCTTCTTCTTCCTCTTCTTCTTCTTCTTCTTCTTCTTCTTCTTCTTCTTCTTTCCCATCTGATACATATGTGATGTGCTTTCTGGTCTTAGTGGGGTCTTATGTGGTTTGAAATACTTAAATGAAGTAGACTGTAACACTGAAAATGTTCCCATAAATGTGGCTATTCGGACATTTGTCTAACTGCAAAATCTTGTGCTTTTTTCTTGCAATTCAAAAACTTGCTGACAAACTACAGTATTTAAGCTCATTTGGTGTTACTTCTCTAGTATAAATACGTTCTAAATGGACAGTCTCACATGTTAAAAACAAAAAAAACAATGTTCATTCATATGCCGTTTTGTATAAAATAGAATAGAATAGAAATACTTTATTGATCCCAAGCTTGGAAATTGCAGTAAAAGACTAATAAATCAGCTCACAGACACCAGGTTAGGTATAATACCTATATCTATATTATTATATTATTTATATCTATAAAGATATAGATATATATATATATATATATATATATATATGTATATGATCCTAAATGTTTCAAAAAAAGTTCAAACCCAAATAAATATGTAGTTTTTCTTCACATTTTTTGTCAGTGTCAGGCATCATATCCTCTCGTGTGCATCAGCGATGGGGTTGTCTGCCAGAAGTGGTCATAAATTTACTTTGTTTTAAGGCATATTTTCACGATAGTCTTTAGATCTTGGTTGTTTTTAACTTTATATTTAACTGAATGAAGATTTTTCGACCTAAGTTTCAAAGAAACAAGCTGAGTAAATGCTCACAGCTGGGATGTCCTGTATCTACCGAATTATTAGTATTGGCAATTATTAGTATTGGCATTTTAAATGTGAAACTGCTTTGTTCAGAGTGTTTACTGGTTTGAGTGAACCTTTGAACTTAATTATCTTAACCACATTTAGTTGATCTAAATGGCCGGCTGTGGCTTGGTGGAAGAGTGGGTCGTCCTCTGTTCGAGAGATTGGTGGTTCGATCCCCATCTCCCCCCGGTCCACATGTCGAAGTGTCCTTGGGCAAGACACTGAACCCCGAATTGCTCCCTGTGCTACGCATGGGTGTGTAAATGTGGTGTGAATGGTTAGATCAGATTAGATGGTATGTAGATGTCCACTGCCATCAGTGTGAATGTCTGTGTGAATGGGTGAATGTGACAAACACTGTGAAGCGCCTTGAGTAGTCAGAAGACTAGAAAGGCGCTTTATAAGTCCATTTACCATTTAAAATGGAATACTTAAATTTGCACCACTGAACATGCTCATCTTTATCATTTTTACTCATTGCTGTGCAGGTGGGGGAACCTACCAGTCGTTGACGCCATGCAGTTCGGACATGACGAGGTGGTGAAGCTGCTGAAAGACTACCAGCAGGTCTGCAGGCAGCAGGAAACGCAGCACACTAAGGCTGAGCATTCCCCGAAGCTGGACACCATCGAGGGCATGGTGTGACGTATCTGAATAGAGTCCCCACACATGGGGCATTTGTGTAGTCTGTCAAGTTTTGAAATATGAAGGTCCATTTTGAGCAAATAAAACAGACAAAGACCAGAATATGACTATATAAATATATATAAACTGTGCCAACTGCAGGGAAGGAAAAGATCAGTGAGTGAAAATGAAAACGGTCGAAACATGCAAATAAGCCCAACAAGAAAATACAATGCAAACAATAGGAAAAGAAAAAATACTAGCATAACAAGCCAATAGAATACAACATTGTGGGTTGTGTAAACAATAACATATTCTGCAAACAGACTAATTTAAAATAATAAAACAGCTGGAACTCGACACAGTGTTCATGTTATGGTAACATTCATGTGAAGTTAAATGTAGCAGAGGGTGTCAGTATTGTTGAAGAGGTATTTGATTAACTCAAAAGATGGATATTTGTACTCCCAATGCTTCACAGTATGTATTTCTATTATTCTAGTGTGCCTTGTTGAAATATTTGAATACATACAACTATCTGACATGTTTTGATATAAAATCTTGAATTTGGCGTAATATAAAAGGGAGACAAGGGAATGAATTGTATCCAACAAACCTAATGTTGGATATATTGTATAGATTATGTTTTTCAGCTGTAAATTTCTTGTCATAACATTTAACTCTGCATAAAAAAGAAATTCCAAAGAGTAATTTATGTGGAATATTTTGACATTGAAGACATCAATTGAATATATTTTATTTATCTGCCACCGATACTTTCATTTTGTTTTTATTTTATTTTATTAGGGTAATCAATGCGTCATGCAGTCAGAAATGTTTTATTGCAATATGAAGCAGCAGGTAGTGTGGTGTTATTTGAAGGTGGACATCATTATTTAAATGCCATTATTACAAGAGCATGATTTGTATGATTATTATACAGTTTTATTTTCTAGGAAACAAAGAGTAGAAAAAATAATATAGAGACATCCAGCTGTGGCTATGAAGGATCAAACTAATGTATGCTGAGTCATGATGAGGTCATTTTAACAGACTTTCCCTCGTCTATATTCATAGATTTAGAGATAATCAGTGTTGACAGATTGTCCCTTTACTGACCTGGTTCATGGAGTTAATAAAGGCTGAGATGCTGGCAAACATTTGCAGCCACATGTGCTTTAGTTTTCCTAGCATCCACCAGATGGCACTGTGCCCCCATCCCAAGAAAATGTCTGTAAACCCACAGCATCAGTGATGCACCAACCAGGGTGGCTTACAGTAGATCCCTGCAGTAAAAGAACATTAAGGAGCAAAATGAGAGCTTATATAAGAAAAAACCTGACATCCAGAGAGACCACCGACACCTGAAGTGACCATAGTGTTACTGACAATTCCAACACCCTCCATCAGCCTGGCAGGCAAGACACCACAGCTAACAAGAAAATTAATAAATGGTTTATTTCAAATTGCTTTCAACTTTACACATTGTGTTTATTATTTCAAATGTCACTGTTTTAGTCTGTTGGACGGCTACTACTATTTTGACATCCACCATTTTGAATGTTTGAAGGGGAATTCTGCTTTCCACTATTATGACAGTCCTGGAGCCAGTATTCGTCCTGAACAAAATGATTTGGGTCTCTTCATCACTATGGCAACATAAAATGACCACAATGAGCTGGAATTGGAATGAAACTGGAGCTCCTAAACTTTTAAGAGTTATAGTAAGTATGAATTAAGTGAACATTGTTATTGTTTTAATTATGTTTTGGTGTGTAATTTTGGACTATCATTGTTAAATTTAAAAATCCATATATACCCCCAAAAAACATTTAGGAAGGGTCCAATCCCTCCTAGCAATGAATCACCCAAAACCACACATACAATTTTAATTGTTGTGTCACAGTTTTGAGACTCCTTGAGAGTCTTGAAATATTTAGGAAGGTTGTATACCACATCCTAACAGATCACCCTGAAGGTGTTTGAAGTAAGATCTGTCAAGAAACTTGAATAAGGTCCAGGTGCTGATTCCCATACATAGTGTAATTTTGTCTGTGAAAAAATGTTGCAGCAGTATGGCTATGGCGTTGATGATAGCTTGACATCCTACAGTAAATGCCTGTCATACTGCACTGCTGTAACACAGACAGCTTGAGCTTGTGTAAAGTGGAACACCAACTGCATATGTAAAGAATGAGACAAACCTTCAAACTTGTTTTTTGAACCTCAAGTGTCCAAAGGAAAAAGTTTATTTGATACTACTGAATTATTATTATTATTACTATTATTATTATTATTATTATTATTACTGTTATTGACATATTTACACAGAGGAAGCCTTTTCATAGTTTAGCTGGTTCAGGTTGGATATATTTTTGGTTCTGTTGTGAAATAAAAGTATAAAGTAACATAAAAAACTCAGCTGCAACAAGTATTGTACCGAGAAGGGAGAGTTGGAATTGAGAGTCGGATAGTTGGACGCTATATTTTGGATACAACAATTTCAAGATTTATTTTTTTATTATGTACTAAAATTTACGTACGCTTATGTACGTTTTTGATACAATATATACTTTGAATGAAGCTCTAACAAAACAACAATGTCTCTTTAAATATTTATTATTGTCAGTAAATCATTTTGATATATTCAGTCAAGACTGCAAAACTAATTACTGATACATGAGTTAATCAGCACAAAATGAATGGCTAACATTTTTTTAGCCCTTTCTCAGCTGATGGAATTAAATCAAAGGGTCACTTTATCTGTAATATCTCTGTGAGGAGTTTATAATTCTGACTTTAATGAGAAACTAATTTAAACCCATCCATTATTTTTTTCTGATTGATTAATCATATCCATGTGTTCACCAAGGTTCCCTCTCAATTTAACACACTGTCAGGGGTAAGATATATTATATATATATATATATATATATATATATATATATATATATATATATATATATATATATATATATATTCTCACACTGTTACATGAGGTTTTGATACATTCGTGTTGACTCATTTGTCCATGGAAGGCACCCTTACCTCCTACTACAGCTGGGCTCCCTGCCAGCTTACCACATCTTGTCCCACAACAACCCTCTTGCTAAATTACTGTACACACCTCCAGTTGATCAAATCAATCATCACTAATGTCAGGGTGGGAAATACTGTGAATAGGAACTAGAAGACAAAACACCATTAAGAGCTGAGCTGTGTGTTGGGATATTTGCAAGTTGATAACCTGCTGCTTTGGAAGATAATTTGCAAGTAATTGGAAGTATTCAGTTGTGTTGTAAAACACAGAGTTTCTGTTAATTATTCATGTTATAATTGTCCCACAACTTCATTACCAGCACGAAACATCAGCTGCTCCATTATTACAAGATAAAGACTAAGACGGTCATTAAAGTTATTATAATTCATCCAGGAGAGGACATGAATGTGTGTATAAAACTTCATGGCAATGTATCTAATGATTGTCAGCCTAGAGGTAAAGTCAAGAGAGTTAAAGTAATTCAGATCCATCCTCTGGGGACCATGAATGTCTATGATCTATGTGATGATCTAGGTCTGTGTGAACGAATATCATCCAGTTGTTGAAATTGTTCAGATTGGTCGAAAGTGATAGACTAACAGATCAACAGACCGACATCCCTAGAGCATCATCGCAAAAATGGCTAAAAACATCAACGCAAATGCTAACTAATTTCCTCTCTAACAGTTTATAACCACAGAGATGGATGACCCAACCAACCCTAGGTGTACCATTGTTTTGTGAGTTAATTTTAAATGTTTGTGAATGTTCTCATTTGTCCAGGTCATCGTTATCCAATCGTTATCCAAATTTTAAATGTTGTATCATGAAAGTATCACTGGAGACACTGGCACATAGTGAACATATTGTGGTCTTTAGGTTTCTGAAAGTTTATCTCAGAAAGGGTAAATAACCTAATAAACTGAATAAATGTTGTAATTAATTGAATAGGGTATCTATTATTCTGTTCCTTTATCCAGCTTCTTCCCACAGTCCAAAGGATGTGTAGGAGACATTTCCCTATTTGTTGTTGTAAAAGAATGGGGACACAATTTGTGATGACGCCCCTAGATGCCAGTCTGATCAGAAATCCCAATGCCAATCAGAACTGTCTCTCTCTCTCTCCCTGGCCTGTCTGTGAATCTGGATGTTTGACCTTTTGGAGGAACCTCAAACTCTTTCATTGAAGAGTGAACAACATTACGTCAAGGTCATTATATGAAGAACCTTGTAAGACTAATTTATGAAACAGGAGCAGACACTGTCAAAAAGGGAAATGTATCTGTTAACTAATGGAGAAAGACTTCAGTCCCACTACGTTCTCCCTTTTTCAAGTGATACGTTTATTGCACCCTGACTCTAACTCAAGACCCCCGCATTCCTTTCACATGGCGACTATTATCTGATCGAAGGAGCCAGAGACTCACACTTTAATATGTTCTTAAAGAAAACTATTATAGGAAGTATAAACTGTTATAATGTGTTTTTATTAATCTGTAAAGAAAGTCGTGTTGTTTGGAATGACTCTGCTCGTTCTATGATCAAGATTGCCAAAGTTACAGAAATGTGGTGATATTTGACCTGATTATGTAAGTATTGACATTAAGGATCAACCAAGGATTATATTTTTAAGTTTGTCCTAGTCTATATGCATGTATCATTCAATAATACCGTATATTATCATTGAATATCTTATTTTAACACATTATCAAAATATAATTAGACTACTATCACAGAATTATTATTTTAACATATGAAAATGTTATTATTTGATGTTATTGTGCCACTGACATTTCCAGAGAAAGCTAACATTATGTGTTAATGTGTGTGTATTCACTGTTAAATTAATACTTGGCCTGATTTGTATATTTATATGAAAACTGATCTCTTGTCTTTGGAGACAAAGGTAAGTGGGAAAATCAATGCATCTCATTTTCCAGGCCACACCTTTAGAGTTAAAGATAGTAGACCCAAGCTGTCTCCTCAGATTTCTTGAGAAGACTTCTAGAAGATCTCCTCAGATGATTTCCTCAGACTTCTCCCTTCTTTGCCCTTCTTAGTCTTGTCTATTGTACAGTCTTTTATTTTGTAAAATATATCTAGTTTATTTTTGTCTTTATTTTTACAAGTAACTTTCTGCCTGACTTTGTTACAACGAAGTTCAGTGTTTAATTTGATTTGTTTTATTTGATTTATTTGTTATTAACCAGTCAAACATCGTTTTAAGTTAGTGCTCGTGTTTTTGAGAACAAGCTTATTTTTATTCCAGCCAGAGAAATTAAGCTTTAGTTAACAGCGAGAAGTTACCTTTTAAGTTTATATCAAAGTCCAGTATTCACGCAGGAGCTTGAATGTGACCAACTGACTCTCATCCACCTAACTCAAAGCTGTCGAAGATGAAGAATACAGAAATACTCTTTTTGGCTTAAAGCTGAAGATTTAGGGTTCACAACAAAAGTGACCCTTTGACGCTGGATATCTGTTGCCACGGTGAAACGTCCCCTATCAAGAGGTTATTGCATGGCGCCCTGTTGGACAGCCCGTCCACTCCTTGGCCTCTGACAATCCTCTGATGACCTGGTTCTGCCAGCCTTGCACCTCGGGAGAGACCTGGTGTTCTGCACGCCTGAACGACTGCTCTGGAGCTGTGAATACATCTCCTTCCTCTTAAATCCCCCTTCTACAAAGCTGAGTTGGGGAGATGGCATTTTTGGTACTTTAATGAGCAGATCTGGTGACCACTGGCTATTTGATATTAAACTTTACTTTCCATAAAGGTATGATTAGAAACCCCCCAAAACCCCAGCTGTTGTCTGTGAGCTTTCATTCTGTCTTGCAAAGATTTGAGGTCACTATTTTACAAGAACAAACAATTTCAGATTGGGTTTGAAAGAAATTGATTAATACAATTAATTGATAAATAAATAATTAATTATTATAATACGTGTATTATAATAATTGTGTAATTCTCTCTGCTTATCCTACACAAATGTTGGGTTAATTGATGACTCTAAATTGCCCATACACTGAAAGAAGGATAACCTTGCTCAAACTAAAAAAATGATGTCCAGATATCACATCTAAAATATTTGACTTCTTATGACCTGATTATTTTATGTTGATGTAAACAATAATACTGCACTTGAGTCAACCTTAATTATTTGCCTTGATCCAAATTATTTTCTTAACATTTTAGTTATTGAACCAAACAAATACATTGAAATTGAACCAACCTAATGTATTCACTTTTAACTGAATTAACATGAATTAATGTTGGCATTGACAATAGTTAATTAATTCACATATATCCAAACTGTGTATATTTTTCACATTATATTTGACTTCAAAAATAATTTCTGTTTCCCACCTTATAAACTCTATAAAAAAACACTTGGCCAACAGATTACATTAAATGTATTTATTAATCTTTAACATATGAACCATATGCAACATATTAACATTAGGCAATAGTCCTTAATTTGTTTTAATCTAAGAGAGGGCAGATATATGTTAGTAACTCTGGCTAGCCACTGCCAAAGATAGCTAACTAGCCAGCTTAAATTTGGCTATTCTTTGCAATTTTGACAACACAAAATTTGAATTATCAGCAACTTCACTGCTACTTAGGTTTATTTCATTTTTTAAACGATATCCACAATGTCAAGCATGCCCAGAGGGAGCTATTGGACTTAACATGTGCTCTGACTGTGCAGTGTGCAGTGTGCAGTGTGCAGTGTGCTGAGTGCATTCTCAATTTACATTCGACTCAAACTCCCGATGTCTGCTGGGATTGGCTCCAGACCTCCATGACCCCGATAGGGACAAGCGGTTGAAAATGGATGGATGTTCCTTTATGTGCATGTTTATGTGAGTATACTCACTAGATATTGTGCTTCTCTTCATACTTTTGATGTTTGTTTTTTCATCTGATATCCAATTAATCTTTTCTGAAAGATATTTCCTCCCTCTGTGACTCACTGCTGCAGGTTGATATATTTAACTTCAGATTGACTTGATTATTATTAATAATTTTTAAAGCAACCAATGGGATTTTCTATGCTTTGATATGGTGATGATTTGACAAGCAGTTTCACACATTTTAAATGTGTGTTTTTTCTTGTTATGAATAAGGCATCCATCTGAGAGGCATAATTGCATAAACGTTTCTGTGAGTTTCCTGCAGGGACTCAAGACCATCCAAGACCCTTTAACATGAACAAGCACATACTGTTATAGAGTAAGCTCACAAGAATACACTGCATGAGAATTAAACATGTGAATCTTTTCAACCTCTATGACCTTCTAAGGCAATAATTATGTGTATATTTTAAATCAGTAAGTAATGAAATGCCAATCATTTTATTACTACACTAGCAATTGAATTAAACCTGATTATTGTTGGTATCCACGCAACACCTGGGTATGCAGAAACTGAAACTCTGTATTAGTTTGTTTAGCTTATGTTGATGAACTCATTTGTACAATTATAAATCAATTATATGCAACTGACACTGTAAGTGGGTTATGAGGGTATTCTAGAGTACTGAGCTCAGCTAGATTTCCTCCTCCTCACAGAAATGCATGTTACATTTTGCCTTTTAATTGGATTTTCTTTTTTCTTTTGTTTTTTGTTTTATACTTTGTTTCAAGCATTTTCCATTTTGTACAACTACTTAATAGTTAAGGTAATGAGCTTTTCTTAACTTTAGTTGACTTACCCTGAAGTCAACTCATTTCGAAAAGGGAATTTACCACGGTCGATGGTCGATGTCAACATATTTCATTAACACTGCTGTCTGAAAAGATCTTCTGCACTCATCCATCTAAATTATTTTTAAAAATCTTAGGTGATCAACTGCCTGATGTCTCCCACACAAAACACAACACAAAAAACATGTAAAATGCACAATAAAGGTAATTTTATTCAGAGTTGTGCGGAAACTAAGATGAATCCAGAGTGTGCTCTTGTCTCCATGGAGATCGATCTTCTTCTCAACCCATTACCTAGTAAAAGCAAAAACAAATTAATCATTATGTGATCATCCTCCATAAGATGCTGCACAAATTCACATGCATTTGTAAGGTGGATGAATGCACGAAATAGTGAAATAGTGCATGAAATAGTTACTGCATGTAGTGGGGTTTATAAATACACTACTTTAACTGAAATCATGCATGACCTACAGTAAAGAGTTTTTTTACTCTTCGATTCATATGAGTTAGTTTTTAATACTGACGCTGTTCATCCAGTTGATGTAGGCAGAGACACGGGTAAAGACGGTTGGCCTCTTGTTGGCGTTGCAGCCAGAGGAAGACACAAAGCTGGTCACACCGTGGACGACCCACTGGCCGTTGACACTGCAGTTCAGGGGGCCACCGGAGTCACCCTGGATACAGAGAAAACAAAACGCAGTCGTACCTCAAAGCCATAAATTCATAATGTTTTAGCAGAGTCTGGCGCAAATACCCCATCTTACAATGCACTTAACTTGTTTCTGCCCTGACCCCTTCTGATCTCAGACAGCCTCAAGCAAGTTTGTGCAGAACATGAACTTGCAAGACTTTGACTACTGTAATGCTCATTATTCCTGCCTAAGCCAAGATGCTGTTGCTCGGTTACAGTAGTCCTGGACGGCAGCAAAACTACTCACTAAGGCCTTATATCGCTCTCATATCACCCCGGTTCTGATGTCACTTCACTGGCTTCCGATAACATTTAGAATTCAATTGAAGATCCTCAGCTATAAGGTTTTGAGCGGTCTTGGTCCAGAATATATTAGTGAACTACTAATAGCTCTGTATACCTCTGTTAGGCCCCTCAAGTCCTCTGAACAATGCTTGCTATTTGTACCTCGTACAAGACTGAAAACATGAGGGGACTGAGCCTTTGCTTTCCAGGCTTCCCCTTGGACTCAGATCAGCAAACTCTCTTGGAAGTTTTGGGGCACAGGTCAAGAAATGTTTTTGTCTCCAGTGTTTCCCAACCTTTTTCTCTGGTGACCCACTTTTCTAAAATGACAAACTATCACAATCCAAGTCACAATAAGCCATATCTGTAAATTGTGAGAAAAGTGAATTTGTGCATGAATGAACATTCCTAAACATCTTTTACTGCCATCTCCTTATATTATCTCAAATAGGTAAAACAGCCATTCAGAAGATATATATGTTCGATAAATCACATCTTTGTTTTATGCTTGTGTTGTTGAAGACATGGCATGTTAAACACTATAAATTAGACCAATTAATGAATTAAGGCAGAGTAAACAGGCTCTCATTTTAATTTCCTCTCATCAGTAAAAGAATATATCCTACACATAAATTAGATAAAATAAGTGTTTTCTCCTCTTCCTTCTCTCATCTGTAGGACAATATATATCTTATATATATATTTTCAACCACAACAACATCTGGAATAAAAGACTATTTAAATTCTACACATTTATTTGGAAACTCAAATTAAATCTCCAGCGATCCATGTACGGGTCGCACCCCAGTCTCTGGCAGTGAATGAGGTACTTTATTTTGGTTTTGATGCCTCTAATTGTTCCTGTTTTTTGTTTTTCTGCTGTTGTAGAATGTGTGCTGTGCTCATATTTTGTTCTTTAACTTTTTATCATTCTGTAAAATACTTTGTAACCTATGTTTTGATAGGTGCTATGTAAATAAAAATTTACTTCCTTAATTTGTGCACCTTAAGCACTAGCTTGGATCACTGTAAAGGACTTATGCCCCTGCTGATGCAGCAAGTAATCCCATGTGTCCTCGAAAATATCTTCCTTGACAGGAATGGGACAGGCATCAGCTCAGTGGGTGACTGCTCAATTTCACGTTGTCATGGAGGAGTGGGACTGAATTTTGACGAGTTGTTTTCCCCACTCTTCTCATATCCAAACATCTTCCCTGCTGCCCTAATCGCAGGGTGACATCATGGTTTGGGAGACAACTGGAGACACTGGGTTCCGAGCTGGAAAGAAACTGCCCTTCTGAAATAGCACCCTTTATAAAGAGTTTATATGTTGTAACCAATGGCTTTATAATTATTTCATAAATCACATTCTAATGCTTTATAGATAGATGGATACGTCATTGACAAAAAACAATTTTGGGTTTCTAGGATGAGACAAATCACTTAGGTCAGTGTTTAGCCTTTGCATTCTGTAATGATGCGGTTATATTAACATAGGCTTTATATGTAAATGGGAAAATAAATGGATATTGGTTCAAATCCTCTGCAGCTCTTTTTCACAAAGTAAGCAGTCATACAGTCCCAGTCAGTCAGCATGATTAGCCTTCTAATCTCTTCTTTTGTTACACTTGAGTATTCTTTCAAGTCTTACAAAAGAAATAATTAATGTGAAGGTATACACAATCCTGTCTAAAACCTCATAGGCTTACCTGGCAACCAGAGTCCCTGCCACCACCAGCACAGACCATGGAGTTCTTCACAGTGCTGCCCCACCATCCGTAGCTGGAGCAGGTCTTGTAGTCAACAACAGGCAGGTAGGCCTGCTTCAGCTGGGCAGACAGCTGACCTCCAGCTGAAGGGGAAAACATCATACGACTGTGATAAAGCCTGTAATAGCAGGATCATACACTGCTGCCTCTTTGAAATGTCATGTTATTTAGGGATTACTTTCTTACTCTATGTAAATACTGAACTGGGTTTTATTGTAAAAATGTATCATGATGTAACACTCACTCTGGGTGCGACCCCATCCAGTGATGTAGCAGGGGTTGTTGTGGGGCAGGACCTGACCATTGGGGGGCAGGGCGCCGAGCTGGACGTAGCTGTTGAGAGAAGCTTCAGAGGACAGACGCAGGAGAGCGATGTCCCACCTGAGGGACAGACAGACATGCTCTTGTAAGTAATAAACCTTTTCCATGAACTCATAAAGACTCATTGTAATGATTTTGTGTCAGACTGCGCCGTTGTTTGTCTTTAAGTGGGAGTTGCTACGTTTCCGACTTCAACAAACATTTATTTTCAGTATCGATTAATCTGCAGGTTACTTTTCTGGGTTATTCTGTTAATTTCTTGGTTTGTCACAGTTTACCAAAGCCCAAGGTGATGTATGGTGATGTCAACCCAAATATGTTTAACTGACAATGCTTTAAAAGCAGTAAACTTCATATTTTGGATGCTAAAAAGTATGTTAATTTAGTTTGGATATTACCTAAGCAATACTTTGATTATTAAAATAGTTGCAAATTAATGAATGTTATACTGTAAGATCTGATGTGTTTTAATGTGAGTAATAAGTCTAGTAGGAGTCAGTTGGCAAAAATAATATTTGAGTAAATCTAATTAAATAATTTATTATCAACTTATAAAATAATTTAATAAACAGAAAAGCACATATACTACATATCTATACCATGCATCTGCTCTATCAAACACTATTTGCCAAAGTTATGATATACATGTTTACAAAAAACAAAATGTTCTTATAATATGTGATGTACATGTATACTACTGTATTTTTATTGTACTATATCAGTATGAGCTATTTTTGTTTGCAGAAGTGGGTGAAAACATGAGCAGTAGCCACTAACCCTCCAGCAACGTTGTTGGAGTTCCAGTTGGGGTGGAGGTAGACGCGGCTCACGCTCATGTACTGCTCTCTTCCCTCATTGGTGTTGATGTTGTGATCTCCAAGAACAACACGCCAAGTCCTGGACCTGGAGACATACAAAAAATTATATTATCATTCTACCACTCATACTTTCTGGCAGTTAATACCCTCTAGTAGCCAAAGGATATCGGTTTAAAATCAATATTTTACACAGAAACTATTAGTTCTGGAGGAAATTTTAGCTTTTACTTGATATAGTAAGATTGAAACAGATGGCTGACAACATTCCCTGATACATTTCAACATAAAATGTCTTGGCTACCTGGAAATACAATAAAATACATTAGTGTTAATGTTCAGCTCTGAATGAACATATCCTGCTACTTCAGTCATGTCTCTATTAGTTTTAGGCTCAGCAGCTGTCCTGTGATGCATGAAAGTCCCACCTGTCCACACAGTGAGCAGCGGTCATGACCCATCCTCTCCTGATCAGGGTTCCTCCACAGGTGTGGTGGAAGTTGCTGCCAGATTTGAACTGAAGAGAGATCTAACGAAACAACAACAGAGAGAATTACAACTACGAGACACTGAACCATTCACATTAATGCAAAATGCTTCTTGGCAGTGTTCCCCACACTGAAAAATGCTTAAAGGCATCACAAGGAAAGTCTTTAGAGCAGTGTTGTAATATTTCAGTAATATTTATTAAAAAGGGGTGGAATAAAATAAGTTTACATTTATTTTTCTCTCTGTTTTTTCCCTTTTCTTTATGACTGCCCATTAATGTATGATAATTTAGTTTTTTCACATATTCAAAATAAACTATCTAAACTAAAAACTAAAAAGTGTTGTAAATAAACAAATTACATTTTAGAAGCACTGTATCTATGTAGAATTTAGAGGCACTTCACTTTACCAATTTGTGCTGCTTTAGGAGTGTACTCCACTGCATCTTTAGAAAATATTGTACTTTTTAATTATTATTACTTCATTTATTTAACATCTTTAGTCACCTGATACTCAAATTTTACACATAAAGCATGAGACCAATATGATACATTACAGGCTTTGCATACAGATGCAGGTGTTTTCAGTTATGGGGCATTAGAAATATTATGTTGGAGTTATGCCGGGGTTTACATGAGGTCCCCATGCACTAATAAGTATAATGAAGTCCTGAATTTTTTTTTATTATTTTTAATTTGTTGAACAAGATAATAACTTGTGTGCATAAGATTGATAAATCAGGTGGAAAAGGAGTATGTGTACTCATTGCCAAACCTTTACTTGTAAAAGAGCATTTTCACATTATGGTATTGCTATTTTAAATGAATTAATTTACTTAAAGGATCTGAGCACTTCTCGCTCCACTGCTGTATAGTCAAACCAAGCATAGAGTACCTGCCAAGGCCAGGAGTTGGGTCTGGCCACCTCCCCTCCTACAACTCTCTCCTCAGCAATGTCATCCTCCAAGTACCTGGGCTGAGGCGTCAGCTCAGCCAGCACTGAGCAAATCAGAGACACAGGAAGCAGATCGGTCAGACATCAAATATTCAAGTGTGTTAATGCAGAATGTCAAAGCAGAAGAAGAATCAGACAGTTCTTACCGAGGGCTGTGAGAGAGGTAAGCACAAGAAACCTGAGCATGTCTGCAGTCTCCAGAAACTTTCGGTAGTGGAGACTTCTACCCACCACTCTTATATATCCTTAGACCCGTTCCGCTGATAGTGTGTGTGTGTGTGTGTGTGTGTGTGTGTGTGTGTGTGTGTGTGTGTGTGTGTGTGTGTGTGTGTGTGTGTGTGTGTGTGTGTGTGTGTGTTCCATACCAGTACATGTCCACCTGCGTCTGTCTCACAGTTATCTCTACAGTGGGGAGATAACTGTGCCACACACTACTGTGTGGTATGAGATTGTTCTATACCCTATGTTTCTTTCAGCTTTTCACTATTAAACCTTTGTATATTATGTTCGGGTAAAGTAAGTTTTGACTGTACATACTGTGTGTACCTGGTGCATCATTACCCGCTCATAAAATTACCAGCTTTAAGGACAACTTATCTTTTCTAAGGTATTGAGGGAACAACATAAAACAGAGATATTTTAGCCTTTTAACACCAATATTCAGATGTTTTTTTTATTTTGTGCAGTCAGTGTGAATCTGATTTAGGTTGTCTGGAAAGCCATTAAGATTGGTGAGATAAAAAAACAACATACTGTAACGGACTGTAGTGACTATTAATGTTAATGTTAGAATGTGTCACTGTTCGAGTCAATCACTGAGATGTCCCACAGGTCAGTGAAGTTACATGTTGTTTTTTTAGGAAGGCTGGAAGCCTGTAGTTAAAAAAAGACTACTAAAAACATGAGTTAGAAGGTTGTTGGCCTCGGCTGCGGCCCACAGTAGCCATGTTCAGTTAGAAAATAAAGCGCAACAAACTGGATAAAGTCTCACCGCCTGATCATTGAGGGACGTTACACTGGTGTCAGAAGTTAAAGGCAATAGCATTAAGGACGTCGCCATGGAGCCATGGGGTCACGGGGCCCCTGTTAGCCGCGATGGGCTAACACGGGCTGCTACTGTGACCACTCCACAGAAGAGATGCGGCGGGGGAGTTACTCGAAGATCAAACGGGAGGGAGGAGCTGATGAGCAGGATTATGACAGCTCTGCCTGGGCTCGGAGCGCGGCGGAGCACAGAGAGCGGGTGAGAGACAAGACTCTGAGAATGGCTTCTGATGCGGGTTTTGGACACTCCGCCCGCTAAGACGTGGAACAGGCTGCCAGTGAGGGAACAGCGGCGGCCGAAGTCACAGCTGTCGGGCCGCCCTCAATAAAGACTCCCATGTATGATAGCAAGACTGACTGGGAGGCCGTTCATGCTCAGTTTGAGTTGTTGGCTCGGGCAGGCAAGTGGTCAATGGAAGTTAAAGCCCTGCTGGGGATGCTCTTTCGAGCTTGCTGCTGCTAAGCCCTGATGATAGGAGTGACTATGATGCGTTAGTTCATAGTTTAAAGAGGAGGTTTGGACAATGCTCAGCAGCTAGCCTGCTCTGCTTTGAGCTCTGCAGTTGACAGCCACGACCTGGGGAGGCGCTTAGGGATCTCGCCAATGACATAGAGGGGCTGGTCCACCGCACCTATGCACATATGCCCCCCACCATCCAGAGTGAATTAGCCCGAGACAACTTCCTCCAGGCGCTGTTGCCTACCGACCTGCGTTTCCAGACGCTGCTGGCCCACCCCAAGTCGCTCTTGGAGGCTTTGGAGCTGGCTTCAGAGAGGGAGATGCTGTGTGCTGGACCCCTGGGGGCTGGGAGGGAGGCGGAGTTGAACGCAGCAAGGCCTGTCTGGGTAGAAGAACTAACGCAGCTTGTGCGGGCTGCCACGCTGCGTGTAGAGCAGCGCCCCAGGTCACGTACTTTGGTTTGCTGGGGGTGCGGCCAGCCTGGCCACCTGGTCCGGCAGTGCCCTCAGGTCTCTAAAAAGCAGGGAAATGGGGCGGGGTCCGCTTAGTTGGGACAGGGCGGATCCCCGGGACAATGTCCCATCCCTGCACAGGTGGGGATATGGTGCAGCATGACCTGGTGGGGGCGTTGCAACCGGCAGATGATGTGGATGGCCATCTGGAGGGAAGTGTGATGCTGGGCCGAACCTGGTAGGCCCCAGTGACTATTGGAGGGATATGCTGCTCTGCACTGGTGGATACAGGCTCCTCAGCAACCCTAGTGAAACCAGATTAGGGGAAGAACAGAATAACAGTTATCCCTACCATAGTGAAGTTGCAGACAGTCACCGAGGAAACGGGCCCCCATGGTCGGAAAGGCACTAGTGACTCTGGGGTTGGGAAAACAAACTATACACTGCCCGGTGTGGGTCGCGGACCTGGAGGACTGCATAGTGGGGCTGGATGTTCTTGCGACATCCTGTATCATTGACATCAGGAGAGGAGCGCTCACTTTTCCAGACGGACATGTCATCCAGTTGGCTTGACATCCACTCAAGCCTGGCTGTACCGCTGCCCACACCATAGCTGTGCTAGCGTCCGAGACAACAACCGACATGGCTGCCTGCTGCCCTTCTCCAACAGACAACGTGCACCACTCCCCCAACACCCTACGGCCGGTTTCTACACATGCCAACTGCACCCCCACCGACATGCTACCTGCACCACCTTCCATTCACCCAGCTGCTAATCCACACCCCGTGGACCATACATTGCCTAGCGGGGGAGAAAGAGAGTCCTGGCTGTAAAGGAGGTCTGGCTGAAAAACTGTGATGGACTGAATATCAGCGAACAGGGCCTGTTGTGGCAGCTCCTATTGGAGTTCAAAGACTGTTTCTCTCTGTCAGAGGACGATGTGGGCCAGACGGGTCTCATCCAACATGACATCGCCACAGGAGATGCACCGCCCATCAGAATTAGACCTCGACGTCTTCCGCTGTCCAGGCAGGAAGCAGCTGACAAAGGGCTGCATGAGATGCAACGGGTCGGACTCATTAAGCCTTCCACCAGCCCGTGGGCCTTACCAGTAGTCATGGTCCCAAAAAGACAAAGGATGACTGGCGGTTCTGCGTGGATATCAGACCCCTCAACAAAGTGACTACAAAAGACCCTTACCCACTCCCACGCATTGATGAGGCCCTGGACACAGTAGTGGGGTCCTCCTGGTTCTCTTCCTTGGACATGCGCAGCGGATACAGGCAGGTTCCCCTCGTCTCAACTGCCAAACCAAAAACTGCCTTCATCACCAGCGGGGGGTTGGGGCAGTTTAAGTTCCTCCCATTCGGCATCTGCAATGCCCCTGCTACGTTTGAAAGACTGATGGACAGGGTGCTCTCTGACATCTCCCGCCAAAAGTGTGTCATGTATCTGGACGACATACTGGTCCATGGTGACTCCTTCGGATCAGCCTTCAGAGCCCTTAAGCGGGTGTTGGAGATGGTGGTGGCAGCAGGGTTGAAACTGCACCATCAGAAGTGCTGCTTTATGAGACGGGAGGTTGTGTTTCTGGGTCACAGGCTCGGAGGTGGCGGCGTCAGCACCGTGGATGACAAGGTACAAGCAGTGAAGAACTTGCCCACCCCGAACTCTGTACATGACCTGAAAAGCTTTCTGGGACTGTGCTCCTACTACAGGAGGTTCATGAGGGGGTTCTCCTGTATAGATGCACCCCTGTTCCGGCTGCTGCGAAAGGGGGAGGCGTTCGTGTGGACGGAGGAGTGTCGCACAGCATTTTCCTCTCTGCAGACAGCCCTCGTGGAAGCCCCCGTCCTGTCCCCACCTGATCTATCCCTGCTTTTCGTGCTTGACATTGATGCTAGGAGTGTCAGCGCCGGGGTTGTATTGACTCAGGTGACACCTGGGGGAGAGAGGGTGGTAGCCTATCACAGTAAGACGTTTAACAATGCTGAACGCCGCTACTGTGTCACCAGACGGGAGCTGCTCGCCATTGTCAGCACCATCCGACACTTCAACTATTACCTTGGGGGTCTCCACTTCACTGTCAGGACTGACCACTCCACCCTGCAGTGGCTAATGTCCTTCAAGGAGCCAGAGGGCCAGCTGGCCTGCTGGATTGAGGAGCTGCAGGCATATGACTTCACTGTGGTTTACAGACCGGGGACACAACACTGAAATGCAGATGCACTGTCCCGTGAGACCTGCATCGCAGATGATTGCCGCTATTGTGAGAAAAAGGAGATCCTGCAGGGCAAGCAGCTGCAAACAGAGGTGAAATTTGCAGCGGGGCGGCCAGAGGGGCTGGCGGCGGGCCAAAGGCAAACAGCTGTGGAGGTGGCGGAGTGGGGACACGAGCAGGGGGAGGACGATGACATCAGGCCAGTGCTCACATGGGTGGCATCGCAGTGCCAAACCACATGGGACGAGGTCAGCATGTGCTCTCGAGCTACAAAAGGACTCTGGTCCACGTTCGACACCCTGTGTCTGTGTGAAGGGGTGTTAGAGAGGGGGTGGAAGGAACCAGCTGTGGGGGAGACACAGGGGCAGGTGGTGGTGCCAAGGAGCCTGCGGGAGAGGGTTCTCCAGGCAGTGCATGGGGTCCCTGGGTCTGGCCACTTTGGGGTCGGAAAGACACTTCGGCAGCTCCGTCTGAGAATTTACTGGGGCCAGCACAAGCGGGACGTGGAAGATTACTGCCACCGTTATGACAGCTACACAGCGCGTAAAGGCCCTACAGACAGGTCTCATGCCCAACTCCAACAGTTCCAAACAGGGTGTCCTATTGAGAGAGTGGGTATTGATGTCCTTGGGCCCTTCCCCCTGTACTGAGAGAGGTAACGGCTACATCCTCACTGCCATGGACTACTTCACTAAATTGCCCCGAAGCGTACTGTTTGCCAGATCAAGAGGCAGTGACGCTGGTGGAAGGAATGTTCAGCAGGCTTGGGGTGCCCAAAGTCATTCACACTGACCAGGGCAGGAAACTTTGAGTCCCGTGTGTTTGCTGTCATGTGCGAAAAGCTGGGCTCCCACAAGACCTGCACCACACCCCTCCAACCTCAGAGTGATGGTCTGGTTGAGAGATTTAACCGGACACTGGCACAACACCTGGCCATAGTGACAGCTAAACATCAACGAGACTGGGACAGCCATGTGACCCTTGTGCTGATGGCATGCCAGTCTGCTGTGCAGGACTCTACCTCTTGCTCCCCTGCTCTTCTCATGCTAGGTAGGGAGATCAGGACTCCAGGCGAGATGATGATGGGCAGACCTCCTGATGACCTAGGTGTTCCGCCAGGCCCCGAATATGCCAGGAAGCTCCAGGACCGCTTGGAATCAGCACCCGACTTTGCCAGGAACCATCTGCGGAGCGCTTGGGCAAGACAGAAGCAAAACTATGACATACACAGTGTATGGGTGGGACCTTGCAGGGTCCTGGAGAGACTGGGTGAAGTCGTGTACAGGGTCCAGCTGCCACCGAGAGGGAGAAAAGTCGTGCTACATCGGGACAGAAGGGCCCCTTACCGGGATACGGCCAGCCCTGCAGACACACTTGGGATCCCAGACACTGCTCAGACTTCCCCCCAGGCCCCCTCCGGCAACTTGAATTCCTATTCCGACATCCCTCAAGATGGACTTTTTGCCGTTTCCCATGTGTCTGCCTCTGCCCCCCCTGCATATCTCCCTTCCCCGTCCCCAGTTCACGCATGGCCTTGGAGGAACCGCAGGCCTCCTGCCCACCTGAGAGACTTTTTCGGTCCCCTCAGGGACGAGGGACTTCGAAAAGGGGGGGGTAGTGTAACGGACTGTAGTGACTGTTAATGTTAATGTTAGAATGTGTCACTGTTTGAGTGAATCACTGAGATGTCCCACAGGTCAGTGAAGTTACATGTGTTTTTTAGATAGGCTGGAAGCCTGTAGTAAAAAGAAAGACGAGTAAAAACGTGAGTTAGAAGTTAGAGGGTTGTTCTTTGTTGGCGTCGGCTGCGGCCCACAGTAGCTGTGTTCAGTTAGAAAATAAAGCACAACAAACTGGATAAAGTCTCACCGCCGTACATTTTAGTTAGCTATTTTGTGGAAAAAAAAAAAAAAAGCATCTCAAACACACCACGATGTCACGAACTACAGGTGCATTCTGGGTGCGCCTAACATGCTAACTTTAAACCTGAAGCTTGTGGAGGACCTCCCGGTTCAAAATAGAGCTCACAGACTGCCGTTCAGACCATAAAGACAGTCTATGGTTCGGAAAGGCGAGTACAAAAACAAACTTACTGTAATTTGCAGCGGAGAAAGTCAAACAACCAGTGCGCAGTGTTTGTGTTGTTCTACCATAAACTGTATGTGTGCTACACTGTGTGCCAAAATTACAGGCTGTTTTGCTTTAATGTGCGTGTTTATTGACTGTAGCTGCTGTAGAGCTTATATTCAAACCTATTTACATGTCTGTGCTATTTGTGCTTGCTGGTGCTCTTAAAGTGATTACGGTACCGGAGCTTGGAGCAATCAAAAAGGACAGTAGTTTCTCCTATGAACCAAATAAAAACAATATTTTGTAACACATGACTTACAGTAGTAATTAATTTATTATATTAAATACGTCTTGTTGACTATGTTATATGATAACATCTAAAAAGTAGACCTTTTTTCACTGTATACGCTACAAACAATTTCCTCGTCGCTATTAGAAATGTCATCGGCTCCAGCCATGGACCCACAATGGTTTAAAAGGGCCAAAGATTCATCAGCCATGAATAATGGGTCTCATTAAGCACAGACATTCAAATGCATAAGGTAGAGAGGAACATGCAGAGAGGAGGTACTGTAATAAGATTATGATTTGTGTTACAAGCTGCATGTTGTTGATTAATAAAGATAAAGATCAGTGTTTCAAGCTTACACTAACAACCCCAAGGATACAACAGTATTCCACATAAAGCCTTTTAAGTATTCCCAAGGCCCAGTGGAGAAGCTACTATGACTCTGTGTGTCCCTCAGTGTTTTTAGTGTAACAGAAAGGGCTGCTGCACAGATATTGGTTTAGGGAAGAAAGGTAATTGTGTTGGACATGTAGTTGCTCAGGCAACAGTGGAGTGAAATTATGTCCTGATTGTCTTGATTCTAAGATTTGGGACTAGTACTAATATTTTACATATGTATTTATTTCATTATATTCAGGCAACAGAATCAATATTGGGTTGTATTTTTGAGCAGAACTTTAACAGCTCATCTATAAAATGCTGCATGCAACTTTGTTATTAATTGGATTTCTGCAAAAATGTTGTATGTTAACTTCTGTTTATTGCATGGTGGCTTTTTGATCGAGGCAGGTAATCATTACTTAGAGACTTAGACTTAGACTTCTCTTTATTGCCTTTGGGATGACTCACACACAGAAATTGAATTTCCAGCAGCTTACAAAAACACATGCGTAGTTCATTTATCACACCAGACAATGTGTGATGTGACCATTAAATCTGTAGAGCATATTGTAGTGCGATTTCTTTATTTCAACTTTAAAGAAGCTTTCAATGAACATCCACTACAGCAATCATATAATAATAAACGTCAAGCAGGGAGATTGTAACTAATCCATCTACATTAATGGTGGTTACTAACTTCCCTATAGGCTCTGTTTTAATCTTATTTATGGAAGTTACTCTAGTGTTTAAATGTGGAAATAGTAAATTCAATGAAATAATGGAGAACTGGTTAAGAAGTTCTAAGGCACATTGAGTGCAGTTGGTTCCTGCAGTCAGGGCAGTCTATCTGTCTGAGCTATTTCCACCCTGATTATAGCACAGCTGCAACATGTGTGCAGTTCCCACTATAAGTTGGCTTATCATGCATATGCTGTACTGTACCCTCTGATCTTGTCTAAGTGCAAACTTAGCTTTTTCCTTAAACAATTTCACAAAACCAACAGAGACTCAGCAGAAAGGGTAATGCAAACCTTCTGTCTATTAAACACCAATCAGACTGTTTTTATCTGTACAGTTTCAGATGGGAGCATAGCGAAAACAAAACCTTAATTTGAAAATTGACAGGAACAATACCAAAGGACGGGCCAAACAAAAAACTACAAAATTAATGTCAGCATTCATCAAGCACTGCTGGCTGTTAGGGCTCAGAATCAGATTAAATTTGTATTATGTCGTAAAAACAATAACAAAAGTGTATCCTAGTACGTGCTCTCACTGCACCATCTGTCTGTCTCTGTATTTATCTCTTTTCTGTGACAGAGTTAACTTGCTGAGGGCTGACAGTGCTCACATGTTACACTGAAAGTGAAAATGGTGAACGTGAAGTTAGGTGATTTATCCGAATGTCAGGGTTTATTTATGTTAGAGATGTTCCATTTCTCCTTCTTGATACCAAATCTGTTACCTGAACGTATATTGATACTGAGTACAGATACCAGTGTGGTAATAAAAACATGACTTTTGTACTCGCCGATACAAATATCTGCATTTCAAGTAGTATCTGCACTGGTATTGGAACAACTCTCAAATGTCTCTGCCAGAGAAATATCAAGAGCAGTGATGAAGAGCAATAAGAAATGCAGGACATGTAGGCAGTCAGAAATAGTTTAAAATATTGATTTTGATACATTTTATTTTGACCTAGCCAATGTAGCCAGAGCCTACTCCAACACTGACACAGTGCTGTGGTGATAGGTCTGACAATGTGAGACAAAATTCTATAAAATACTTTATCCAAAGGGAATAATAATGTACAAGTAGAACAACAACCTCTCCGGGAACCATCACCTTATCATGGTGGAGAGTTTTGTGTGTCCCTGTGAACTTGAGGGCTGTGTTGTCTGGAGCCTAGTGCTCCTGGTAGGGTCTCCCATGGCAGAGTGGTCTCAGGCGAGGGGCCAAACTAAGAATGGTTCACAAAAGGCGCACTCACACTGTCCTTCCGCACTGTGCTTTAGGGTACTTGTGCCCCCCCTCCCTCTCCCCCCGCGGGCCAGGCCCGTTTGTACTCACACTGCCTGTGCCTCAGCGAATGCTTCTTGCCTGTCCATACGTCATCACGCCGTAACACGTCACACGCATTGATGACGTCATTGCGATGCGTCGCTTTGTTTACAAATCTTTCCATAGACCTCAGAGTTTTTGTGCGTCTTGTCCGACTGTTTTTAAATATTTTCATAGACCAAATCTGCAGTAAACACTTCACCTCTGCATCACACCAATGTGAACCTTTCGCCACCATAGTTGTTGTTGTTTAATGTCCGTGCATGGTCCGTCTTTTTTTTTTCTTCTCGTCCGAACAGGCGCACATAAATGACGTGATAGCCGCTGTAGGCGTCGTGCTCGTGCTCGTACATGTGCGCACGCTCGTGCTCGTACATGTGCAAACGCGCTCTACAAAAGCCCACGTCTCTCAAACGGGCTGTGGACGGCCAGCTAGCCGCAGCTAGGTGCGGAGCGGTTGCACTCACACTGGTCAAACATACTAGGCTTTACCCGTAAACCCTGTTTTGGCCCGGTGCGGAAGGAAGAGAGGCCGGGTTTGCCATGGAGCCCGGCCGGGCACAGCCTGAAAAAGTGATGTGGCACCTCCCTCCTCTCCATCCTGTGGCCCCACCACTCACAGGAGGAACCATTTGGGTTGGGTGCGCTGCTGGCTCTGGGGACGTGGAATGTCATCTCTCTGTCGTGGAAGGAGCCGGAGCTTGTGCGGGAGGTTAAGCGCTACCAGTTAGATCTGGTGGGGCTTTCCTCCACACACAGTCTCGGTTCTGGAACCGTACTCCTGGATAGGGGTTGGACCCTATTCTTCTCTGGAGTTGCCCAGGGTGTGAGGTGCCGGGCTCAGCCGGGGGATACTCACAAACCCCCGGCTGAGCACCGCGGTGTTGGAGTTCACCCTGGTGGACGAGAGGGTCGCCTTCTTGCGCCTGCAGGTGGAAGGGGGGAAAACTCTGACTGTTGTTTGTGCATATGCACCGAACAGCAGTTCAGAGTATTCGGCCTTCTTGGAGACCCTGAATGGAGTCCTGCATGGGGCTCCAGTAGGGGACTCCATAGTTCTGCTGGAAGACTTCAACACTCACATGGGCAATGATGGAGACACCTGGAGAGGCTTAATTGGGGAGGAAAGGCCTCTCTGATCTAAATCCGAGCAGTCGTCTGTTAATAGACTTCTGTGCTAGTCACGGATTGTCTATAACTAACACCATGTTCGAACATAAGGATGCTCATAAGTGTACGTGGTACCAGAGCACCCTAGGCCAAATGTCGATGATCGATTTTGTGATCGTATCATCTGATCTGAGGCCGTATGTTTTGGACACTCGAGTGAAGAGAGGGGCAGAGCTGTCAACTGATCACCATCTGGTGATGAGTTGGGTCAGAGCGGGTGAACTAGGAATGTCTGGAGGAGGTCCCTGTCTGAGAGATCTTCAACTCACACCTCCGGCAGAGCTTTTCTGGCATCCCTGTGGAGGTTGGGGGCATTAAACCGGAGTGGGCAATGTTCAAAGCTTCCATTGCCGGTCAATCTTGTTTCCTACCCTTACCTATGGGGTACCACCATGATCTATGCTGGCATCAGGTCATGTCTTGACGTTGCTGTTCCACCAGCAGGGGCTGGTGCAGGTCTCATAGTCGACAACAGGAAGGTAGGCCTGCCACATTATGTTTTGCATACTTCCACCATCTGCAGCAATACAGAGTAGAGACAAACATGTTCATGGAGACAGAGATGACTGCATGTGTAAGATACTGAGTCTCTGCATATTTTACAGTCAGAATTCTGACTGTGTGGAATTACATATGACTCACTCGAGGTGCGTACATACCCAGTTAGGTGGCAGGGGTAGTTATGGGCCAGGATCTCACCAGAAGGAGGCAGACGCATGCATGCCACACGCGTGTACAAGGTCTTCTCGGTGTCAGATGACAGCTGCAATGTCATTACTAAAGGTCAAAGATTGGGACTGTTTTAAATTATTCTACTGTAATTGTAACATTAAATCAAAACACAAATGGAAAGAGCGTCAGGAGATACATGCTGACCAAATAAATTATAGTGATTTTTAAATAATGGGTTGAAACAGAAGACATCACGCCGTCACGAATGTAATTCAAAGGCAACAATTAAATACGTCAACATTAACTCTAATGTAAAGCACTGTAAAATTATATGGAATGCTATTTAATTCCAAATTAAATAAAACAAATATGCCTATTTAATAACTCCATGTGGCTATGAAAAAAAAATCTGAAATAAATAAATATATAAATGCGGCAATAAATAATTGAATAAATAAGTCAAATAAGTAAATTGGTTATTACTAAAATAACACGTCAAACAACTCCTTTTTTCTACTTTAGTTTCCCAATGCTACATTTATTTCTCATCTGTTTTTATTTCCATTTCTTATACTCAAATGAACCTATTTATTTATTGAACTATACTGACTCATTTATATATTTATATTTACTTGTGTTTTTATATTTAGAGGCCACATTTATTTATGTGTGTATTTATTTAAATTTGAATGAAATGGAATTCCATAAAAGTAAGGCCTGTAAGATAAAGTCTGTCTAAAGATAAGTAAGATAAGTAAGTCTTCAGCCTAAAATAAAGTAAATTCTGTAGTCTATGACAATAAGACAGATACTAGAGTGCAATAACAGATACACTGGAGATGCTGTTATTGTTCCATTCAAGATGGATATGAATGTTGATGACACTCCTGTATTCCTCTGTTGGCTGTAGTGCAGGACGAGATCACAGAGGACCACACGTATACAATGCTGGAACGGTTTTGGCTTGGTTTAGTTTATTTGTTTCCACAGTAAAACATTAAGAGAGGTGAGAAACAAAGATAAGGGAGAAAACACAAAACACATTCCCTGTAAAATATGTGTAGGTTTATAACACTTACTGTGAATAATAGAAGCTCTATTATATCTATGTCTCTGTTACCTGTACACAATGTGAGCAGTGGTCATGACCAATCCTCTCCTTTCTGTTCCTCTGCAGAAATTGTGCTTTGATCCATCAGAGTAGAACTGGAGAGACACCTGGAGCAGGATTAATATGATATTACCTAACATTATAACCTTAAAAACATTAAAGAAAAATATTTTCATTCCCACAGAATCTTTATGTTGATCTCACACTTGTATTAGCATAAAGTGGCTGTAGTGAGTGTACAATATTTTTGTAACAGATGCAATTATGTAAGCACGAGCAAGACTTTTTTAAATCTTAGAAATACATTATCCCCTCTTTTCGTTTTCTTTTTTTTCGTTTTTTTTTTCTTAAATCAATAATTTGACATTGTGGGAAACACTCAAACTAAGGTTTTTGCAGAGAGTAAGATGGTAACACTATCATACCTTGTATACTGAATAGAAATGCACTGGATTTGGATATCGGCTCCTATATTGAGGGATTAGCTGGATCAGATATCAAATGAATGAGGCCGATCCAGCATTCTGATTCAGTCATTTCTTTTTTATTAATATCATAAAGCGATACAGTTACAGCGATCAAATCACTTCGATTCTATGTTTGCAACACTGGTTAGGGTTTTATATTACATATTAAAATATCTTTTTGCAGTGCACTTTACATGGAAGTGGTATTTATTTATTTTTGCTGCTAATGTTCACTTTGTTATTTGTTATAAATTATATTAAGTACATTTATATCTGTGCTAATTTTTCACCTGTTTTTAACCAGGCTAAATGTTTATGTCAAGCCTAATGCCTTCACTCACATGGACAGGAATAGTACAGTAGGATCGGATAGGTATCGGGTATCGGCTGATCTGCTCAGCGTTCGGTATCTGATTGGATCGGAAGAAACTGGATCGGATCTAATACTGAGTAAGACACTGCATCCAGTTAGCTTAGCTTAGCATAAAGACTGAAAACAACCAGCCAGGTTCCATCTGAAAATAAAAAAATCCACTCAGTAGCACTTCCAAAGCCCACTTACTCACTATCACATCATATGCCATATATAACCTTGTTTAATCTGATACGTATGGAAACAATAAAGTGATTATGGCAGATTGTATTATCCCCAGACAGTGGTAACTGTTTCCCATCTGTTTTTCGTTTTTTTTTGCTAAACTAAGATAACTACCCACTGGCTATGGCTTAATATTAATGGGCAGACATTAGAGTGATATACATCTTCCCTTTTAGCCCTCAGCAGGAAAGACAAAAACATGTATTCCCCAAAATGTCACTTTATTTCATTAAGAACATTTTTGTAGCCTTGTTCTCCTGTAGAAAAAGCAACAAAGTCTTTTGTCAGAAATGGGTCAAGAGTTGACCTGTAACCTTTCAAAAAACTATCTGAATCTTCAAACCTCCCAAGTGCACCTGCCAAGGCCAGGAGGAATGATGAGCCACTTGTTCACCTCCCACAACTCTTCCTGCAGTGCTGCTCTTCTTTTAGCTGGACTGAAGCTCCAACTCAGCCAGTGCTGAGTCACAATGGAAACTCATCAAAACACCATTTAATCATGGTTTTAGTTTCCATTTGTGTCAGTCAGTCTAATTTCTAAGAATTTGTTAGCAGTAGATTATTATTTAAGTACAGCCTTGATATTTCTTACCGTGGCTGTGAGACTGCTGAACACCAGGAACGTGAGCGTCTGCAGCATCTCTTCATTTCTACATGCACGTCTCAGTCTTTAATATCCTGAGCTGACCTTCACTCGATGTTCATCCTCTGCTGAGCTTGGCTGTGCTCAGAGAGACACCTGTGGTCAGTCTCAGACTTTATCTCAGTCCTTAATAGTGTGTGAATGCTGGATTTATTGAAACATAAAAGGTGTTTCCTAGAACCTCCAGTGAAGAACATTTATTTCCACATTCCCTGGCCACACTTAAATTTGAGTAGTTGTGTTCTGCATGAAATAAATCTATGATTTTGTATTTTTAGGTATCCTTTTTATACATGTTTTGTTGAACTGTAGGATGATAGTTTGATGCCCAAGGCAAATAAAATGTCACAATGCTGCACATAATTATGGTTGTATAAATGTTCAGATAAAAAATTATTCATCACTCAAAGTTTTATTAAATTTCTTTATATAGAATGGATCAGACAAATAAGAAAGCACAGTAGATCAAAACATGGTCGAATGTGTGCTCTTTCTTTATGTGCTGCAACACAGCTGACTCGTCTGTTTAAACCATGATCTGGAAGAGAGAAGAAGCGAATAATGATTTCACATCATATATAACTTAAATTCCATAAAACATAAATCTATACAAGCATTGCTATATTGATGATGAGTTTAATTTTCTAGCTCAATAGATATGATAGAAACGCATATCGCTAATACTCACAGAGTCCATCCATTCGATGTAGGCAGAGACACGGGTGAAGACCGTGGGCTTCTTGGGCGCGTTGCATCCGTATCCAGACACAAAGCTGGCAATACCGTGGACGTAGTATTTTCCATTAACAAGGCAGTTCAAAGGGCCACCAGAGTCACCCTGAGAGGAACAAGATTAAAGAGCATCTTCAGACTTGTGGACATAATGATTCAGTCGTGGATATTCAATATAAGTAACACCATTAGAGTTAGTTTATCAGTGGGTTCAATTTGTGCAGGAGTTTATTTAATGTTTCTTCACCAAATTGATCACTCCACAAGTCAAATAATTCATCTATAATAAGACCTTTTCAAATATATTTTTCACATAGGAGGAGACTCACATTGCATCCAGCCTCGGTACCACCACCACCACACACCATGGTGCTCTTGACCGTGCTGCCCCACCAGCCAGGGCTGGTGCAGGTTTTGTGGTCGACCAGAGGAAGGTAGGCCTGCTTCAGCTGATAAGACAGGGACCCACCAGCTGGACAAGGTGAAATTGGAAAGTTGAGATACTTTGAGCTTGACAGAAAAGTAGTAAGCTGAAGGGTTTATGCAAACAACTCACTAGAAGTGCGTCCCCATCCGGTGATGTAGCAGAGGTTGTTGTGGGGCAGAATCTGGCCTGTGGGAGGAAGAGAGCCCAGCTGAACGTAGGAGTTAAGGTTGGCCTCAGAGGACAAACGCAGCAGGGCAATGTCGAACCTGAGGAGGAACCAAAAATAATGTTGTTATGATATTACACTCCTAGTCCTATGTCATTGGGTTGGAACACTACTTTCTTATGCTGACATTCCCACCCATTACCAGAACATACTTTAGCCAAAGATATTTGGGAAATGAAAGAAATGGATTCCCTTCAAAACATAATTATAATTTTCTTAAGCATCCTTAAAACCGTATGAATGTAAGAAAAAAATACAATCTTCACCCATTAGAAACGCTGCCAGAGTTCCATCTGGGATGGATGTAAACACGGCTGACAGTCATGATCTGCTCTCTGCCACTGTTGACATTTAGGTCATGTTCGCCGAGAATGACTCGCCACGTCCTATTCCTGCAACATTTTTTTTTTAAAAAGAAGAAAAGAAAAAAAGAGAAACAAGATATTGTAAACAAGCAATGATTAGTTGTGACAATGGCTGGCCGATATGATCTATTTTCAGATTATATATAATTATCAAGATATGACGTTATATATCAGTATAGGAGATTTTGGCGACATTGCCTAGCCCTACTTTTAGTCTTAATAAAGGGCAAACCCAACTTTCATCAAACTTCCCTTGTGTGTCCAGACATCACCACCCTTTTTGCATGGTTGTCTTGGTAATGTAGCTACGCTGGTGAATAAGTTTTCTAACGCTGATGCATGAGCAAGCTAGCTAATTAGCCAGCCAGCCGCTATATGAGTCAAATTCAACATCTAAATTCTTCATCCACATTCTTGTCAGAACACAGGAAAGCACATTGCTGTCCCCAGATGAATGACAACTTTGTTCAGCTCATTTTTGGTAACATTAAGCTGTTACGAATGAAAGCATGGAGGAATTGGCAAGCTAGACAACTAGCCAGCTGTGAATAAGCAGGCAGTCACTGACAAGCTATATCTTGTCAGTGACTGCCTACAGGAGCTCAGGGTATTCTGTTTGGTAAATTCAAAATGGATTTTCATTTTTTAAATATCCTTAACCATGAATTTGAATTAATTCATAAAATTTCTTTACTGCTGACTAGATGTTGACTTAATTAATGACTTCATTGCACGTCAGCGTAGCCTCATGGATTCTTTATTATAGTAAATGATGTAAAAAGTAAAGTAAACCAGGTGACTCCTGGTTATGTTCATGTTGTGACTCCATTGTTTGAAAACTTCTAATTCAATAAATGAACTCTGTTGGTACATTATGTAACCGTTATAAACGAGCCTGTAAGAAGTTTCCTCATGCTGTTGACATTTGGAAACACTAAAACAAATCAAACCATGTCTAGGCCATGGATATATTCAAGTCAATGAAATCATACACAAATGCACCTAAAAATCATACAGCCAAAGGATACTGAGCGTATAGTCAAGTTAATCAGTATGTTACCTGTCCACACAGTGAGCAGCAGTCATAACCCAGCCTCTCTGGATCAGGGTTCCTCCACATGTGTGATAGTACCTGCTGCCAGATTTGTACTGAAGAGAGATCTGAGGAGGCGAAATATCAGACTTATGTACTGCATGTGTGAAAACATTAACAAGTGTAATTTTATCTAGTGATTGGAATTCTTTGAAGGGGGTCGAATCTTAGAAGCTCTGTTCCTTTCCACTCAAAAAGACCATTACCATAGAGATTTACGTACGTCATTGGAGATATCTGCAATGACATTTTGACTAGTGGAAAATCATTTTTTGCTATAGTTCAACTCTGACAAGTTATAAACAGAATTGTAGATATCTCACATATAATTATTTATAATTGTATTTCAGATGTCTTAAATTACATTTGAACTAGGTACAATTCCAAGCCAACATATCAACAATTCAATTTTGACTAGTCAGAATTCAAGACATCTAGAATACCAAATATAAATATCTGCAATGAACAGGAATTATAGATATCTGTGATTCAGTTTTGAATAGAAGTCAATGGTAAAATTTGATTGTTGATAGTTGTAATTATGTTGCAGATATCTTCAATGAACATTTCTATTAGTAATAAATTATTAATATGCTGCTAATTAATGTTTTGTGACAGATAAGGAGTAGATATCTTAAAGAAGAAGAAATTAAAATTGCTCTAATCAAAATTACATTAAAGATATGTTGGCTTTGAATTCTAATTATTTACGTGTTACATTAGATTACCTGCCAGGGCCAGGAGTTCGGGCTCGCCACCTCACCTCCAACAACTCTTTCAAAGCTGTCTTCCAGGTACCTGGGCTGGGGCTCCAGCTCAGCCAGCACTGGTTCAAAACATAAAAACAGAGGGCACAATTTCTACATGGTTTAATAGAGACCTCATAATACATTTTTCTTTATACAAAAAGAAGAAATAAGAATTAAGGGCACCAAGAATGCGCTGGTAGAGCAGATTATGTGGAGCTCCTAAAAAAAATGAGTGACAGACTGGATGACAGAAAGACTGACTGACTGATAGAGAACAGACAGAAAGAGATCAATAATGAATGGCTATACAGTGCAGTGTGTGCAGTCATTTTCTTACCCAGGGCTGCGAGACTTGTCAACACCAGAAACCTAAGCATGTCTGCAGTGTGTCGGAATTTTCTGCAAGGAACGGATGCTTCTCTCCTCCTTTTATACTTCCATTTGACCTTCAGTTGGTCTGGAAAAGTGCTGCTGTTCTTTCCCCTGGGATAAAAGCTGGGTATGCAGCTGTGGTCTGTCTCACATAGTGTTATCTTAGTCGGTTACCACACAAAGTGATTCAAAGGACTTAGAAAGGTGTTTATCATTATCCACCACATCTATTTTGGGCGTTGTTTATGGAAAACTCAACACATTTTTGTCGGAAATTTGGCCTGAAGGGGAGATGTTACCTTTTTATTTTGACTCAATTTTTCCAAAATGGTATTTCATGAATATGCAAAAAGTTATTTTTTGTTGTTACTCTCCAATGTGAAACCTTTAAAATTAATTTTCTGATGTAATTGAGTGCAAGATCTTGAGAATATTTTCATCAGAAAATAATCACGTGTCCATTTGAACCAACATTAATTATGAAGTAAGCATGGGGAAATATGTTTCTGTCCCCTCTCTTGTTCCGAGTGGCTCTCTGAGAGTAAGTGAAGAAAAAGAAAACAACGGTAGACATGCTATTTTACAGTACAACAAAATTGTAATGGCATACAACAAAACTACTATAATTTTTCAAATAGGAAAAAAATCTTCTTGTTAAATTATTTATTATTCAGTGACTTCAGCTGTGTAACTGTATGTGTTTTGTCTGTTACAACAACATTTTTTCAAACACCCAAGGAACATTGTTAAAACATTTCATAGATGTTAAAATCTAAAATACCTTCATACTTTGTCTGATTCCCACTAGCTTCGGCTCATTTTCCTGGGGTCCGTAAAAAATAATACAAAGACATCAACATAACATATGCACATCAACTGACTTACTTTCATTGTTCTTGTTGCATAGTCAATCTTATTAATTTCTTTTGAGTGTTTCTTTGAATTATATATTTGCTTTTGATCAGTTAAATATTTGTAGGTGAAGAATTTCACTGTCTAGGGTCTATAAATGACTGAGGAAGTGTCTTGTACAATGATTATGCAGCATACCAGCTGGTACAAGTTGTTCTACAAAGAAGGTTGGTTTACTGTCTACTTTTGACTTTCTGGCAAATATGAGAAGATTGGATGTTCATTTGTCCTCAATAGTCATCCATGACAGATTGCAGTGCATCTTTGCAATATCAGTTTTAAACAAGCAATGAAGTGAAGACGTAGTCTTTCTGGAGTTTTTTTTCTTTTTTTGCTGCAAAAAATAAAAATCAAAAAATACCAAATCTAACCACACATCATGGAAATTAAAATATAAATATATACTACAACATTACTATAACCAAATATTCTGTATTTTTGTTTTTGAAAATTAAGTGTTACTTTTATTGTCATTCCTCTCCTAACAGGTTATGCAAAGCAGGACCATAGAGCAATAAATAGACACAGGAAATGAAAACAATAAAAAAAAGCATAGGACAATAGAACATAAAAAAAAATATATCATAGGATATATATATATGATAATATATCATAGGAGCAGCAAAACTTATATTAAATTATATATATATATGTGTGTGTGTGTGTGTGTGTGTGTGTGTGTGTGTGTGTGTGTGTGTGTGTGTGTTTGTGTGTGTGTGTATACAGGCTTTCCTTTTACAACCCTCTGTGTGAATATCTTTGATGGCATGGAAACTGGTCCCAGTGATGGGCTGTCTTCACACCCTGCTGCAGTAGCTGAAATTAATATTTTAAAAGTCAGAAATGTAAAGAAAAGTTCATACTCAATTCAGTCATATTCAAATACTGAGTAAATAAAGGAGTGGTGGGATTCAGTGTCAGTCTAGAGGACATTTTCTGTGGTTATAATCAATTTATGCAACTGAATTTCTTCTTAAACTAAACAGTTATATAAATAAACTTTGAGATGGTTTCAGTCATTATCATTTACTTTATAAAATATAGAGCAGTTTGTGAATTGGGACATAATTCCGATGGACAATATACCATAGGAATATAACAAATAAGACAGTGTCACAGCCCAACACTAGATGGGGCTAAAGACTAAATAAACACACAGAGTCCCTAAATGGTCACATAGGGTTATAAAGGCATTTCACCTGTATTTCACAGAAGATGTATCCCTGGGATTTACTTTTTAATGTAAAAATCTTCATACAAGCCCATTTTAAATACAGATATTTCAGTGTAATACACTGAGATAAAAAAAACTCTTGAACACAAAGTCAAAATCTACATTCCCAACTTGAAATATTTAAATCCAGTCTGAGAACCGAGTTGAAGAAGATTCCCCTCCTCTGCTTCGCTCTGACCTCTTCGACATTGAACGGTTAAATCATAGATGGATTACTTGATGATTTATGCACAGTGAATCTCTAGGTAAAATATATATTTTAATACTTTTTAAAAGCTAATCACTTTTTAACTGGTCACATTGATGTTTCCAACAATAGATTTCTGGACAATGGGAAGGCCTCATGTGTGTCCTTCTTTTATAAAACAGTCCTTAATTAGACAGAAAGTCATTAAAACTGTATGGATTTTGGATTATTGCCTTATCAGGCTATTATAGAGATAGCTTCACTGGCTGGTAATTGAGCTGGCCCCATGACACAGAAAAAAGGTCCTAATGCTGCAGCACATCCTGATCAACAGGGGCTCGACAATTTAGCTATTTTCTCATAGAGCGTCTTCGTCCCCTCCAAACTCCTCGTGTACCCCTCCACCACCCCAACCTTTTCTTGCAGAGGCATAATTCAAATAGGGAGATCAAAGACAGGAAGTGCTGGGGATTTGTTAATTAAAGATGTTTGCTCTTGATACAGCTTCCCCTCGTTAATGAATAGTAGATTTGGTTCCCATAAAGATGTCTCACACACACAGGCAGGAAATTGAGGTTCCCAAAAAATAAATTAATGGGATGCACTGATTGGGTCTGTGATACAAAGTCTTGCAGAGTTATCACAGAGTAACTGTTGATTATACCAATGTGACACTATTTGAAAAGCTCAAACTGTTGCCAGAGTGTAACTAAAAGATTTGAACCCCATTACGATTAGAAACTACCATTACTGTGAGTATACAATCATTCATTAGTGCTGCAGTATGATGCTGTGAGGCAAGTGAGTGCATATTAAAAACTATATTAATTGATTTTGTTTTGGTCCTTTGGTTGCAGCAGAACAAGCTGTAAATATTCTTATACCTGTATTACTATTGGAGCAGCAGTAGCTCAGTTCATATAAGGTTTTGGCTTGGGAACCGAAGGGTCGCCAGTTCTGTAGGGACCAAGTAACAGCGTGGATTAGTAGTGGAGCAGAGAGGTGCCATTCCGCCCCCTGGGCACTGCCGTGGTGCCCTTGAATAGGGCCCCTAACCAGCAACTGCTCTTAGCACTTTTCCATGGTAACCCCCTTCGCTCTGTAATCTCTCCATTAAGTGCATACATGTATATAGTAGGTCCAGTTCGTGTATTGGATTTCTGAAGGCTTTTAACAAGACATTGCAGCACCTACAGGTAGAAGTTAGCTGTAAGCATTACTTGAGCAACAAGTAAAGCTTTCTGTCCATCAGGAAACTTTAACTCAGAGAGTCAAGGCAAAGCAGCCTGAGTACATCAGAGGCAAAACCAGAAAACTTGTTTAAAAGTTCAAAGGCATTTTTTAATGAAGCCAGCTGTTTCTCATAAGGCATCTAGATTGTTATCTCAGTCACTTACAAAGCGATCCATGCTTTCTATCTTGGGCCAACAATTGCACAAGAGTCCTAGATTTTCGAAGAAAACAACACCTCCTTAAATGGCCCTTTGTGTCCACACCCCTGTCTTGCCCTTTGCTGAGCATTTGTATTGTTAACTAAACAAAATCAAACAGATCATATGTCTACATACAATACATATAAGGTGAGGTTGAGTAAAACAGACTTCGGAAATGTCAGCATCAGAGAAAGATGTTAAGAACAAAATGGTAAAAGTGACATTTGAATGTCAACATGAGGGCAAGAATCTCATTGAAATGCACTTTTCTTAATCTGTGTCTTATCTTAATTCCAGGAACTAATCTTGCTCAGACCTAACTAGCTCCCGCTGATACTTCTCCCTTTCCCCTGTTTGTGGCTGTGGTGTTATTTGTCAGTAAAAAACTCCTATATGTAATGTATGATGTTGCAGCTCTAAATTACTGCACACCATGGCACTAATCTACAGTCTACAGGGACAGACAGTGTATTAGCACTTTCCCCTGCTGGCTGAGGAAATGTGTAAGGATGCATCGATGCTGCTGTGTGTCCTGCTGGGTGACAGCAGCAAACTGATCCACTGGGCTGTTTGCAACCTTTAATTGCGATTATACCCCAGTGAAAACAATCAATACATCCTCCCATTACCCACAACCTCCCCCCCCCCTCTCTCTCTCTCTCTCTCTCTCTCTCTCTCTCTCTCTCTCTCTCTCTCTCTCTCTCTCTCTTCCCTCTCTCTCTCTCTCTCTCTCTCTCTCTCTCTCTCTCTCTCTCTCTCTCTCTCTCTCTCTCTCTCTCTCTCTCTCTCTCTCTCTCTCTCTCTTGCTTCCCCACCAGCTCACAAACCCTCTTGTGTTTCCTTCCTCGCTTTTGTGTCAGTCAGCCTATCTCTTTATATCTGGCAAAAAAGTTCCATATACTGTAGGCTGTGGGACGATGTGGTTTATGGGGGTAGGGAGGAGTTGTTTGGCAGCCCGTTAGTGAGTACCTGATTGATCCTGTGGAGTAATGTTCATCCATCTCCGTCCTCCTGTGGCTGCTGCTGCTTTCACCTCTAACTGCTTGCCTGTTCCCTCTCCCCAGTTCCCCCTCTGCTCGGGTCTCAGCTGCCTCCATGCTGCCGGTTCCTGGCCCTCGGTCACAGCAGGGATAGAGTCTACTGGAGTGGAAAAGTAGGCTGTTGCTCCAAGCTCCCCTTGCTGAGTGATAAGGGAAGAGGAAGGTAATTAAAAACTGACACACAATGTTGCTTCATCCTTGCCACACTGTGTGTTGGGCCATTAGAGCATCGTCATGATCAGATACTCTGGAAATGCTCGTTAAAAAATCCCAGTAAAAAAAAAAAACTGAAATAAATCATCCAACCCAGCCAGAAACAAGCAGATGAAATTAGCTCTAGTATGAACTGTGCATGAAATATTGAGAAAGTGATACAAAGCAGCATGTATGGTGATATCAGTGTTAAACTGACATCTAATTAAATCAACCACATACAGTAGTGAAGGGAGTGTGTGCAGCTGCTCTGTAAAGCACATTTTTATTGCACTGCACATTTATACCTGTCAGTGGCTGTCTACATAATTATTCCTCTGAGGGAAAGGCGAGAAAATAACTATATGTCAATTAGCACAGTTTAACAGAGAAAGTGTCAGACAGTTTGAACAAGTGTGCTGTGATAACGGTAACGTGTTAATGTGAAGCCTAATGTGTCCCTGCACAAATTTTTAAATTAATTCATATCACTAAGGCGTTTTTCATCACAATATAAGAAACCATCAAAGGTAGCATGTGTCAGGTATGTGTCAGTAAGGAATGAATGTGGTGCAACCGGGCTGTTTGATGTGTTTGAGTTTAACAACACAGTTCTGTCATTAAACAGACCTGAATTGCAAATCTATTGCGTATTCTGTCAATCATCATTTACTACTGACAATGCGAAATACAGAGTGTAATCTCAGAGCTTCTCTGTGCAACATTACTTTCATGCATGACTATATGGAAGTTAGAGAGGGGGCAATCACCTTGGACCGCTTGGATCATTTTTAATACTGTAAGGAAATTAAGTTTGAGTGGTGAGTGCATGGATTGCCACAATGTTGTTCTTGCTGATGTGTAATGCACATGCTTAAAAGACACTATCATTCTCAGAAAGCAAGTTCTATTATCAGACTTTTGTATAAAACTTTATATCATTCATGTCTCACCAATGCATGTTACTAATTCACTTCTTCCCCGGAGTTGTTTGTGCTTTGTCGTCTCACAGGTCTCTGATGATCGTGGTGGTGCCTGCTGCTGTGGTCCTGCATGACGCTTCCTGCTACAATTATAATCTATAACCTTAGCTGTGCTTGTTTCTACTAGTCTGCTGTATTAACTGCCATAACATATAAGTCATATTCACATTACTATAGATATTAGTTACTGGAAGTGTGTTTGTCTTTTCTTTCTTCCTCTCTCCTTTTCTTCCTCCCCAACCGGTGCAGACAGATGTCCGTCCTCCATAGAGCTGGGTCTGTCTGACGTTCCTGCCTGTTATAGGGACGGTTTTCGTTGCCAGCGTACTCTACAGAGGAATTGTTGGGTCTATGTAAATCATAAATAAGTCATAGAGTGTGGTCTATACCTACTCTGTAAAGTGTCCTGAGATACATTTTGTTATGATTTGGCACTGTAAATAAAACTGAATTGATTTAATTGAATTTAATTGAAAATATTTTGATTTATATTAAAGCTAGCTACTGCAAGACAGTGGTAAACTTACTGCTTGCATAGTGTGTTGGTGCAGGATGCAAAATGCTTGCTCTCCTTGGTACACTCAAATATTTTGTCTGGTTTGGCTGAAAGCAGATGCTGATCCCTTCTTAACAGTAGTGGAGGTCTTCACTCAGTTCTTGACTCTTTTCTGTCCTACAAAACTAACAGTATGAGTTAAAGCTATTGATTGGGACCCACATGGCCAGCCGGCTGTTTGGTAAATCATAAAAAGGGAATCTCAACATTAATATATCAAGAATATTCATTTTGTCTCTCTCAGAATTGCATTGGAGCAAAAGAACTGCAGGTTCCCTATTGATTTTATTGGCAAAGTTCCTTGGCATTTGACATTTGTGATTTTAGATTTAATATTGGACTTGAAAATCCTGTATTTTACGAAAGTATGCATAGTGGTCAGCTAAAAAAAGGAATGCTGGTAATTTAATTCTCAATTTTATCTTCAATAAAAACAAATTCCTTTCATGTCATATTATAGGCTAGGTGCCCATTTTGCTAAGCCCATATCTTATACATGCAGTGGCACAATACAATTGACTTTTTCCTTCCTCTCATGTACAGCAGAATACTGTGCAACGGACCACCAGTGAAATAAGAGACAGAGACAGAGAGGGTGTGGCAGGGTTAGATTGGAGCTGAATATTTAATTAGTTGTTAATGAAAAGAAGTCATTAGGATTAATTCCTCCTTAAGGCTAATTTAAATGTTCTTTTGCACTGCTTTTGGGAGTAGAAGTCTATGCAAGGGACTGAGGTGGAGTTCCCAAAGCTATCCCATAATGAGCCTGCATGCTTTGAACAATAGCCAATCACTCAACACTGTGTAGCATTAATGAGCTCACTAGTCTTTACCAAATACAACATTAGCAGTAATTCTGAGCAGCATGTTTTGCTCAAAAAATATATATCATTAGCTCACGTTTTAAAATGTATAAATGTAAATGTGTTGTAGACGTCAGTGATGGAAGAGGATCTGCCTGCAAGACAAAATACTTGCAAAAACGCATTTACTGAAACATTTCACTGGTTTTGCTTTATCCCTAGATCTGTTAAAATGTCAACACAGTAAGTAGAAAATAAGTGTAAAGGCCTTGCATTACTAGCTCTCCAAATATCTCATGGTGCTCATCATGGATCAAGCGGGAGGCTGCAAGTGCACAAAGTTTGTGGATGGTAATTCTGAAACTTTTTCTTCCAACGGTAGAGAATCAATCTTGTAGCAGAGAGACCTGATGCTGTATTGAACTGGAGACACAGATGAATAACCCATGTTCAGACACAATCAACCACTCTAAGAGGGGTAGAAATAGCAACGATGAGATGGCACTAACTCCTTACCGACAAATTACATTCCACCATGTCCTTCATCTGTGTCATCTAGACACTAATATCAAAGTGCCTTGAGATGTAATGGAGACCTAGACCTTTAAGCAATGGCTCTGAATTACTTTATTAGACTTCTGCTGCATTCACTTGGTATGGGCAGATGGTAGACATCAAACTGGAAAAAAATAGCATCCAAAGTTAAAATATTTTAAAGGAACATGGACATAATACAACCCACTCAGTGTTTTGTGGGGTGCCTAAATCAGAAAACATGGACTTCAACAAGCTATTCAAATTTGATCATCCTTACTATAACATTAGAATATACCGCCCCCATCTGAGTATCTCCACTTACAGCTTGGGAACTACCTTTGCAATGGTGCACCATATCTTTCTCACAGGCAAATCAGAGCAGAATGGGAGGAGGGCTTAAAGAGACAGGCGCTAAAACGAGGTGTTTTAGACAGAGGGGGAATACATGCATATTCAGACAGACAATATGAGAAAAATAATGTGTCTATATCTGTTTACATAAAAAAATGGAATAATTGTATGTCATATATTTTATTCCATTCTTTGTAAACAATACATCACCATTGCGAAATACTTATATTTTTGCCAAACTGCCATTTCGTCAGACGGTTTTTCCTGTGCCCTCCAAAGGATGTTGTCTGCCGTCTACTGTCTGCCTGAATCCATATGAATACAGCATTAGTCAACAAACTTTGGATTCAAGGAAAGAATGGCCATTTTTCTTAATTTCCTTGCAGGAATGATTGTGAACTTCCTGCGAGCATTAGCTTGACACAGTTTGCTCTTTAATTTTCTCAGGAACATTAGTTTACAGGGCCAGTGAAGTTGAAAACCATTACCCTTTCAAAGTTATACATGCCTAAGTACAACATCACTTGAGGACAAAGGCATCTTGATAAAGTGCTTTGGTTCAGTTGTGGATAGCTTTTTGCTGATGGACTCCCGTGATGTGTCCTTGACTGATAATGACTGATAATGACTGATCATAGCCTACTAGGGTATTATACATTTGTCTGAGCTGGATCCTGCAGATACTCATTATTAGATCTAATGACCATCTGTCTATGGAGACCTTGCCTGTCACCTGCTGATGATACCATCCTGCGCCAAGACAACAGGTGCTTGGGAGCTGGTTCTAGGTGTGGGACGGAAACAGATTCAGGGTCAAGAGCCTCTTGCTCCCTCTGTGTACTGCTTTTCCCAATGATAACTAAAGAGTCTTGTCAATGGGACCCCAGAGAGTATTCATATTCTCAGCCAGCTCACACTGAGTTGGTTGGCTCACAACATAGCCTTGGCCAAAGAAGAAGCCAGTCTGCATGGAGTGAGCTAAAAGGAAATGAGGACGCAAGAGAGAGAGGAGAGGAGAGATTGGACAATCTCCAATGTGTGTAAACCTTCTTTTACCACTAGTGTAATCCAAATGAAATATTAAAGGAGACTCGACTTCACAAAGTATTATGGAGAGGAACATCTTGTTGCCTTAGTGCTAACATGAACCAATTTTCCATACTCTACTATTCTCTTGTATACACAATACATATATAACATGTGGATCAGTTCACATTTATAACAGTTAGCTAATATGTTCTGGTAAGAAATTTTTAAACAAAAGTGGATGACAAGTAAAGTACTCAAGTAAGGTAATGTATTCTAAATGCTTTTTGGATTACTTTTAGCTTACTTCAAAATGGTCTAGTTGAATGTGTTTATCTGGGACACTGATTTTGGTTCACACTTGCATTAGGGAATGATCTTATTCCGACTTAAGAGAAAAAGTTCTGCAAATAAACAAAACACAAATGTGGTACGTTTTGTCTGCAACTGTTCATCATGGGTGTGAGGTGGACATCCTCAACAATAAACATAAAAGAAAAAAACCATCTCCCCAGCAAGGAGATAAAACACAGCTATCTGTCTGTTTTTCTCTTTCTGATATTTGACATATATTGGCTTTTATATTTTGACAATAGCCGCACTTGCACCATGAATTGCAATACAGCCCGCTATCTATGACACATACACTAGATGCTAATCTGGAGCACCGGGAGGATTCGGGCCATGAGGATCGATGTTTTACAGTCTATGAGCATGGTACTGTGTTGATCTGGTGTAATCTCCGCTAGAGACACAAGACTCCTGTTTAATCAGCAACGTGTTCTGTTAGCCTAGCTCCCGGTCAGTAGAGCTAATGTGAGCTAATGTGGCTAATTCTGTAAACGTCACCCAGACAGACGTATCTCCCTCCCCCCAACGTCACATCTATGCCCTTTTTTGGTATGAGGAAAAGAGGAATAGTCAAAGTCTGACAAGATGGCGACTCCCAGAGGCGAGTACGATTGTATCAAGTTGAGAGAACGGGATCCGGTGGAGAGGCTAAGTCCATTTTTTAATATAGTCTATCGCTACTCCTCATAATTTTGCTCAGTACCACCTTAGGTCCCCTTTGGATTCAGTTAAGGTTTTGAAAATGTCCCTAAACTTACTTAAGAGCAGATAAAGCTGCTGTACTTTGAACTCTAGAATCTTGACACCAACACAGTAGTTTTTTTTTTTTTAAGTAACTTGCAATAACACAAAATTTTAATAACATGCTTTTTGGCTTTGGAAGGAAATTAATGTATGTAATAAGCTATGTGGCCAGGTATGCTAACATTTGCAGCTTACAAGACACAGATTAATCAATTTCCTACACTTCTTCTACTTTTTTTGGAAAGGTGATTTTTTTTATTGAATTTTGCAGACAGGCAAAACAGTTGTATAGTGCATCAGCACTTTTGCCTTAAGGTGAAAAAGAAAAAAACCCAACATAAATCCCACTATGCTTCCTAACAACTCATATCAGACGTAGTTACAACAACCAACTAAGTAATTAAATAACATATGACATAAGTAATTGAAAAAAAAATAGAGTAAAAAGAATAGCTAATAGCAAAAGTTATTAATGTAATTCAAGAAAAAGAGAAAAAAATAAGGGGGGGGGCTCTATTTCCAAGTATCAGGAAGCATCATCAGGAATAACAGTAAGACTATTATATTATTTACTAGAAAATTCTGCAAGAAATTTTAACTGTGGGCTTGAAATCTTGAAATGTACCCGTACTAATACGTGGTGCACATCCCAATGCTAAGGTCAAAAATAGTAAAAGCAGAAGTTGGCTAGTGGTAGTAGTAGTAATAAAAAAGGCTGTGATAGTACATAATAGACCAGAGGTGTCCAATCATGCTCCTGGAGAGCTACAGTCCTGCATGTTTTAGGTTTCTCTCACGCCTCCCATGGGCAAAATTTTGCCTTGTGATAATTTTGGCTGTGTTAAAGCTTGTGGCATACATTTTTGTAAGAACTCTTGTTTTTAGCCACATTTGTGAAATGTTTTCTTCACTGTCATGTCTTTTATACTCTAGTTCTGCATTTAGCCCCCTTTCGAGACCTTCATGGCTGAAAAATGGACACGCACAAAACAAACTATAAAATCATCATATATCAATACCTTTTTCTGATATTTTTTTCATAAATCTCTTAAACAACTTCAAACCTGCTCAAAACTACCAAGCATTCAATCATTTTCAGGATTTGAACCCTTTAAATGCCAGTTTAATTATTTTAAGTTTCAATTATTTATTTAAAAAAAACACAAAATATGAAATATTTTCTATATAATAAATAGTAAGAAGATGAAATCTTTTCTGGTGATTAGAGTCTTGGTTTTGTCAAAGAGTAGCAAAAAAATAATTTGATTGCATCAGTATTTTTTATGTGGTTAAATATACTGATGCTGGACACCATCGTGGCTCATTGACTTCCATTATATCCTCATTTTTTAAAATCTCACTGCCATTACAGTATAAAGTGTGTGTGTGTGTGTGTGTGTGTGTGTGTGTGTGTGTGTGTGTGTGTGTGTGTTTGTGTGTGTGTGTGTGTGTGTGTGTGTCTGTGTGATCATCTTTAAATCCACTGTTTCCGTTTCACCAACATCATTGAAAACTTGAGAACACGTGAAATATGAACACATTTTAAACAAAAATACCCAGGCTCTGAATATGATGTGATGTATGTGTGTGTGTGTTTGAAAGAAACATATATAAATGGATAAATGGATTGAGAAATTGTGTGTAAGTTAGTTAGTTAGTCGGTAGGTTGATTAAGGGTTTCAAGCAAAAAAAATGAGAAAAAAATATTGATAAATCATGATTTTATAACAGTGTTTTGTGTGTGGACGTTTTCAGCCACAAAGGTCTCCAGTGTAAGTAATTTTGAGGGAGGCATGAGGGTAATACTATTTTACCTAAATGTAATGTTCTGCTAGTTATCAAGATTAAGCTGCTCGATAACAAGCAGATCATTACACTCAGGTGTGTTACAGCAGGAAGAAACCTAAAACATGCAGGAGCAGGTTTGGACACCCCCTGTAATAGAAAGTTAAGAAATCTGTCCAGACGCAGGATATAATTTCATTTGTGGCACTTTGGCATCATCAACAACATCCCCTCTCTCAAAATTCAAAAGTTGCATCAAAAAACACGTTTTACTGTGAACAACAGGTGGCTTTACTGAAGATGCTGACTTTAATGTTAACATCAGCCTCATACAATATAAAGTCCAAGCAAAAATACAAAGGGCCAATGAGAGATCTATTAGAAATGTCAATTGAGATTTGTCCTGTCTTCTGTTTTTCCAGCAACTGTTAAGTCATTGGGTCACTGTCTCCATCAGTCATGGTGACAGACAGCAACTTATGTAGACAGGTCAGAAAGTTCAATTAATGGAGATTACACCTCTCATCAACATCTTTTGTTTTAAAAAATGTGAATCTAATGTCCATAATATGACTGTTGCCAGAGAGACACTCTTCTGAACACGTTGATATCATGTTGATGTCTGTGGGGTCAAATATGTGAGAACCAGAGCAGGTCAAAAACCTGGCTGTCTACTGTAATCCAGAAAATGTCTTGTCTCAGTTTGTATTGCAGCACAATGGGCAACTGGTTGGCACTCCTGTCACTTGAAGGCTCATAAGGTTAAATGTGTACGCCTGTTGAATCCCATAGTAACATGTATGTGACAAATTTTCCAGTGTTTTGAATTAAATTGATGCAAGAAGATTGAAAATTGTGGAAGATAGATCAAGATTTTTCAGAATATTTTACAGCTCCTCCACACTCGAGCTGTGATGTCACACACTCTAGGTCTGACACCACACATACACAACCATTATGAAGTCTTAAACTGCCTGAATATTTAACAAAACCAAAACTTTGATTACATGAAAACTGTGCTTGATATCAAAATGAAGCATGGCAAATCTTTGTGGCCTCAAAGAGGGAAGGTTTTGAGCTTGGTCCACGACGATTTCCCATTTGTTGTGTATGTGGAAATTTGGCCTGCAGAAGCCAGCTCTGTGAGAGCCAATCAGAGGCCAGCTCTGCCAGACCCAATCAGATGCAAGCTCTGTGAGAACAAATCAGAGGCCAGTTCTGTGAGAGCAAATCAGAGGTCTGCTCTATGAGAGTAATAAGAGGCCAGCCCTGTGAGAGCCGATCAGAAGCCAGGTCTGTTGGAGCCAATCGGAGGCCAGCTCTGTGAGAACCAATCAGAGGCTATCTCTGTGAGAGCCAATGAGAAGCCAGCTCTGTGAGAGCCAATCAGAAGCCAGCTCTGTGACAGCTCAACAGGAGCCACCTCTGTGAGAGCAAATAGGATTTCATCTCTGTGAGAGCCAGTCAGAGGCCAGCTCTGTGAGCAATAAAGCTCTTATTGGTCAGGCTCCATCTTATCTTAAAGAGCTCATAGTACCGTATTACCCGACTAGATCGCTGCGCTCTGAGAATGCAGGGCTACTTGTGGTTCCTAGAGTCTCCAAAAGTAGAACGGGAGGCAGAGCCTTCTGCTACCAAGCTCCTCTCATGTGGAACCGACTCCCAAGTGTTATTCGGAATACAGACATTGTCCCCATATTTAAGAGTAAACTTAAGACTTTCCTTTTTTGATAAAGCTTACTGCTAGGGCTTACGAGAAGCCAGCTCCGTGAGAGTCAATCAGATACCAGCTCTGTAAGAGCCAATCAGAAGCCTGCTCTGTAGGAGCCAATCAGAGATCAGCTTTGTGAGAACCAATCAGAAGCCAGCTCTGCAAGAGCCAATCAGAGGCCAGCTCTGTGAGAGCCAATGACAAGCCAACACTGTGAGAGCCAATGCCAGATCTGTGAGAACAAAACAGAGGCCAGCTCTGTGAGGGACAATGAGAAGACAGCTCTGTGAGAACTAAATAGGGGCCAGCTCTATGAGAGCCAATCGGAGGCCAGGTCTGTGAGAGCCAATCAGAAGCCAGCTCTGTGAGAGTCAATCAGATACCAGCTCTGTAAAAGGCAATCAGAAGCCACCTCTGTGAGAGCCAATCAGAGGCCAGCTTTGTGAGAACCAATCAGAAGCCAGCTCTGCCAGAGCCAATCAGAGGCCAGCTCTGTGAGAGCCAATGACAAGTCAGTTCTATGAGAAGCCATCAGAGGCCAGCTCTGTGAGAGCCAATCAGAGGCAAGCTATGTGAGAACCAATCAGAGGCCAGCTATGTGAGAGCCGATGAGAAGCCAGCTCTGTGAGAGCCAATCAGAGGCCAGCTTTGTGAGAACCAATCAGAAGCCAGCTCCGTGAGAACCAATCAGAAGCCAGCTCTGTACAGAAATCATTTATACACCTTAAACTCAGAAAACCCCACTTTATAAAATTGATTTCTCGAACAAATCTGCCAGCTCTGTGTGAGTTGATCAGATGGCAACTCTAAGAGCCAATAGGATGCCAGTTCTGTGAGAGCCAATGAGAGGCCAGTTCTGTGAGAGTCGATCAGATGGCAACTCTAAGAGCCAATTGGATGCCATTTCTGTGAGAGCCAATTAGAAGCCAGCTGTGTGAGAGTCGATCAGATGGCAACTCTGAGTGCCAATCAGAAGCTGGCTCTGTGAGAGCCAATTAAAGAGCAGCTCTGAGAGAGCTAATCAGAAGCCAGCTCTAAGAGAGCCAATCAAAGACCAGCTTCGTGAGAGTCAATCAGATCACAACCCTGAGTGCCAATCAGAAGCCAGCTCTGTGAGAGCCAATCAAAGACCAGCTCTGTGAGAGCTTATAAGAGGACAGCTCTGTAAAAGCCAATCATAAACCAGCCCTGTGAAAGTCAATCTGAAGGCAACTTTAAAAGCCAATGGGATGCCAGTTCTGTGATAGCCAATCAGAGGCCAGCTCCTTGAGAGCCAATGAGAAGCCAGCTCTGTAAGAACAAATCAGAAGCAAGCTCTTTGAGAGCCAATCAGAGGCCAGGTCTATAAGAGCCAATCAGAAGCCAGCTCTGTGAAAACCAATCAGATTGCAACTCTGGGAGAGTCAATCAGATCTCAACTCTGAGAGTCAATCAGAAGCCATCTCTGTGAGAGCCAATGAGAGGCCAGTTCTGTAAGAGCCAATGAGAGGCCAGTTCTGTACGAACCAATCAGAGTCGAGGTCTGTGAGAGCCAATGAGAAGCCAGCTCTGTGAGAGTCGATGAGATGGAAACTCTGAGTGCCAATCAGAAGCCAGCTCTTTCAGAGCCAATCAGAGGCCAGCTCTGTGAGAGCCATTCAGAAGCCAGCTCTGAGAGCCAATCAGAGGCCAACTCTGTGAGAGTCGTTCAGATGGCCATCCTAAAAGTCAATGAGATGCCAGCTATGTGAGAGCCAATCAGAAGCCAGCTCTGTGAGACCAATCAGAGGCCAGCTCTGTGAAAGCCAATCCGAGGCCAGCTCTGTGAGAGCCAGTCAGACGCCAGCTCTGTGAGACCAATCAGAGGCAAGCTCACTAACAGCTAGTCAGAAGCCACCTATGTGAGAGACAATCAGAGGCCAGCTTTGTAAGAGCCAATCAAAAGACAGCTCTGTTAGAGCCCATCAGAGACCAATTAGAGGCAAGCTCACTAACAGCTAGTCAGAAGTAATGTGGGCTTCGTAAATACCAGGAAAACCTGGTCTTATTAGGAGAGATGGTATTCATCCTACTTTGGAGGGTGCCGCTCTCATATCTAAGAACCTGGACGCAGTTGTTAGCGGTCTTAAACCATGACAACCCAGTGTTGGGATCAGGAAGCAGAGTCGCAGTTTAATACACCTCTCTGCGCTGCCCTTATCGCAGGTGCCCAGGAAGCAGAGTGGCAGTCTTACACACCCCTCTGCGCTCCCTGTGGAGCATTTTCCAGCTCAGTTTAGTATACAAACATTGTCTGCCCCACGATCATTTAAATTAAACAGATCAAAAATGAACAGAAGAGGAGCTATAAAGAAAAACTTGATACAAATCAACGCAAAATCTGCGACTATGCAACAATATCAGAAAATAAAATGTGGACTTTTAAACATCAGATCTCTGTCATCTAAAGCTGTATTAGTAAACGATCTGATATCAGATAACCATATTGATTTACTCTGTCTGACCGAAACCTGGCTGCGTCCCGAAGAATATGTTAGCCTTAATGAATCCACTCCTCCCAGTCATATTAATACTTATATTCCTCGAGGCAGTGGTCGAGGAGGAGGCGTTGCAGCTATTTATGACTCAGGCCTATTAATAAACCCTAAACCTAAACTAAATTATAATTCATTTGAAAGTCTTGTTCTTAGTCTTTCACATTCAACCTGGAAAACTGTGCAGCCAATTATATTTGTTATAGTGTATCGTGCTCCTGGTCCGTACTCTGAATTTCTGTCTGAATTCTCAGAGTTTCTGTCAAATTTAGTCCTTAAATCTGACAAAGTAATCATTGTAGGAGATTTTAATATTCAGCGGTAATAATAGTCTCAGTATCGCGTTTATCTCTCTATTAGATTCGATTGGTTTTAGTCAGAGTGTACATAAACCTACTCACTGTTTTAATCACACCCTCGACCTTGTTTTGGTTTATGGTGTGGAAATTAATGACTTAATAGTCTTTCCACAGAATCCTATTTTATCAGACCATTATTTAATAACTTTTGAATTCATATTACAGGACTACTCACCACTGGGTAAAAGTGTCTACACTAGATGTTTATCTGATAGTGCTATAACTAAATTTAAGGAAGCGATTCCATCTGCATTTACTTTAATGCCTTATCCTAATATTCAAGACTCCTGCACTAACGTTAGTTTCTCTGAAATTGATCACATTGTTGACAGTGTTGCAGGCTCTCTAAGAACAACACTCGACTCTGTTGCTCCTTTAAAAAAGAAGATGATAAAACAGAGGAAGTTAGCTCCGTGGTACAACTCACAAACCCGTGAATTAAAACAAATATCGCGAAAGTTGGAAAGTAAATGGCGCACCACTGAACTGGAGGAATCTCACTTAGTTTGGCAAGAAAGTCTTAAAACCTATAGGAAGGCCCTCCGTAATGCCAGAGCAGCATATTACTCATCTTTAATAGAGGAGAATAAGAACAATCCTAGATTTCTTTTCAGCACTGTAGCCAGGCTGACAGAGAGCCACAGCTCTACTGAGCCATGTATTCCTATAACCCTCAGTAGTAACGACGTCATGACCTTCTTTAATGAGAAAATTATAACTATTCGAGACAAAATCAACTCGCTTGGCACCAATTTTTCATCAAACCCAGGAACCTTGCAAACTGTACAACCTGATATATTCTTGGACTGCTTTTCTACAGTCGACCTTAACAAATTAACCTCTACTATTTCAGCATCAAAACCTTCTACTTGTCTCCTAGACTCTATTCCAACTAGGTTACTTAAAGAAGTGTTACCTTTAATTAGCACTCCTGTATTAGATATGATTAACATGTCTTTATCAGCAGGTTATGTACCACAGTCTTTTAAAGTAGCTGTAATTAAACCTCTTCTTAAAAAGCCCAGTCTTGATCCTGAGGTACTAGCCAACTATAGACCTATATCTAACCTTCCTTTTCTCTCTAAGATCCTCGAGAAATTAGTCGCCAATCAGTTGTGTGAGTTTTTACATAATAATGAGATATTTGAGGATTTCCAGTCCGGATTTAGCACAAATCATAGCACTGAGGCAGCACTGGTGAAAATTACTAACGACCTTCTAATAGCTTCCGACAAAGGACTTGTCTCTGTACTTGTTTTACTAGATCTTAGTGCTGCCTTCGACACTATTGACCATCACATCCTGCTGCAGAGACTGGAGCATTTAATTGGCATTAAAGGAACCGCACTGAGCTGGTTTAAGTCATATTTATCAGATAGATCTCAGTTTGTACATGTTAATGACAAATCCTCCATGCACACTAAAGTTAGTCATGGAGTCCCACAGGGTTCTGTCCTTGGACCGATTCTTTTCACCTTATATATGCTTCCCTTAGGAAATATTATAAGGAAGCACTCCATAAATTTTCATTGTTATGCTGATGATACACAATTATATTTGTAGATCAAACCAGAAGAAACCCATCAGTTAGATAAACTTCAAATGTGCATTAAGGAAATAAAAAGCTGGATGACCTGCAATTTTCCGATGTTAACAAAACTGAAGTTATTGTACTTGGCCCCAAAGGCCTCCGAAACTCAATAGCTAAAGACATTGTTACTCTGGATGATGTTGTGTTGTCCTCCAGCACCACAGTAAGGAATCTGGGTGTTATTTTTGATCAGGATATGTCCTTCGATTCTCACATAAAACTAACAACAAGGACTGCATATTTTCACCTGCGTAATATTGCAAAAATTAGGAACATTGTGTCTCAGAAAGATGCAGAGAAACTTGTCCATGCATTTGTTACTTCTAGGCTGGACTATTGCAACTCCCTATTATCAGGCTGCTCCAATAAGTCTGTTAAAAGTCTCCAGTTGGTCCAAAATGCTGCAGCTCGAGTACTAACTAAAACAAATCGAAGAGAACATATTTCTCCTGTATTAGCTTCTCTGCACTGGCTACCTGTAAAATCTGGAATAGAATTTAAAATCCTTCTCCTTACCTACAAAGCTCTTATTGGTCAGGCTCCGTCATATCTTAAAGAGCTCATAGTACCGCATCACCCAACTAGATCTCTGCGCTCTGAGAATGCAGGGCTACTCGTCGTTCCTAGAGTCTCCAAAAGTAGAAGTGGAGGCAGAGCCTTCAGCTACCAAGCTCCTCTCCTGTGGAACAAACTCCCAAATGTTATTCGGGAGGCAGACACTGTCCCCTTATTTAAAAGTAAACTTAAAACTTTCCTTTTTGATAAAGCTTACAGCTAGGGCTTACGATAAGACTTTATTCTGCTTAATTATGCTGCTATAGGCCTAGTCTGCCGGGGGATAATACTTTTCCTGATACTCTGAGCTTCTCTCCTCTCTGTCTGTATCATTTATGTCTCATCAATGCACGTTACTAATTCAGCTTCTTCCCCGGAGCTGTTTGTGCTTTGTCGTCTCGCAGGTCTCTGCTGATCGTGGTGGTGCCTGCTGCCGTGGTCCTACATGACGCTTCCTGCTGCTATTATCATTGTTACTCATATATACTATCACTAGTTTAATAAACTATAAAATTTGTAGCTGTATCGTAGCTGCTATTGGCACTACTCATCATTGATCATGTTTGCCACCATAATTATTATCATTTTCATATTCTGTCACCTTAGCTGTGCTTGTTTCTACTATTTTGTTGTATTAACTGTCTTAACATATACGTTATATTCACATTACTATAAATATTATTATAGTTACTGTTAGGCTTTGCTTGCACCTCTGGAAGTGTGTCTGTCTCTCTCTGTCCATCTGTGTGTCTTTTCTCTCTTTCTCTCTCCTTTTCTTCCTCCCCAACCGGTCAAGACAGATGGCCGTCCTCTACAGAGCTGGGTCTGTCTGACGTTCCTGCCTGTTATAGGGAAGGTTTTCGTTGCCACCGTACTCTACAGAGGAATCGTTGGGTCTATGTAAATCATAAATAAGTCATTGAGTGTGGTCTTTACCTACTCTGTAAAGTGTCCTGAGATAACTTTTGTTATGATTCGACACTATAAATAAAATTGAATTGAAATTGAATTGAATAGAAGCCACCTATGTGAGAGCCAATCATAAGCCAGCTCTGTGAGAACAAATCAGAGGCCAGCTCTGTGAGAGCCAATCAGAAGCCAGCTATGTGAGAGCCAATCAGAAGCCAGCTCTGTGAGACCAATCAGAGGCCAGCTCCGTGAGACCTATCAGTAGCCAGCTCTTTGAGACCAATCAGAGGCCAGCTCTGTAAGAGCCAGTCAGAAGCCAGCTCTGTGAGAACAAATCAGAGGCCAGCTCTGTGAGAGCCAATCAGAAGCCAGCTCTGTGAGACCAATCAGAGGCCAACTCCGTGAGACCAATCAGAGGCCAGCTCTGTAAGAGCCAGTCAGAAGCCAGCTCTGTGAGACCAATCACAGGCCAGCTTTGTAAGAGCCAATCAAAAGACACCACTGTGAGAGCCCATCAGAGGGCTGTTCTGTGAGAACAAATCAGAGGCCAGCTCTGTGAGAGCCAATCAGAAGCCAGCTCTTTGAGACCAATCCGAGGCTAGCTCTTTGATATCCAATCAGAAGCCAGTTATGTGAGATCCAATTATAAGCCAGCTCTGTGAGACCAATCAGAGGCCAGCTCTGTGAGAGTCAATCAGAGGCCAGCTCTGTGAGAGTCAATCAGAAGCCAGCTATGTGATAGCCAATCAGAAGCCAGCTCTGTGAGACCAATCAGACGCCATCTCTGTGAGACCAATCAGAGGCCAGCTCTGTGAGAGCCAATCAGAAGCCAGTTATGTGAGAGCCAATCATAAGCAAGCTCTGTGAGAGTTGATCAGATAATAATAATTCATTTTATTTTTATAGCGCTTTTCAGAGACCCAAAGTCGCTTACAGAGTAGGACATACAGTATATACAGACGATAAACAACAGGAGACAAGGATGACAGGGAAGCAAGGCGAAGGGGGCATGGGGTAATGGTGATACAGACAAATAGCAGAAACAGGTACAACAATAGAGGTGGGGGGATGGATTGAAGAGCAGTGGGGGGGGGGGGGGGTCAAGGGGAGGGGCTGAAATGGGTGAGGAGAGCGGAAGGAGGGTGGGGGGGGAGTCGGGGGGAGAGGCCGGGAGTGAATGTAGTTATGGGTAGGGGAGGTTGTAGGCTTGTGAGAAAAGGAAGGTTTTTAGACGGGATTTAAATGTTGTGAGTGATGGAGAGTCGCGGATGGGCTGGGGGAGAGAGTTCCAGAGTCGGGGTGCAGTTCTAGAGAAAGCTCTGTGTCCGAAGGTTTTGAGTTTGGAAGGTGGCATGGTCAGAGTTAGGGAGGAGGAGGATCGGAGGGCTCGGGAGGGGCGGTGGGGGGTAAGGAGGTCAGAGAGGTAGGGTGGTGCCAGATGGTGAAGAGCTTTGAAGGTGAGGAGGAGTATTTTGAAGTCGATGCGTTGTTTGATCGGGAGCCAGTGGAGGGTGTAGAGAATGGGGGTGATGTGTTCACGGGAGCGGGTGTGAGTGAGGAGGCGAGCAGCAGAGTTCTGGACCATTTGGAGTCTATGGAGGGAATGGGAGGTGATGCCAGTGAGGAGGGAATTGCAGTAGTCGAGACGTGAGGAGATGAAGGCGTGGATGAGGGATTCAGCGGCAGGGGGGGAGAGGCAGTGTCTGATTTTGGCGATGCGGCGGAGGTGGAAGTAGGAGGTCTTGACGATGGAGCGGACGTGGTGATCAAAGGAGAGCGTGGGGTCCAGGATAACACCAAGGTTGCGTGCAAGGGGGGAGGGAGAGATGATTGAGCTGTCAATGGTAAGTGAGATGGGTCCGGTTTTGTTTAAAGTGGATTTGGTGCCAATGAGGAGGAGTTCTGTTTTGTCGCTGTTGAGTTTGAGGAAGTTCTGGGACAGCCATGTTTTTATTGCAGAAATGCAGGTTTCAATGTGGTTGAGTGGAAGATTTTGGGTGGGTTTGGTGCGGATGTAGATCTGGGTGTCGTCAGCATAGCAATGGAAATCGAGGTTGAGTGAGCGGATGAGGTGACCAAGGGGGAATAGGTAGCATATGAAGAGAAGGGGGCCAAGGACTGAGCCTTGAGGGACCCCCTGCGAAACAGGAGAGAGGGTGGATGTGTGGCCGGAGAGGGAGACGAACTGTTGCCTGTTGGTGAGGTAGGAGGTGAGCCAGTCGAGGGCAGTGCCCTCAACACCCTGCTGGCGCAGCCTTTCGAGGAGGATGGAATGATCGATAGTGTCGAAGGCTGCGCTGAGGTCGAGTAGTAGCAGGATGTTGAGGGCACCGGAGTCTGCAGAGGTGAGGAGGTCATTGAGAACTTTGACAAGGGCAGTTTCGGTGCTGTGAAGTGGGCGGAAACCGGATTGGAGGGGTTCGTAGAGGTTGTTTGACTGGAGGTGGGAGTGAAGTTGGGCGGCGACAATGCGTTCCAGAGTTTTGGAGAAGAACGGCAGGTTGGAGATAGGACGGTAGTTGGAGAGGTTAGCTGGATCAAGGGTGGGCTTTTTAAGGATGGGGGTGATGGAGGCAAGTTTGTAGGTGGAGGGAACGAGACCAAGGGACAGAGACTGGTTGAAGAGGGTGGTGAGGTGGGGGATGAGGACGGGGAGGCAGGCCTTGGTTAGAGCTGTTGGTAGGGGGTCGAGGGAGCAGGTGGTTGATTTGGACGCAGAGATGATGTCCAAGATGTAGGAGGGGTCGATGGGGGAGAAGGCAGTGAGAGAAGGGGGGGGCGGGTGGTCAGGGAGGGGGAAGGGGACTGGGATGGAGTTGGTGGAGGAGTTGCCAACAGTGGCAGTCAGGGAGCTGTTGATTTGGGAGATTTTATTGTTAAAGGCGAGGAGGAAAGAGTTGCAGATGTCGGGTGACGAGGGAGGGTTGTGGTCTGGGGGTTGGAGCAGTTTGTTGACGGTGGAGAACAGGATGCGGGGGTTCCTGTTGGTGCTGTTGATGAGGGTGGAGAAGTGGGCGGATTTGGCAGCGTGGAGAGCATCACGGTAGGAGGAGATGTGGTGTTTGTAGGCTTCAGCGTGAACGGTGAGGTGGGTTCGTTTGAGGAGTCGTTCGATTTGTCGGCCGGTCTGTTTCATGGTGCGGAGTTCGGGGGTGTACCAGGGGGCAGAGCGGGTGAATGAGACAGAGGACGTTTTCCAGGGGGCAAGGGAGTCAAGTGAGTCAGAAAGGATGGAGTTGAGCATGGTGGCGTAGTCATCAGGGGAAGAGGGGGCAGAGTCGGGGGGGAAGGCAGAGGATATGAGCTGGGAGAGGGAGAGTGGATTGACTGATTTGATGTTACGGTAGTAGATGGCACGCTTTTTGGGATTGTGGGGGGAGGGTAGAGGGGCGGAGAAGATGATGCAAAGGTGATCAGAGAGGGGAAAGGGGAGGGGATGTAGGTTAGAGACGGGGAGGGAGGCAGAGCAGACGATGTCGAGGATGTGGCCTTTGGTGTGGGTGGGGAAGTCAACATGTTGGGTTAGGTGGAAACAGTCAAGAAGAGAGAGGAAGTCAGATGTCAGTGGGGCGTTTGGCTGATCAATGTGGATGTTCAGGTCACCGGTAAGTAGGAGGCGGGGAGAGAGGGAGGACGCAATAGTGAGGAGGTCGGACAGATCAGAGAGAAAAGATGGGTGTGGCTTCGGGGGACGGTAGATTAGAACAGCAGTGATAGAGTTGGGAAGGGAGAAGGCAAGGTGTTCGAAGGATGAGATAGATGGGAGGTTGAGATTGAGTTCAGTGATGGTCAGGGATTGTTTATGGAGAACGGCAACGCCTCCCCCTCTGCCGGAAAGGCGGGGTTTGGCGATGTAGCTGTAGTTGGGAGGAGTGGCTTGGTTGAGAGCGTAGTAATCCAGCGGCTGTTGCCAGGTTTCACAGAGGAGGAGTAGATCGAGGTTATTGTCCAGTAACAGTTCAGATACAACAGTTGATTTGTTGGAGAGGGAGCGACAGTTCAGTAGCGCAAGGGAGATGGATGGAGGAGCGGGGGAGGGGGAGCAGAGGTTGTTGAGGTTGGCAGTTCGGGAAGTGGGAGCGGGGGGGCGAGAGTTAGTCCAGAATGAGGGGATAGGTGAGCCAGCAGGGAGGTGATGGTTGCGGGGGGGGCCAGGGCCTCGGTGGATGAAGCGGCGATTGCGGTGGATCCCAGCTTTGCTGGCTGCGGTGGCAGCAGCAGCAGGAAGGCGATGGTTGTTGTTGAGGCGGTGGAGATCGGCAGCAGTGTAGGTGAGAGGGGGAGGAGTTGGTGGAGTGGAGGAAAGGGTCGAGAGAGTGTGAAGTAGCAGAGGTGAAGATCGAGGGTGTAGATGGGTCAGTAATGGTGAAAGGAGGCGAGGTAGGATGTTGGCAGTGGCTAGCATCTGGGTAGCTAGAAGCTGGTAGGCAGTGAGTTGTGTGAGCGCAGCAGTGAACCAGGGGTTGAAGTCGGTGGAATGGGTGGTGTTGGTTAGCCCGGACCGTTCCCGGGCGGTAGGCAGAGCCCACATTGCCGTGTCAGCAGTTAGCCAGGCGAGCTGATGGAGAATGGGGATTCCCCCCAGGTACGCCTGCTTGGTGGTGGTAAGCTAGGCAGACAGCTAGGCTACCGCTGACGAGCAGGAAGGGAGTGGGGGTTCCCCCCCTGAACGCCGGCAAGATAGCTACACAGCTGAGCTAATGATGGCAACTATGAGAGCCAATCAGAGGCCAATGTACTATGACTTGGTTGTTTCAACTAAGGAATGTGCATGTGTAGTTCGATGTATTAGATAGATAGATGGATTGATGGATAGCCGAGTTCTGTTAGGACTGCCTTTGTGACCTCATCTCCAAGCTGCGAATAATCAGTGCATGCCCATGGCGAAGGCAGTGCAGTTAATGTAGGGCAAACTGCAGCATTGGTCACTGCGCTGGAAACTTGCTCTGAAACAACTTCTTCTCACGGAAAGACTATGACTTGTATTGTTAAAATTTCTTCACTTTGAGCATTATGAAGGTTCACTCAACATATTTTTTCATATTTTTTGTGTGGAAAAAGTAAAAAATGATTGATAAATCATAGTTCTTAAAATCATGACTTCGCAATCAATGAGGAAAGAAAGGGACTTCTTGGTGGTTTGACTAAAAAAAACAGTAAGTCCTAGTGCTATAGAAGAATGAAAGAAGACAAGAAAGTCTCCATCTTGAGATATAAATTATGTCTGAGAAGTGAACGTAGCGGAAGCTAGAAGAGAAAGTTTTGTCCATAGAATTCGTAACTGAAAGCCAGCATTGGGGAGAGGTCAAAGAGATTTTCTTCACTCTGCTGCGTATTACACACTCATTGTAAACTCTGATGAGGTCTAAAAGAAACATAAAACATAAACCGTGATTATAGAAAAACTGTAAAAGGTACGAAAGAAACTAGATATAGTTGTATAGGTCATGGTCTTGCTAACTGTTTAAAGTTGGAATGAAATCTCTATGTGGAAGTCTGTGAAACTAGAGGAATTTCAAAGGGAGCAATGGTTCAGGGGGTTTTAAGCATATCTCCATTGGTTTATATTATAGAAAAATAGAAAAAGCTGAATATATGAAAAAAATATGAAAGGCAGAAAGAAAGTTTAAAATCAGCACAAAAGAGCTTAAAAACCTAAACATTTTGATAGTTGAAGAGTTTTGTAGCTGAAAGTATGCAGAAGCTAGAGACATGGAAATGCTGTAATGTTGAAGCTTAATCTTTGCAAAAATAAGAAAAGCTGAAAATTTGAAAATATTAAAAAAGCTGAATATGTGAAGAAAATATTAAAAAGCTGAATAAGTGCAAAAGAATGAAAAAGCTGAATATTTTAAAAGAATATTCAAAAAGCTGAAAATGTGCAACAAAATGAAAAAGCTGAATATTTGAAGAGAACATTAAAAAAGATGAATAAGTGCAAAAGTATGAAAAGCTGAATATTTGAAGAGAACATTAAAAAAACTAGTGCCGGCATGGTAGTCTGGTGGTTAGCACTGTTGCTTCACAGCAAGAGGGTTCCTGGGTCGAAATCCCGGCTGGGGCCCTTCTGTGTGGAGTTTGCATGATCTCCCCGTGTCTGCGTGGGGTTTCTCCGGCTTCCTCCCACAGTCCAAAGACATACATGTGTTAGGTTGATTGATGACTCTAAAAAGGCTGTAGGTGTGACTGTTTGTCTCTATGTGCACCATGATAGACTGACAGGACGCCCAGGGTGTACAATGTATAAAAAGCTGGATATTTGAAGAGAATATTAAAAAAGATGCTCAAAAGAAACAACTCCTTCGCACAGAAAACCTATGACTTGTACTGTTAAAATGTCTTCACTTTGAGCATTATGAAGGTTTGGTCAACATAGAGATATGTTTTTGTTTTTCTCAGCCAAACTGGAGGTCTCCCTTTTTTTAAAGTTTTTATTTTTATTTTGCAGAGCACACAAGAAAAAGTATAACAGTTGTACAGTGTTTGTTTTAGAGTGAAAAAACAGAGACATGAAATCCAACATGAATCCCGCCATCCCTCCAAACGACCCATGTCAGACCCGATCACTATAACCAACCAAGTAACCGAACAACAAATAGCATGAGTAGATAAGTAAAGTAAAAAACAAACCAAAAAATGTATATTTTTTTATTTATAAATTATAACTTCTGAGATCTTCAGACTGCTGGCTTTTGTGTAACTTAAATGTTCACACCATCTTTGCAGGGGTCCAAGCCCCACACCTCTCCTCTTTGTTTCACACACACACACACACACACACACACACACACACACACACACACACACACACACACACACACACACACACACACACACACACACACACACACATTTGCTGTTAGCTTTAGTTAGCTTATTGTGTTTTGTTTGTTGCATTTGTTAATGTGTTAATTGTGCCCCGAGGAACTCTGGTTTACCTAGAGTCATTTTTATTATTATCTTTGATAATAATTAGTGATAGCTAATATTTACTTGATTAACTATAAGTTTATTGAGAATACTCAATCTCAATCTGAACTTGAGTCAAGGCCCTTTATTTGATTGGTTCTCCGTGCAAAGTTTTAATAAATTAAAGTTATTCAGAAATATTTGTCTCGTTTGGGGGATACACTACAGAAATATGCCGACGCATGCTACCAGACAGACTGTAAAAGACCAGGGGGGAAAGGCCAGCCCCGCAGAGGAGGCAGGTGGTGAGATTAACATGGCGGCCATTATTAACCTTTTGGAGGCGCACCACACAGCTCTCTGCGCCGAGTTCAAAGCCCTCTCCGTCGATCTCAAAGCCTCCATTTTAACGCTCAAAGCAAAGCTGGACTATGTCCGACCACGCTCAGAAGGTAGGCTCCCTCAAGGTAATTGCAAATCTGCAAGACGAGAGCCTGCTAGCGCTGGAGGCCTCCTGCGCTAACAGAGAGCAACACTAAACTACTGGCTAAAGTCAGCGACCCGGAGTCCAGGAGCCGGCGCTGTATTATCCGTGTGGTTGGCGTACATTAAGCAGTGGAGGGGCCGCGGCCGACAGCGTTCTTTGGTTATGGCTTACTGGAATCCCCGCCGGAATGTGACAGGGGCCACCGCACCCTAGCTGAGAAGCCTAGGCCAGGCCAGAGAGCACGGGCAGTCATTATCAGGCTGCACAGATACCAGGTGAAGTAGAAAATCATACGTGAAGCCCGTGCCAGGAGAGGCAACCTAAAGTACAGAGGCCCCCCCATCGCCATCTATGAGGACTACGCGCCCGAGGTGGTGGAGTAGTGCCAGAAATACCGAGAGGTGATGTCGGAGCTTTACAACTCGGGCTTCAGACCTGCGCTGTTGTATCTGCCAGGCTGGTCATCACGATGAAGGACGGAGGGAGGAAGAGACTCGCTTGGGTCCCCGAGGCGAAAGCCTTCATAACATTCACCCGTACGGAAGAGACCTGGGGCTTCATGTACTAAGACTAAGACGTACGCTAGAATCCAGAAACTGTCGTACGCACAAAAAAAAATCAGATGCATCAAAGTGTGCGTACACATGGATCCAAGCGCTTTTCCTTTGCACATGCCAATCAACGTGGAATTGAGCGCACATGTAGAAGTGCTAAACTCCTCCCTGTCCACGCCCCCATTTAAATATGCAAATACATGTAAATAGGGCCTGCACCGGGGATTCCCTCTCTGCACCATCAGATTTAAACGATGAGTAAAGGTAAGAAGCGCGACTTCAACGAGTCTAAGCTCATAGTTTTATTAAATTAAGTGAAGACCCGAAGAGCTGTTTTATTTGGTAGCCTCTCTTCAGGGATAAACACAAAGAAAAGTGAGTGGGAGTGTGTGTGTGAGGCAGTGAACGCTTTGGGGTCGGAGCAGCACACACCCACTGAAATTAAAAAAAATGGTCCGACGTGAAGGTGGAGGTGAAGCGGAGGATTTCGGCCCACCACCAAAGTATCACCACAACGGGCGGGGGGACAGGAGGAGAGGAGCTGACCCCCTTTGATCACAGAGTGGCGGCTATTGTGGGGGACACAGCTCTAAGCGGAGTTGTGGGGGCTCATGAAGGAGACACAGATCATCCTCAAGATAAATGTGTTAAACTCAGAAATGTCATTATACTGGTCGCACAATAGGCTGCTCACATTACACATGCTCCTGCCTTAAGTTGCCAGGATATAAACACATTGACTCATGTTTAATTACTTCATTTTTTAAATTAATTTCTCAATAGACTATGAACCAGGAGAGGGCTCCTCCCTCTGCACCGTGCTACTATTACGTAGTCTATACGACAAGAGATAAAAGCATGCATCAGCACCTCCGTGGTGGCCTGAGAGAGAAACGGGCGGACTCTGGCTATGTTCTTAAGATGGTAAAACCTATTTTTGTTATATTTTTGATGTGTGGAATAAAACTGAGCTCAGAGTCAAAAATCACACCCAGATTTTTTACAGATTGTGATAGTTTAAATTTCTGCAACTTTGGTAAAAGTTTCTCTTTCTGGCCCTCAGGACCAATGAGTAAAATATCTGTTTTGTCCTGGTTGAGCTGTAGGAAATTTCCTGCCATCCATGTCTTGATATCTAAAATGCATTTAAAAAGGACATCAATAGGTCCTGTGTCATCGGGAGACACGGCGATATACAGTTGCGTATCGTCAGCATAACTATGAAAGCTGATGCCGTGCCTCCTGATGACGTCCCCAAGGGGAAGCATGTAAAGATTAAAAAGAGTTGGACCTAAAATTGACCCTTGGGGAACACCACACTTTTTTTTTGTGGGTTTCTGAGGAACATGTATCCATACTTACAAAGAAGTGTTGATCTGTGAGGTAAGAAATGAACCAGTTAAGAACAGTACCAGAGAGGCCGACCAGGTTCTTCAGTCTATCTAATAAAATGTGATGGTCTACTGTATCGAAGGCGGCGGTAAGATCCAGTAGTACCAAGACTGTGAGTTCATTGTTATCCAAGTTGCACCTGATGTCGTTTAAAATCTTTAAAAGGGCTGTCTCTGTACTGTGGTTCGCCCTGAAACCAGACTGACACTTCTCAAAAATGTTGTTTGCAATTAAAAAGTCATTTACTTGATTGAAAACAAGTTTTTCCAAAATTTCACTTAAAAACGGTAAGTTGGATACAGGCCGATAATTATTAAAGATGTTGGGATCTAAATTGCTCTTCTTCAGAAGGGGCTTCACCACCGCCGTTTTAAAGGAGGCGGGGAAGACCCCCGTCTGAAGAGAGCAATTCACCATGTATAAAAGCTGATCCTCAAAGAAAATACAAAGTGTTTTGAAAAACGGTGTGGGAATCGGATCTAATAGGCAGGTTGTGGACTTTACTTGGGAGAGGACTCGACCAAGTGTCCCCGCATCAACCAGGGCAAAACTCTCCAGTGTTTCCTCGGGTAAAATCAATGATCCAGGTGTGTCAACATTGAAAATCTGTTGGGGTAAAAGACTCGATCTGATGTCATTGATTTTATTTCTGAAGTTGTCTGCAAAGTCCTCACAAAGGGCGTCAGTTAGTGTTTTGGAGGATCTATTAAAATTTTTGTTTGTTAAAAGGTCAATTGTGGAGAAGAGGAATTTGTGGTTGTTTTTATGTTCGTTGATTAGTTTATGGAAATGGGAGATTCTTGACTGTTTGATTGCGTTATTGTATGTTTTGAGATGTTCACGTAAAATTTCATAATGAACTGTCAGTTTTGTTTTTCTCCCTCTCCCCTCAGCACTCCTGCAGTTTTTTAGTTTCTGCATTTCTCCACGGGGTGTCGGTCTTGTCATATTTCTTTTTATTTAGAGTGGAGCCACCAAGTCCAGCGTTGATTTTATTTCATGGTTAAAATTTTCAACAATAAAATCACATGGTGCTGGTAAAATTTCTGCAGGAGTGCTCTGTAAAATCTGGATAAAATTTGCAGCCACTTCCGAAGTTAGGTAGCGTTTCCTCACTGTTCTCACTTTTTGTAGAAAACACACAAAAATGGTCAGACACAGCCAGGTCACAACAGAGGGCGCACCAATGGACAGGCCATAGGTTATGACCAGGTCCAAGGTGTGCCCCCTGCTGTGGGTCGGCTGCGTGACATGTTAATTAAAATCAAGGCAATGGAGAAGGTTTAAAAAATTCTCTCGACATAGGATCTGAGGAATTATCTATGTGTAAATTAAAATCACCGGTTATCAGTATTCTGTTATACATGGTATGTGTTATTGACAGTAGCTCTGAGAATTCACTGTTAAAAGAGGTGGAATAGCGGGGTGGTCTGTAGACTGTCATACAGAGGATGGGGGGGCTGCTAAAAACAAAGGCATGATACTCAAATGATAAATATTTGTTAAAAAAGACTTCATCTGACAACATGGTGTCTTTGGTGATTGACGCAGTTCCGCCTCCTCTTTGTCCCCCTCTAATAGAAAATAAAAAGTTAAAATTTGGTGGGGAAGCCTCAGTGAGAACAACAGGTGCATCAGTGCCAAGCCATGTCTCTGTAAGGAGAATGCTGTCTAGGTTGTTATCTAAAATGACATCGTTAATGATAAAGGATTTGTTTAAAAGAGAGCGCACGTTCAGCACAGCTATTTTAATGTCTGTGTTGAACACGCGCTCGTCATGTCTTTCTAAAGGAACGTTAAAAACACAGCGTGGTCTAAAAGTAGTCCTGGGTGTAATTTGTCTGTGTGAAATTCTGGTTTTGATGGTGTGGATGTTCTGTGACTCAGGTGAAACTGAACAGGGGGCGTGTGTAGTGTAGGAGGGGGAGGGTGAAGGTGAATGAGGGGCAGAGGGGGCGTGTGTAGTGTAGGAGGGGGAGGGTGAAGGTGAATGAGGGGCAGAGGGGGCGTGTGTAGTGTAGGAGGGGGAGGGGGAGGGTGAAGGTGAGTGTGGAGCAGAGGTTCCGTGTGCATGTGTATCAGTAGTGAGTCAGTGGGTCGTTTGTCCAGATTGTACAGCGTACTGTAAATTAGCCGAAAGGATGCGGATACCCAGAGTGCTGGGGTGGAGGCCATCGCTCCCGAAGAACTCTGAACGGCCCCAAAACAGGTTAAAATTGTCGATAAAACCAATGTTGAGGGCTGTGCATGCTGATTGGAGCCAGCTGTGGAGACTGAGCAATCTGCTAAAACGCCCTGCTCCACGGACTACTGTGGGGATTGGGCCAGAAATAAAAACAGACTTACCACAGGCACTTAAAAAGGATAAAAGACCATTAAAATCCTTTTTGGTCAGCTCTGACTGCTCCCGGGCTAAGTCGTTGGTCCCAACGTGAACTATCACCCGACTGATAGTGTTAGGGAGTGAGAGCAGCAGCCCCGGGAGCTTGTCCAGGATATCTGGCACTGTGGCTCCAGGAAAACAGCGAGTGACAGCATTGAAGAAGCGAATATTACTGACGATGGAGTCCCCGGTTATCAGTGTGGTCGGGGAGAAGAGGGGGCGAGTACGGGTAGGTGACGGCGGTGGACTCCCGTGGTCTCGAGGTGCGCGACCCGCCTGCACGCCGGTGGTCACCGGCTGGAGGGGGTCAGTCTCGGCATGTGTGTGATGTGACGGGGGTCCGGGGGCCTTGAACCCAGATGGAGGATTTTTGGTTAGAACCACTCGCACAAAGCTATGTCCATGTTCTGTACTGTTTTTGAATTTGAATTCTAATTTGTTGCTTGAGCTTATTAAACAGTCAAACAAAGAAAAATTGTCAGCATCTGTGGTTTGGCAGACACATCTGGGGCAAAGAGAGATCAGGATCAGCGAACAACCATTATACAGTCCTTTATACAACCCTCAGTAACACTGAGGTCCTTTCGAGCCAGAGCTCTGACCTTTACTCCAGGATAAGGATGCAACAGTACAACAGTGGAGCCCGACCTAAGAGAGATAGAGCCTGTGAATGTTCTCATTTGTCCAGGTCGTCGTTATCCTCAAAGCAATTTCAGTCAAAAGCAACTGGACTTGGTTATTTGTCTAGGAAGACGTTTCACCTCTCATCCAAGAGGCTTTATCAGTTCATGTACGAATCTGACCAGGCTGGGACTGGTCCAACTTACTGGCGTGAGATCCAGGTATTTAACCTCTCACAAGGCCGATGATGTCACTGAAACCCTTTGTGCTCCAAGTGCCAACGGCCGTCTTTAGAGTGGCAGTCTTTGGTTTCGACTTCATTAGTGCTCTATTGAGTCTTAGGAGGCCTTTTGTGAACAGTTGTTCTTTGAGGTTCGATTGTTGCATCTCCTGGGAAGGGATGAAAGGGCAGCATTGTAAATTGGAGATAAGTGGTGTCTCAGCCCTCCTCCTCTCTTTAGCGATGGTTTCTCTACTTTTACATAGATGACTTCTTTTACTCCTCTTTCCTCTAGCGGCTGGTGGTGTGTGACGTACCGACCATGCGGAATGTGTACAAGGTTCTGGCAAGCCAGTACGACCCTCTTGGGTACATCTTACCTTATACAACCAGAGCCAAGGTTCTGGTCCAGCGTCTCTGGGACAAAAACAGAGAATGGGATGATCCCCTCCTCCCCCAAGAGCTTCTAGATGCCTGGAATGAGTGGGTAGAGGAATTACACGTCCTACTATCCATCAGCCTGCCAAGTTGCTACACCCCTGAAGCAGCAGACAGTGCCAGTGTCACTCGTGATGTCCACATATTCTGTGATGCTTCCAAAAAGGCATACGGGGCTGTAGCATACTTGTGGACAGGGGACAATCAGGGCAATACCTACCGGGCGTTCCTAATGGCAAAATCGAGAGTGGCACCCAAAGATCTCCTGTCAATGCCAAGACTGGAGCTCTGTGCAGCAGTGGTAGGAGCGCAGATAGCCACAGTGATTCAGCAGGAGCTCACTTTGAAGATCAGTGGGATCACTTTGTGGACTGATTCCACAACTGTGTTGATGTGGCTACAGTCCGATTCCTGCCGCTTTAAGGTTTTTGTTGGTACTAGGGTGGCTGAAATCCAGGAGCTCACAGATCTCCGGACGTGGCGCTATGTGGATTCAGTGAGGAATCCTGCAGATGACATCACAAGAGGAAAGACCCTGATAGATCTTGCAGAACCCAACAGGTGGAGTCAGAGCCCACTGTTTCTCCTCCGAGCCCGGGACGAGTGGCCAGGAAACCCACCCCTTGCTGCTCAGGAAGAAGTATCGGAACTCCGGAAGTCGACCTTCTGCGGAGTTACATCTGCAGTCGGGTAACCCCGAACCCATGAAGCAAGCAAGTGCAGCACATGGAGGAAATTCGTAGAGATAACTGTGAAGAAGCTTCACGGGGAGGCAGATCAGCACAGCAGTTCTACAGCTGCAGAATACCAGAAAGCCGAGGCCCTCATCGCCAACAAGCTCAACAGGACAGTTTTCCAGATGAGATGTGCCTCTTGAGAGCTGGTAAATCTGTTTGGTCTAGTAGCTGCTTACTTACCTTGTCCCCTGAGTTCGACGAGTCAGATAAAGTCATCTGGATTGATGGGGGGTTATGGAGATCACCGGAGCTGGATTACGCCACCCTGCATCCTATAGTTCTGGACCCCAGCCACCCTGCCGTCAAACTTCTGATACAGGATTATGACAGCTGCTTGCGTCACCCTGTGCTGGAGCGGGTGTTCGCCGAAATTCGGCGTACTCTGTGGATTCTCAGGGGGTGTGAAGCTATCCGTCACCACCAGCACACATGCGCAGATTGCCATCGGTGGAAGTCCAGACCTGTGATGGCTGACCTACCAGCCACTCGCCTTCGCTTCTTCAAGCCAGCCTTCCACTCCACGGGTATGGACTACTTTGGGTCGTTCCAGGTGAAGGTGGGCCTTTTGGTTTGAAAAGAGGTGGGGGATAATCTTCAAGTGCCTCACCGCACAGGCTGTGCACTTAGATCTCCTCACCAACATTGATGCAGACTCCTTTTTGATGGCTCTGAGGAGGTAAGTTGCCTGCCGAGGGACTCCAGCAGAGCTGTTCTCAGATCGAGGAATAAACTTTAGAGGAGGAGAGATGGAGCTACGAGAGGCCTTTGCAGCACTGTCGCCAGAACTACAACAGAGCCTTGCCAAGAAGAAGATAGTATTTCTTTTCAACCCACCCGCCGCTCCTCACTTTGGAGGAGTGTGGGAGAGGGAGATTCACTCAGTCAAACAGGCACTCTACACAACCGTGGGTGCCCAGGCACAGTCTGGGGAGGTGCTTAGGACGTGTTAATAGAAGTGGAGGGCCTTCTAAACTCTAAACCGGTGGGTTATGTATCGTCCAGTGTTGCGGATCTGGACCCTGTGACGCCAAGTCTCTTATTGTTGGGGCGGCGAGATGGGTCTCTTCTCAGGTAGTATATCCAGCTACTGAGCTCTTAAGCAGACGCAGATGGAGACACTCTCATATCTTGACAGACCATTTCTGGGGAAGTTTCATCAGATACTATCTCCCTGGAATGCATATCGCCAGAAGTGGCACGCCATCCGAGTCAATATCGCTGAGGACAATGTAGTCACGGGGGTAGACTCCCAGCTACCAAGGACACTCTAACGAACGCGTAATCAAGTTGCACACTAGTGCAGACGGTCATGTAAGATCTGCCGATGTGATGATAAAGGACAAGGTCTACACCAGGCCTGTCGACCGCCTGGTCGTCCTCCAAGCCATACCAGATGATGGGACCTAGGATGGTTAGCCTTTCATTGGTGCACATTGCTACCGCTGTTTGGTGGCGACCGTACGACAAGGACAAAGGCCGTTATTATTAACGTGCGTGACAGTATTTAGAGGCAGATGTGCGCGATGCATTGGGAGCAACACACGCAAGCCTGAAGACGGCAGAAAGTGCAGAGAGGAGAGAGAGAGAGAGTGGAGGCTGCCAGTCAGAGACTAATCTGTTACATCTTAGTTGTGTGCGTGCGTCCATGAGACCTGTAAGTCCTATTATTTATGTTGCTAGTTCATTATTTTTATTATTAGTTCATTACCCTTTGTGTTCATTACCCTTTATGCTTCATAAGTTGTTAATTGGTCAGCTAGAAGTGGATGTGTAGCTAGGTATTTGTTCTGTATTTAAGCTAGTGAGTGCGCTGTTTATACTAATTAGTTACACTGCATATAATCTATAGAAAGCTGTGTGTTTATTACAAATATTAAGATGCACATGCCAATATATGTTTGTGTATGTAATGTGGGCCTGATAATATGTATTCCTTTTTTAGTTAGAACCACTCACACAAAGCTATGCCCATGTTCTGTACTGTTTCTTGAGCTTATTAAGTAGTCAAACTAAGAAGAGTTGTCAGGTTTGGCAGACACACCTGCCCCAAAATTCAAAAAGCAAAAACTGTGTAAAGTAAATTAGCCAGAAGAAGGCACCATGACGTTTTTAGGCAGGCAGGCCATAAAAACATTCCTCTACATTAATTAAGATTAATAGAATACCTACCTATATGAAACCATATGTATAGGTTGTATTGATGTAGGTCGCCACTATACATCAGTTTATGACTTATTTATATAAGTGTCTGGCTTCAGTAGAACCCTTTGACTAAATGAATACCAAAAAACAAGAATACCTCAGATAACTCCGTGGCTTTGGGTGGTAAAATATTTATCAGCAACCCGTCAGGACCGTAACTACTAATGCCATATTCCAAAAATAAACTCCGGCCGTTCGTATGATCCTCTCCTTCTCCCGGTACCTGTGCAGCCTGATAATGACTGTCCGTGCTCTGTGCCCTGGCTTCGACTTCTCAGATAGCATGCGGTGAGCCCTGTCACATTCTGGTGGTGATTCCAAGATGCCTTCGCCGAAAACTACCATGAGTAGCTCTGCAAAGAAGGCTGTCGGCCATGGCCCGACAGCTGTGATATTATTCTGCCGGCTGAGGGACATCAGGCCGCTAACTTAAGCTAAGAGTTTAGCGTTGTTCGCCGCTAGGAGAGGAGGCCTCCAGTGCCCGCAGGCGCTCGTCTTGTAAATTCGCATTTACTTTGAGGGAGCCTATCTTCTGAGTGTGGTAGGACACTGTGGCATGGACCTGGTCCAGCTTTACTTTGAGCGTTGAAATGGAGGCTTTGAAATATGCAGATCAGGCTTTGTGGTGCTCTTCCAGAAGGCTAATGATGGCTGCCATGCTGAACTCCTCGCCTGCCTCATCTGCTGGGCTAACCTTCCCCCCCTTGTCTTTTACAGTCCGTCTGGTTGTATGCGTCAACATATTTCGGTGATGTGTCCATCAAACGAGACAAATATTACTATTTGCTGTGACTTTCGGGGTCATGAAACCTGAAATTATTAAAAGTTGTGGGAGCAAGACCCAACACACCTCTACCCCATCTCAGCCAAACCGGAAGTCGATTTCATTTTCATATTGGTAATTCACTCTTTTCCTAAAGACATCAAGCTAAACTTTTCAGGAGGTGATGCAGCAACAGCAGAAACGGGGAAGAAAAACAAAACACTTCAACAAATAGAAGGGGTATTTTATGTTAGCACAGAGATAGAATTTCTAATCTGTATTATTTTTCTATTCATATATCTGTGTGGAAGCGTACACAAAGGACTAGCTGTCATCAATGCACTTTGGTTCCTTCTTGTTCCCAGTGCCTCTCAGTGCTTTTCTCCTTTGTGAAAACATCCCTCTTACTTCGTCTCTTACATTTCTCTCAACTAACAATAATTGTGAAAACGCCCTGAATTACTCCTGGTTTTTTTTTTTTATAACAACTACTGACATAAACTTTCCTTTTATAGCATCAGATTTTGTGAAAATCTTATTGTATTCAAAGTAATCAGGTGTGGTGGCAAGTTCCAAGTCTATGTTTAAAATATATGTGGCAGGGATCCCTAAACATAATCATCATTTTTTGCATCTTTAAGCAAGCAAGTATTGCATCTTAGAATTATAACATAAACAAACAAAAGATAAAAGCGCAAAGATAACAGCTTGCCTTTTCACTTGATAATCTGAGTAATTCTCCATTCATGGTACAGAAGAAGTGCTGCCAATAAATCAGCTTTTCCTTTCCAACTTCTGAGCTTTTAAAATGTCTTTCATAAAATAAAGACCCACTTGCATGGCACCAGTGGATGGAAATATATTCATAAGCAGGCCTGGACTGACAGGAAAGTCTAGGCAGAGCGGAAGCAAAGAGCTGAAAAATGACTATGTCAGAGAGGCCTATTCATAAAGGTACCTCTGAGGAGCATTGCACTATCGTATTCTCCAAAATAAGGTAAATGAATAGGCTACTCCAGGATCATTGTGGCACTGACAAACAACCATGATAAAAGCTAAATTTGGGTTAGCATATATTTCCGCACCTGCTGTCAAAATGTGCCTTAGTAATTTGATATCTACTGAAATTTCAAACCTGTGAGTCACACAATGTCTACCCAGAATTCACATCACCTCATTGGAACAGAGCATGGCTCATCTTCCCAGCACTGCTGATCAATATAAGATGCCGACTTTATAGATGACTGCCACATTGTCAGAGTCAATACTATGGCAAATGGCAATTATGGACGCATTATGAACAATTTCATGGGTGAGCTCCCCTCGCCTCTTGGCAATATGGTTTCTATGACAGATTTGGCAGTGGCAGTCTTGCGACACATCTGCCTTATTGCCTGTGTTTGGCTCACTCACTCACTCTGACATATTTGGATGTTCCATTCAGCCAACTACAGAGAACTGGTCAGGAGGGAAAATAGATTTGTTTAGGGATTTGTGTGAGCCTGTGTAAAATTGTGTGTATACATGCTCTCACACTAGTATACATGTAAGAATGTGTACTGTGTTGCTATGCAGCATGTATGCAGGCACTGTTATGTGTGAAAATTAGTGTATGCACAAGTATGCATATCTGTACATTTGTAGGAAATGTACACCTGGATCTTCAAACATATAGTGCATGGTAGAATATGTGCATCTGTTTACCTATGTAAATGTGAGTGTCTATACAGGTTTGTCGGTAGCACTCTTGAATAGTTTCCAGTATGGTATATATCTAACCTGAACCTGTTACATTATTTGTGAATTTTAAAAAGCAGAGCACTTCCTGTAAGCAGTAAGTTCTCTTAAGTGCCGCTTTTTGGAGACCATTGTTAAACTGGGGTATGTTTGAGTCCTAATGGAAGGCTTTTACATGATGTTGGCCAAGTGCCCCTTCTAGCTCAAGAACTGTGTTGGTGTGCTGTAACTTTCATTTTAGAAGGCCACTGGATGTATCCAAACTTTCCAACCGCCATGTGACATACCTCATCACTGTACACCACTTACAATGTAAATCTACTTTTAACAGAATATAAACAGAGGAGCAGGACTCCTTCTGCTACGTCAGTGTCATGGACAGTGCCATGGATTCATCAATGCACATCACAGTTAGGCTATGGTCAGAGCCATGGTCAGGACAATAGATGTAAGTGACAGGCTTCTTCATTATTCACGTTCCTTCATTGTAGCCCCGGAACCTGTTTAGCTAACTTTGTTAAATTGTAAAAACACTTAAAAACACTTTAAAAAAACTTAAATTGTAGACAAACTTGTGTTAACTAAGCTTTATCTAATTATTGTTGTCATATATGTGTTTATTATTTTGATTACTTTAAGTATTTCTGTGTAGTGTGAGATTTGTCATATTTGTGTCATGTGAAAGTGTTATTAATTAAGTTCATTCTGTGCTTATTTTTAGTTTTCACGGTGCTACAGAAAATAAAGAAAATTACACCTGTCGAGAGTCTGCCATTATTAAAAAACATCAAGGGCTGCTACAATAGATGCTTACCTTTTACTGTATATAAAGATGAACGCCTTGACAGCTCTGCAAAAGTGAAGCCAAAATATATCGAGTATCTATTTACTAGCAGACAGATTTGACAAGGAGGCACCCTTACACAATACAATTTCAACAAAGATTGGTGTGGGCGGAGCTTCTGTCTTTGTCTTAATTTCAGGCCTGCCAACAAAAATTCAGTATTACATGAATACCAGTCTTTTGACAGCAATCATTTTCTTTTGCTGATAATGTGTTTCAAAACAAATATGGGAATTTGCTTGACACAACTTTAAAGTTGGAATTCGGTTGACATTCACTGAACTAGCTAACCCAAGTAGCTGAGCTACCTTGCTTTTAGAAAACTGATTAAATTAACTCACTTTACATGTCCTGTAAATGATAAAGTATCATCACTATTTTGATTTATAAAATGAAAAATATAACTTTTACCTCTAGAAAGTAAAACAGATGCCAGGTGATTTTAAAACCATCAAAGCTAAGGTTAGCTAAAGGGAAGGACTGCCACAGAAACACAGCAGTGGAGAAACAGACAGTGGTTTAGGTAATGACACATTTTGGAGTCATACCTTATCATCATGCTGAAATTGTAGGCCCAGCACACTAACATCACCCAACTTCAGGGTTTAACACATCATTCATTGCTGAAGGGACAACGACATAGCACCTCGTCACCCCAGTGTAAAGAACATGCAGTCCTACCACTGCTCTCTCCTCTTTAGGACGAATTTAATTTATGCCATCAAACCGTGACCACCTCCTGAGGTGGTTTCCCCTCAATTAATGACTCTCAGCTTTTCGGGTGACAATTGCCTTTTTTTCCCTCCATGTACACATTTGTTTTTCTAGAATACTCTTATTCGCGGATAAACCATTAACTGTCCCTGCATTGTTGTAGAGGCGGCAGCTCGGAGGAGGGAATGGATGCAAAGCAAGCGAGCAGAGAGGCGCACTGAGGCAGCTTTCTGACGGACCCAGCTCCTCTGTGATGCAGCTGTTTATGCTGGCTGTGAAAAAAACAGGGCACCCCGACGACTGCTTTTAAAACGCTAACGGGAGAGAAATCAGCGGCTATTTGATATTCCGCACGTGTTGGGCTTGCATATGAAGAGCTGGGAATTCCATGTAGCCAATGTACTCTCGGCCGTAGAGAGAGAGAGGGGGAGAAAGAGAAAGAGAGAGGATATACCGCCAGCAGCTTTGATTTTCTCATTCAGCTTTCCCTGTTTTCCTCGCCGAGGTGATTTGCCCGTTTGTTTTCTCCCTCCTCAATCGTGATCAGTATTTTGTTGTGCACACCTGCTTTTTTGCTGTTTGTTTTGAGCGTGGGAGCCAAGCATCAACTCGGTAATATCACTTAAGTGTGCCAGGAGAGGACAGCGTTGGCATCTATCCATGCGCGCTCCACACCGGGCTATTTATCATGGAACTGTGACCCTAGTCGATGTACTCCACATGCTGCTTTCCCCACCTATACTTTCTCCAAGTGTTTTCATGTGAGGACGGGGTATTTTGAGGATATCCTGGGGTTAAAATGCTCTGAATGTCGGGGCATTTTGCCGGCTGTCAGTGACGCAACATCTCACACAGACTGCATGAGAAATACATGCGTAGAAGGGCGTGAACTTACAGACACCAACCTCCTTCCCGTTAACAAAGCACCTCCTTATCTTTAAAGCCAGTTTATCCCGTTTTCAACCCCATACCTTTCATTAATCTAAACTCATTCCGGGGTACGTAATGGATCTCAAAGCGGACTCGGAGGACATGGACTACAAGGAGCCGGCTCCCATTGAAGTTTTCGCCAGCAGGTCCACGCTGCATGGCATCTCGCACATGTTCACTTATGAGCGGATGTATATCAAGCGCAGCCTGTGGATTTTGTTTTTCCTGAGCTCCGTAGGCGTGCTGGTGATGGTGTGTTTGGACCGCGTGCAGTTCTACTTCCAGTACCCCCATGTCACCAAGCTGGACGAGGTGGCGGCTCCGTGGATGGTGTTCCCCTCCGTCACCTTCTGCAACCTCAACTCCTTCCGCTTCAGCCGGGTGACACGTAACGACCTGTACCACGCCGGGGAGCTCCTTGCCTTGCTCAACGGCAGGTGCGTGTGGTTCCGATGTAATTTACCTGTGCCTTAAGGTCCAACTGTAGCCTATAGTATGCTCTACCTGTTGGTAAACATGATGTCTGAGGCAAGCAGATATTTCCTGATTTGATTTCCTGTCATTAAGTAACCCACTTTACCTATAACAGTTTCTTGTAAGCTATATGTAGGTTTAAACAAACCAGTATTCAGCACACACACTCCCACACAGACACACTGGCTGCTTCAGTGATAAGGTTTTGCCTCAGGGAAACCTATATCCGAGGATATAGTTGTTGATTCAGGATTTGATTGTGTCCACTGAACACCATGAGATAACAGTCATACGATTGAACATTTGGCTGAAACAGTACATTATTATTATTATTATTATTAAAAGTTATTCTACTGCAGTTATCACAGAACTGAACCATTCTTTACACCAATAAAATTAATTTGGAGCCATAAAATCACAAAATCTCCGAAACCACTGGCTAAATACTGCAATTCCCTCTTAAGGAGAATACTACTGATGCCTTACTGGTATCTTGTAGATTAAAACAGCTGGCCCAGCTGTTTAAATCTTCAAGATACGAGTGAACTTTGAACTTCTTTGAAACTTCAGCTTGGTTTTTAGTAGCCTCTAGGAAATGTTTTACTTATGATCTATCTCTGAATTGTTTCAGTTGAAATCTTGTGCCGAGCATTGTTTTAACACCTGTCTCACTGGCTGTCACAAGGAGATGTCCAAACAACATGGACAATGCTGTCAGTGAATATGAACTTGATTGAGATTACCTAGAGGTAATTGAGAAACAAAAGGTAGCCATGAAAGGATTTTCTAAAAAGTGAGGAAAAGGCTCAGCATTATAGTTTATTGTATAATGTAGTGACAAAGCAACAGATCATGTCAGATGAAATCCACAATGCACATAAGCCCCTTTATTTATGAAACTGTATGGTACAACATGAAATGAACCCCTAACTTCAATCTGTTGAAATATGTTGATTCTGTATTTGATTGTTTTGTTTTTTTTAAATGAAAAAGAGCACATTTTTTTATTACAGTTCATGTGATTCCCCCGGGTAACAGATAATGGATGAGTTGTTTCCAAGTTGTTAATATAAAATGATGAAGGGGAAAACATCGCCAGTGCAATTCCTTGCCTCATCATTTTACAGTTCATGTAGTACGAATATCTCAATATTGGATAAGTAGACAAGTAGATTTTTAAATCCCCTGCTGACAAAATGTGGACAGATGAGTGTGATTTACAACTGCTTCTCCTCCCTTTACACAAGCTCACCGTTGACAGCTGAAACTTTACATTTCTTCACTTTTTTATTTTCTGCGCCACCCATGTTATTCCAATCACATTTATACGTAGCATACAGATGAAAGTCCTTTTTGCTGTATTCAATTAAATTCACACAAGCATAAACACAGGTTACTGCAAAAATATAGCATCTGCTACATACACAGACACGTCTAAATACCAACTTGAACACATTAGTCAGTGTATTTTCAGCCTATTGATCCACACAGCTCTGCAGCCAAAGGCACATTTGAAGAGTACTTCTGTGGTACATGCTAGAATGACATAAATCCAATTCTCTGTTTTCATACTGTTGCTCTGTGACCTCTCTATATATGCATCTATATTACAGGAAAGCAATATATTCAATTGCTCAGGGCTGTAGTGCTAGTGCCTTGTATCGTATAGATTTCAACCAGTGTGCCTACATCCTATGTGGATTTGTTTCTCCGTGTTTGTACTTTACAGCTGTGATGGAAGACCATTATAACATCAGCATAGGCTTCCACCTCTTTTATTTATCAGTACAGGTTTAGGCAGAGTTGCTGTAAGAAGTGAGATGCATCTGACCTTAAGAAAAAAAAGAAGATAAAAACACAGGAAACAGGAAATTAAAGCAGTTGCACTTTCTCCAAGTGACTTTGGAATGAGCTGACTTTAGATGGAGAGGGGGGACCGCAAGCAGAGGCAATTAACATGTGTCTCATAAGCTGTGTGATGAATAAGTCTTTATCCTTGTGTAATTAGTGCTGTTTGTTAAGCCACAGAGTTGTCCTGCTGATTAACACTCACATATCTCTCTCTCTGTTTCTTGCCCTCACTGTTCCATGTGGCCCTTGGGGAAGATGTCCCCATACTTTTTGCCCACTCAGTGATCGGTACTTTATAGGATGTTCTGTTGACAAGGCACGCTTTGGGTCACAGAGATACAAAAAAAGTACTGTGTGATAAGGACTTTAGTAGAAAAAATAATTGGTACAAAAAACTTGAATCTAACTAAGTTCTTTGGGTTTCCTGTATACACTGCTTTTGAATTAAACATTGATTGGGTGGGGAACATGTCAGTGGTAAGCTTCTTGATATTGGGCAACATGCTGTGGGTTTTGTATGAAAATAGCAAAAAGAAAAACAAAGGCTAATGCAGCTGTGAGTCTGTGTGCATCTCTGTCTCGGGAGGAAGCTGTAGGCAGTATCCATCCTTTCAGTGATGCCAGGATGTCTTAGACGCTAGGAAGTTTATAGCTGAGCTACCAGTAACTTCACCATAGCTTACTCCAGACTAACCGACTCTGTGTCATTGTGTTCTTACAGGTTGAAGTCACACTCAGCAGTGCAGAAAATTACAAAGAAATCGCTCAATTCTATTTGTATTTTGTCGCTAGGGCAATTATATGATAATTAACAAATGAAAGGTCATTTTGGAAAAAAGTGTAGGGTATGTGGTGTATGCTGCCAAAAAGTGTTGGATCAGTTCATGAGAATCAGAGAAGCGAGTCTTCTGCTTACACAGTTCTCAATCTTTAACGTGTTTCCCGAGCCTGCAAACATGCTCTAAATTCACATGAGCATAAGCTTGATATCTTTGACCCGTCTCAGCAAGATCAGAGGCCCTAATCAGGATTTTACTGGTGTAAAAAGTGCTTGGGAGAGGACATGAGGAGGCCAGATCATCATACTAAAAATTAAAAAAACAAAGACTTTCTTCTAAAGCTGTTCCTTTCCTCTTTTTTCAAATGTTGGTTCATTTGCATTTATATTGTGATTGGTTATCAGAGAGAAGATTACGATTGCGGGTGGGCAAATTAGTGTTAGGTCCAGGTTTTTAAAAGATAAAATGTGATCCATCACTGCAAAGCATTGTATGTTATTACTGCATTTTGCTTCCTTGGTTTGTTTGTCAGATTGCTTATCAATAAAAAATAGATTTGTTCGGGTTCGCTTTACTTTTCGGTGGCCCTAATTTGCATTTCTATGATCTCGTCCAAAGTGACAAAATAGCGGTGTCACAGGTGCACTGTCATTAAGATGTGATTATCAAAACCCTTCCAGGAATCATTGCAGTTATTCATTTTCAAGGACAGTGCACAAACAATCTCATCCTCTGTGGTGTATGAGTTAAATTAGCACTAATTGGATAATTACTTGTGATAATATCAAGATGTGTTCATTGTGGTGTCACATGGCCTGTGGTATCAACACCAGCATGATACAATGGGAGTATAAACTGTTATGAAGGTAGATGTTTTTCTAAGTTGTTGTCTTGTTTTGTTTTTACTGAAAGTTTGAAGTACAGTTTAGTGGCCACAGTCTGACTGTCAAAGTTCACTCTGAAAATCAGTAGTTGCTAGTATTTACTCACTCCTCTGAGGGAAGTGGCAAAGTGATACAGATGCTCCTTCATTCGTTTTAGTCCTCGCAAGAAAATTAAAGTGCTTGTGGCCCATAATCCAATTTAGTCACCCCCGCCCCTAGGAAGTGAGTTTGCTGTGATTGCTTTAGGGAGCAGTGGCAGGGCAATATTAAAAATCTACCCTTATTATTGTGATTGTATGCGCTTCATCTAAAGCCTCCTGACTCGGGGATCTGAGCACAGCGTCTTAAGTGCTCTCCTGGCAGCTTTACGTTGCTTATAAGACAGAGACTTGGGATACAATTCAATTAAGTTCAGAATATACCACAACAGGCTGTTTCTTCTTATCAGAACAAAGAATGACAGTGTAGTGATGTAATCCCAGTGTGGGACAGAACACTGAAGTAGTTTGTAGCTGTGCGTACTGTTGATATAAGACACCACTTTTTTTAATCGTGGCTGTGCCATTTCCAGGGTTACCAAACATAATCATTCCTTTCACTGGTATTATCTACTTGATTAATTGTGTCTCAAGGTTCAGTTTACAGGATGAAGATTCATGTATTGCAAGAAATTGAATATAATATTGTATATTATGTATATTAAGTATATTTTCTGCAGTGTATAATCAGCTGGCGGTGAGAGTCTTTGTTTTCATCACCATTTAGAACGAGCCTTTTATATCTACATACAGAGCATGTCTACCATGTTGCACCGCCATGTTTCTACAGTGGCCCACAATGAACAAACCAAACACTACCTCTCGATGGGGCAACTCACATCGACCATCGTAGTTCTCCTACATGCATGGGCAGGAGAAGTTTCATTTGGTAACAATCTGTAACCTCATTCCAGCAGTGAGGTTATTGCCACTAAATCTTACATGCTGGTACTTTAACTCTACTTTAAGTACAATTACTATTTCATCTTTTGATCTATCTATCTGATTTAAATTAGAGTTAGTGAGAGTAACAATGATAACATTATGGAAACTGCAGACAGAATACATCATAATCTGTAAATATTTTAAAAAAAGGTATATCCTAAAAAACAACGTAGAGTATGTATAAGAAGAGTAATCCTTCTTAGTCATCACTTATGACCCCCTTTAAGTGTCTGTATCTGCAGAGACCCTGCCATCTCCCTGTATTTTCCCTTTTCTCTTATTTTGCTGTGTAAGTGGCGTTTATAGGTATCAGCAAACAGCCTTTGGGCCCCACATGGGTATCTGACCCCCAGCCAATAACAGCGCATAGGGTAAACAGTAAGGCAATCTTGATTCAGGTATGTAGGTAATCTCATTTCTGAAGGACAGAGAAACCCCAACATGAATCCCATGTAACATGTAACATAAGTAGATTAAGTAAGATAAGTGAAGAAAAACAAAATGAAAAACACACTAAAAACTAATAGCAAAAATAATTAACATAATTTAAGAAAGAGAAAGACAACAAAAAATAAATAAATAAAGGGGGGGGGTGTCTCTCTCCTTCCAGCACTAGGAAGTGTCCTCAGCATCGTCAGGAATAACAGTGATTCTATTGCTAATAAAAGCCAGCAGTGGGTCCCAGGTTTTATGGAATGCTTCCAAAGATCCCCTCTGTGAAAACCTTAACCTCTCCAACCGAGAGCGAGCAGGGTGGTAAAGGCTGTGTAGTAATCGGCAGATTTTTAGATGGTGGAAGCCCAAGAAGAGCAGTCAGGGGATTTGGTTACAAATTTGTGTTAAGAGTCTGTTTGAGGGTTTGAAATATATCGGACCAAAATTTAGCAAGCTTTGAGCATGTCCAGAACATGTTTGTGTGGTCGGCTGGGGACTGCTTACAATGGTTACAAGCATCACCGTGACAAGGGTGTATCTTAGCCAATTTAGCGTTGGTGAAATGGGCTCTATGAAGTTTATTTGTCCGACATAGATGCAAAGGACGCAAAAACCTCTTCGTCATACAGGTCCTTAAGGGTTTTGAGGCTCTTATTCGACCATATGTGGAATGCAGGGTCAGTGCAGGAAGGGAGAAACGCATGATTATTCAAAACTAAGGCAAGGACTGAGGCCCTTTGCAGGCCATACTGCTTCCTGAACTGGTTCCAAATTTCAATGGCATTAACAACAACCGGATTGGATGAGACCTTGGGGGCAGTTATGGGGAGCTGTGAGCAAAACGCAGAGTGCAAAAAGCAGGAGGAATATGTTATCTTAGTATGAGCCCATGGTGAGCAGGTGTCTGCAACTTCACTGCGGAGCCAAAATAAAAGTTGATTAATGTTGCAAGCCCAGAAGTAGTGGCGGAAATTAGGGAGTGCTAGTCCCCCTTCCGGTTTATGGAGTTAAAGTATATGTTTTTTGATACGGCTGGTTTATTTTGCCACATAAAGGTGTTAAGTTGTTGGTCGAGGTTCGTGAAGAATGATTCGTTAAGGCAAATTGGGAGGTGTTGAAAAAGGTACAGAAACTTTGGTAAAATGACCATCTTAATAAGATTAACCCAGCCTGCAAGGGACAGTAGGATGGTCATCGGCATATAAGGCTCGATGGCTATGTTGAACAACAAGGGTGAGAGCGGGCAGCCCTGCCAAGTCCCACGGCTGAGAGGGAAACATGCTGAAAGGACATTTTTAGTGTTTACAGATGCAGAGAGGGTTACATACAGAAGGTTAACCCAAGAAATAAAATTAGAATTAAAGCCAAATTTCTCCAAAATATGAAATAGGAAGCCCCACCAGTCACAGACGGGGTTATGGTGAGTCGTTTGGTTGTTCCTAATAGCCCCGTTAACATATTAACCTGGATGTAGTATTGAGTTGTGAGGGTAGGGAATTTTCTCTTAAAGTATTAATTGACTCTGGGGCTGACACTAATATTATTGACTCTGAATTTGTGAAGTCTAATGCTATCCCTTTGAACCAGCTCAAGACTCCATTAATGGTTAATAGTCTCAGTGGGAGCAAACTCGCTCAGATCTCCACGGAGACTTTGCCTTTAACCATGTCTCTTGCTGGTAACCACTCGGAGTCAATTGCCTTCCACATTATGCCTTCAACTAATGCTCCCTTAGTTCTTGGTCTCCCCTGGCTTATCACTTACAACCCGGTTATTGACTGGTAAATGGGTAGGGTTGTGAGTTGGAGCAGAAATTGCCATTCTTCTTGTCTTCGTTCAGCTCCTCCTAGATGTCGTAGTACCCCCAGTTCCTCACTACCTGATCCTCCTGACTTGTCTTCCGTGCCTCCTGTGTATCATGATATCGGCGAGGTATTTAGTATGGCTAAGGCGGCATGGATCCATGCAACCGTCTTCTCCTAGCTAGACCTCCGCAACGCATATCATCTTGTGAGGGTGAGGGAGGGGGACGAGTGGAAGACAGCCTTCAACACTCCACCCGGACACTTTGAATATCTTGTCATGCCGTTCGCTTTAACTAACTAGTGAACGACGTACTTCGTGAAATGCTTAATCGCTCTGTCTTCGTGTACCTGGACAACATCCTGATCTTTTCCAAGGACTTGAACGAGCATGTGGTGGACATTTGTCAGGTTCTCCAGCGTCTCCAGGAGAATTGTCTTTTTGTTAAAGATGAAAAATGCGAGTTCCATGTCTCCTCCGTGACATTTTTGGGGTATATTGTGAAGAGTGGACAAGTTAGGGCTGACCCTACGAAGGTCACCGCGGTGACCGAATGGCCGACAGCCACCTCCAGGAAGCAACTACAGCCATTTTTGGGATTCGCTAACTTCTACCGTCGGTTCATCCGTAACTACAGCCAGGTAGTTTCACCGATGACAAGGTTGACGTCCCCCTCTACTCCTTTTGACTGGTCTCCTGCCGCCAACAACGCCTTTCTGACTCTCAAGGAGCGTTTCTCATCCGCTCCCGTGCTAGTCCAACCTGATACTGCCCTTAAGTTCATTGTCGAGGTAGATGCCTCGGGTCTGTGAGTAGGGGCGGTTCTGCTGAGAGGAACTACGACGTTGGGAACTGGGAGCTACTAGCGGTTAAGCTAGCGTTAGAGGAGTGGCGACATTGGTTAGAGGGGGAAGAAGTTCCATTCGTGGTCTGGACTGACCGCCAAGAGACTTAATTCCCTTCAAGCCCGGTGGGCTTGGGCGTTTTAACTTTACTCTGACTTACATTCCTGGCAGTAAAAACATCAAGCCAGATGCCCTTTCTCGGCAGTTTGGACCAGCCGAGGAGGGAGAGTCCAGTGTGGATAACATCGTTCCCTCAGCTTGTGTGATGGCAGCATTAACCTGGGAGATCAAGTCCATCGTCAGACAGGCTCAACGCACCAACCCCGACCCTGGTGGTCTGTTTGTTCCTACCGGCGTTCGCTCCCAGGTGCTCCAGTGGGGACATTCTTCTCGTCTCTCCTGTCATCCCGGAATCACCAGGACCCTATCCCTTCTTCGTCGTCACTTCCGGTGGAAGACCATGGGTACGGATACTCGGGAGTTTGTCCTGGCCTGCACCATCTGCGCTCGGGGAAAGACTTCTCATCGCCCCCCCAGCAGATCTTCTCCGCCCTCTCCCGACCATGGTCCCATGTTGCCTTGGATTTTGTTACTGGACTTCCTGTTTTTCAAGGTAACGACACTATTGTCACCATTGTAGACTGTTTTTCTAAGATGGTTCACTGTGTCCCGCTTCCTAAGCTGCCGTCCGCTATGGAGACGGCACAGATCTTGTTGGGCCATGTCTTTTGCATCCACGGAATACCAGCGGACATGGTTTCTGACCGTGGGCCCCAATTCACCTCTCGGGTCTGGAAAGCTTTCTGCCAGGCTTTGGGAGCTAAGGTTAGCTTATCGTCGGGGTTCCATCTCCAGTCTAATGGACAAACGGAGAGGGCTAACCAGGACCTTGAGACCGTCCTTCGCTGCATCTGTGCCCGCAATCCCTCGTCGTGGTCATCGCAACTTTCCTGGGTGGAGTACTCCCACAACTCCTGCCTTCCACATTATGCCTCAACTAATGCTCCCGTAGTTCTTGTTCTCCCCTGGCTTATCAATCACAACAAGGGTTGTGAGTTGGAGCAGCAATTGCCATTCTTCTTGTCTTCGTTCAGCTCCTCCGGATTGGCATTCCTTTTCTCGTTTGTGGATATCACGCTCCCCGTCGCTAAGTATATCTAATCGTGTTTGTTTTCTGTTTCTCCATAGTTTCCTGTGTTCCTGTTTCCTCGTCCGTCTCGCTGATCTTCCGTCATCTCCTCGTTCCTGTTTTTCCCTCAACCGTCTCGTTATTTGTATTACCTGTTTTCCCTGTAGTGTTTTGCGTTTTGTTTGTAGTTGTAATTAAATATTTGTTTGTACTTTTATTCCGTATCCGTGTCTGCATTGGGTCCACTCTTTTTTTTTTGTGTGTTATCTCTGTACCGTTCTTGACAGAGACCAGTCTATAGCTGCCTAATGAAGTAGGGCCCCTGTCTTTCTTCAGGAGCAATGAAATGGAAACATTCTCACAAGCATAGTCTTGATCACTTAATGCACCTCCAACAGAGGGATGGGTCTACTGAGCTCCCTAGCGATATTTATATCAATCTGAGGGTACGTTAAGGGGTTGGGAGTCGCTGCAGTAATTGGGCTGCATTCAGAAGTATTTAATGCGGTGTAAAAATCATCAGAAAAAGCTTTCTTGATCATCACTGGATTGGAATTGTGCTCAAAAAAGTTTAGTTTGGATTGTCGCAGCTTTCTCTCCACTACGTGCGTCATTAAGAGTTTGTGTTCCGAATGTAGTAGTAGCCATTTCTTATATAGAGGGGGAGAGGGAGAGGTGGAGTAAGTTTCATCAAGTTTTACCAGTTCCTCTACAATTTCCACCAGCCTAGCCCGTTCAGCCCTTCTCATTTGAGAAATATAAGATATCACTTGTCCTCGAACAGTGGCTTTAAGCACTTCCCACAGAGTATCTCTGCTGACATCAGGGGTGTCATTAAACTCTATGTAAGAGCAGATTTGAGTCGCAACAAAATCTTTAAACTTACTATTCAACAGTAAGTATGAGCTGAACCTCCATGGTGACCGTGGAATTGTATCTTGTTGAAAACTAATGTCAACTGTGGTAGGAGCGTGGTCAGAAGTGACTATTGGGTGATATTCACATGCATTCACGCAGTCGAGGAGGTTGTTATCGAGTAAGAAGAAATCAATTCGGGAGAATGTGTTGTGTACATGGGGGAAAAAAGGAGAAAGCTTTCTCATGGGGGTTTCTAAACCTCCAGGGATCAGAAATTACCAACTGTGATGCTTATGTTTTTACTGTGTGTGCTGATTTGGATAGCGTAACCTATGTAGGAGAAGATCTGTCAAGCGTCACATCCTGCACCAGGTTGAAGTCTCCGCCTATGATAATGCGATGACTGTCAAGGTTTGGGATTTTGGCGAATAGCCTTGTAAAAAAACTGTTCATCGTCCCAGGTGGGCACATAAACCAAAACTAAGACCACTGGTGTGTTCTTGAGTGTGCCTGAAACAATGACATAGTGGCCGTCAGTATCTAGGATTACATTTGTTGACTCAAACAGGACCCTTTTATGAATGATGATAGCTGCCACACTAACTCTATCTGTTAATTTTGAGTGGAAGTCTTTTTCTGAAATTGTTTATAAAAAAGGAGGGGCATCTTATTATCAGGGACAATGAGGAATTTTGATTGTGTTTGTTGCAGGTAAACAACATTATAGCTGCAGTGAAATATATTACATTCCTTGTAATTTGGTTGGGACACGACAAGTTGAAAGTGCATTGGCAGTAGAATGTTAAGTCAGTGCCCACAAAAGAAATAATGTAATATTTCATTTTTTATTCATGGATCAACTTAAGTTATTCATATCATCAAGGGACAAAATCTTGTTCATGACTACCGACAAAGCTTGACCTTGTGGAATTAAAAAATCCATTATGATTTACCATCAATTATGGTTGGAAATAGTGCCCATATCCATGAGAAATACTTCTGCTGTCACCGTCCACAAAGTCATTCACAGATTTATTATCACGGGAGATGGGTATGCCTTTGTCTCTCTCTTTCTCTCATGGTTTCATATTCTAATTCTGCATTCTCCAGCTTAAGCTTGTTCATGTTTGCAAATGCTTGCTATTATTAAGATGACTGTTGCTCTCTCACTTAAATTCAGGACTTCATATGAAAGCCCCTTACCTCACTATTTTGCAGTACTCTAATATCGATGAAATAGAATGAATGACTACCTTGTTGCTCAGTTAATTGGAAAAACATTATGCAGTCTTTTACAGTGCTATTCACTCTGATAGACTCTGTGTTCTAACTAATTATTCTCATAAGTGTCTGTCAGTACTGCCTAATCTTAGCACTCCATAAATTGGATGCTTGTACAAATGATGGCCCATTGCTCAGCAGGGGTCATCAACGGGCCGTCTTTTCTCCAAGCAGGGCAACACCAGTTAATTGAGGTTAATTTATATCTCTGAATGGCTGCGAGCAGGTGCTGGAGGTTGATGATTTTAGTCAAGCAGATGCACATCATAAATGACTTGTTGTTGTTGTTGTTGTTGTTGTTTTTTTTTGTTTTTTTGAGTATGGCTATTGTAGATGAGTTTCAGTTTGGTATGTGTTGATATAAAATAATCATACTTTGTTATGTGTTTGTGTGGATGAGCGATATATATATAGTCAGTGTGTGTGCTTACCTACATGACAAACCTGATTACGTTTTTTCCGTTCAAACAAATGCAGCAGATGCTATGTGAAGTTTTTCGAGATGCTAAATAGTCTCTGAACGCTTTTCCAGAGGAAGCATCTGAATTGCATTATATACACTGTTATGCTTAGTACGTGAAAAGGCTTTACTACCACAGTTAATCCTAATTATTTGGCAGAATGATTAACATGATCACGTGGAAGGATGGCTGACATGGCCCAGCTCTCTGCCAGTTTCAGACAACATGTGGATAATATTGTGAAGTTAGAGCTTGCTGCTGCAGGTCTGTCGGAGAAGGTGTGCACATACTGTATGTACCTTTTGTTCACTTAGCCGGCAAATATGGTTTTTTTGCTGCTTCTTTATTGATTTTTTACATGTAAATCCCAATTGTCCTGCCAAAGGGGCTTGTCTGCTTGCGAAACTCCTTAAATGCACTAAAATGGAAATGTTGTGTCTTCCTCTATTGTCTATGGGAATTCCTTGAAGCCATACTCTTTCATGGGTAGTTCAAAATTTTGTGTTTTAAAGAAAATTAATCATTACAGTTGTTGTACTTTTTGATGTCAACTCTGCTGTTTGCCATTTGCAGTATATCTGAGTATTCTTTTGAAGTAAGCCATTTAAATTTTCCTCACTATTCATACAGCAAGATATCATGCTATGCAATGTGCTTTTGAGATGACATTTGTTTCTTTGAGAAAGGTAGGACAAATCCTCACATGAAATCCTAATGCTGTTTGGTTTTATGTCAAAATTCAGTAAATAGACAGGGTGCTTTATTATTGCATCAGTGTGTACTCATGAATAGAATAGAATAAAATAGAATAGAACGGAATAGAACATTCATCTTCAACCACTTGTCCCTGCTGGAGCCGATCCCAGCTTACATCGGGCGGAAATACTTCATTGATTCCAAGCTGGCAAATTGCAGTGAAGGAATGTATATCCACATTAACTAAATCCAGAAACTTCTTGTGCAGGTATGAAATCCGGGACCCTCACCTGGTGGAGGAAAATGTCATGCAGGTCCTAAAGGAGAGGGCCGACTTTGACAACTACAAGCCCCGCCCCTTCAACATGCGTGAATTCTATGACCGAACGGGCCATGACATCAAGGACATGCTCCTCTCCTGCCTCTACCGGGGCATGGAGTGCAGTGCTGAAAACTTCAAAGTGGTAAGTCAGGCATGTCAATAGTTAAATATCCTCTGCAGGGCCAGCTGAGGCCTGCCAAGGCGAAGGTCAACTGAGCATGTTGGTAATACAAGGTCAGTGTTATAAAGTGTATTGTCACATCTATGAAATATGATCTCAGTTGAGCAAACATAGTTGATGTTTGTATTTGATAAATTACATGGCAGAATTCATAAGGTATTTGGAAAATTGCCTCAGTTCAATCTGTGGGGCTCCATCACCCCAGATCCTTTCGCTTCACCCTCAGAATGGGACTGAGAACCATTTTGAACACTTGCCACAGAGTGTACATCTTACTATATTGATACACACCATGTACACATGCCCTGCATGCTGGCCTTAGTGTGCTAGTTTACAATCTTTGAAAGGTTGAGAAATGCTTTCATAAAAGGGGGACACTTGCTGGACCCTGGCTCAGTGCCATAACTGTTGCTTTATGAGTTAGGAGTTAAAAAATCGGTCACTGTGGGAGAATTTGTAGAGTGTTTGTTTTTCTCATCTATTGGATGGTTAGAGAATTCCAGTTATTACCTGGAACCTGTGTGACCTCTGTATCTATTATACAGTGTCCAGCAGATGGTCTTTACCATGTCCTCATAGTGTACCTATGATTAGTCAGCTACTGTACATTTCTTAATGTCTGCCTAATACAACTGCCACAACACCTGTTTATAATTATAGGCACTATATTGACTAAATATGTAGGTAACACGCTCACATTAATGTTGTGTTAATGTAATGTCTGTTTTGCTGTCAACAGAAAATTTACAAGCAATGACTTTGAAAAATCTTTGTCTTTCATTTGATTGATGTTTGACTTTGTTCATCATCTAAATTTGTCCGTCTGTGGTTTGATACTGTAAAAAGCATACAGTGTGTTTATCAGAGTTTGTTTGCTGCTTAAACGGCTGCTTACTGCTGTTGGACATTCGATTGATAAGTGCAGTGACTCTCAACCATACAGTACATGTTTGTCATACAGTACAATACAAACTTTTCAGATATTTTAGTTTTTCCTTTATCATCTGAATTTTCTTAATGGCTCCTAGTGAGTAAGTAAGGCAGCAATTACTGTAATAACGACATTAGAGAGGGGGGACAAATTTCTGCAATGTAAAGCCCTTAACTTAACTTAGCCCTAATTATTTATTTTAATTAATACAGATAAAAAAACAACCTAAAACATTAAGATGAACAAAATAGAACCCCAACTCATAAAAATTAGTTGTTTTAGACTGTGGTTTAAAAAAATAGGTGATTAGGAGTCACAAAATAATAACAAAAATAATTCCTAAAATAAAATCCCCCCAAAAAAAACAAATCCTAGAAAGAAGAGATGGCATTTATTGTATTTTGTACATAACAAGGCTCAACAGGAAAAAAATGGGGTCACAATAAAATGTCACACATTGCAACCAGTGGCAGCCTGCTGTGTGAGAGCGAGCTTCCAGACGGAGCTACTACCCAGCAGATGCTCATGCCAGAGCAGGTGGCGAGTGATCATGACACTATTGATAAGGCTGATGTCTCTTGCGAATCCTGTGATAATTGCAGCCTAATACACATTTGTATATGTCTCATAAAGAGTCCAGCTGCCAAAGATCACTGAATATCTCATCTTTAGTGCATTTATTATGAAATACTCAATGTTTGTTTCTTAGAAAGTTCTACTTTTTGCTGTTGTAAATCAGTGCTGCTCATCTGCACACCATTTAGTGGTGTGTTCACCCTCTATTTCCTGTTACTTGTAAAGGCAGTTATCCCCCACCACTAGGGCTGTCACGATACTAGAATTTCAAAGTTGATACAGAAAAATAATCGATACTTGATACCATGAAGAGAAAATTACAGAAAAATAAAGGCAGAATTTTTAAAATAAAGATTAGAGCAATACAAACATTATAACAACACTTTAAAAAAACTTGTCTGGCGTAGTGAAAATAAGAAAGAAAATACATAACTGTAGGGTGTGTATAAATATGACAAATAGTTTCAAGCTCTCGTCTTTGTTTTATTGTGTTGTATAGCCCAGGGATTTCTGTGTACATTAAATTATTCCATTAAGGAGGTTAAACGTTGGATCAGTTGGTGAATAAGTTGTTGGTCCACATGTTTCTGTAAAAGGGGATCTGACCATGCTAATCTATTCAGCTACAGTCCTGTTTATCTTCTGTATTTCTGGTGACTTGGCACCATATTATGGTTGCTTATTAAATAGTATTGGTTGCTACTGTTTCTGTCTCATTGCTAGTTGAGTTTTCGGACACACATAATTGTGTCATCCTGTTTAATGAATGTCTCTAACCGATAGCCGCTTGTTTACATCCTTAGCATTTCCCTGGTTGTTAGACTCTTATACTAAATAGTTCCAAACAGCACTTTTGCTTTGTTGATTATCTACTTAAACGGGAAGCGAAGCAGCAACGCTAACTGCGTTCAGTTTTTCTAACGTGCCCTGAATTGCCCCCCGGGGACAAATAAAGTTTTTTGAATTGAATTGAATTGAATTGAATTGAATTTGAATTGAATTGAATTGAAGTTATGAACCAGCATTCATGTGCTCAGAGAGACGAGCTGTAGCTTCTGTCTGCCGAGTTGCTGGGTGACGTTACACAGAGGCTGAACTGTTGACGGCAAAATTATTGATACTTATATTTTTTATCGATTATTTTCCGAGTATCGATTTTTTTGACAACCCTCCCCACCACAGCCTTCTACCGTGTTGATAGAATGTCTTGATACCCTTTTGAAATCGTCACTTTTTTGTTTTACACCCTGAAATGATAATACTTTTTTTTTTAATTACAGTGTGATTTACACATTTTGCCTCACAACATTCAAGTGAAAAAGTTTTTTTTTTTTTTAATTTCTGAAAATAAATAAAAAATGTAAAACTAGAATAGCAGGGTTAGAAAAGTGATCAGCTCCTATTTTTAATACTATGTGGAGGCACCTTTTGCTTTAATTACAGGCATCAGTCTATTTGGATTTGTCTCTAACAGCTTTGCGCACCTAGATTGGGAAATATTTCCCCATTCTCCCTTCAGAACTGTTGAAGTTCAGTCAAATTCTGTGGTTAGCGATGATGGACTGCACTCTTCAAGTCCATCCACAGATGTTCTGTAGGATTTAGGTCAGGGCTCTGACTAGGCTTAATGCTGGAAGGTGAACCACCTGCCCATTTTCAAGAGTCTATCAGAGGGCTGCATGTTTTGCTCAAGAATTTGGGTGTACAGTATCCATTTTCCTTTCAATCCTGACCAACTGCCCAGTACCAGCTGAAGAGAAACAAGCCCACAACATAAAGCTGCCACCACCATGCTTCACTGTAGGTATGGTGTGGTTTGGGTGGTGTGCTGCGTTTGGTTTCTGCCAAACATAGCGCTTGTAGTTCAGCCTAAAAAGTTACAATTTGTCCTCATCTGACCATATAACGTTTTGCCACATGGCATCAGTATCTTCAATATATATATATTTTTTTTACGAGACTACGCATGACATTATCACAGAAGAGGCTTCTTTCTTGCCACCCTTCCATACATGTAGAACTTGTGAAATTGTTGTCATATGCACAGATCAACCAACCTCTGCCATTTAGACTTGGAACTGCTTCGAGGGCTCTGTCCTGGCTCTGTCATCCAGTTTGGAGGGGCGGCCTGATCTAGGCAAGGTCCGGGTGATGCCATTTGCCTTCCTCTTCTGAACAATACTCAGAGGGATAGTTAAAGCCTTTGAAAGCTTTTTATATCCTTCTCCTAACTTGTTTCTATCTACAACTTTATCTCGTAGCTCTTTTGAAAGTATCTTTCCAACCATGGTGAATTATTTGTGTTACCATGCACTCCTAGGAGAGGAATCCACAAGGAAAAGCTGATTTTATTCTGAAGTAAAATTAAAAACACCACAGTTGATGTCAGGTGGAATCCAATTAACTTGGTGTGTAATCTGCAAGGTGCTCGGATATACCTGAGAATGTTTATAATGGTTATTGTAACGGGACTCATCACTTTTCCAACCCTGCTATTCTAGTTTTTAATTTTTTATTGATTTTCTGAAATTTTGGAAAAAAAATCATTTAAAAATAAAAATAAAAATATGTAAATAATGCATTTAAAAAAAAATGTATCATCATTTCAGGCTGTAAAACAAAAAAGTGACTATTTCAAAAGGATATCATGACTTTCTATAGGCACTGTATGACATAAAGTGGAGGATGAGACATTTTCACAGAGCTGACCTTCATAATCCTAAAATAAATTAAAGGTGAGTTTCAGACCAGTGCGCCAGTTTGACAAATAAAATGCATGTCAGTAGGCAGAGACTGTGTCTGGCCCTCTGTCTCACTTTTACACCCTGTGTCCTTCAGTGCCCCCCCACCCCCAAACACACACACGTATCTTGTAAAACCATGTACTACAGCAGTGGAATACAACCCGGCCCACATGATGTGGCTCCTCTAATGTGCTGATGTGACCAAATTTGTGCTTATGACAGATGGTGCTTTGCAGGACTGTATTAGTACAGTAGTGGACCTGGATACAACAGCTCAGCAGAGAGCACAAATGGTGTGGAAAAAAACCTCAGTGCCATTTAAAAAAAATATGCTTGTTTGCCCCCAGCCTCGGCAGCGTGCCTCGATAGCTACTCCCTGGCTCAGGAAAATAGCCAGAAGCAAATGCCTCCACTACTTATGGCATCAGGGAGTCCAGTTGCATCTCACCATTTTATCAGTCCTCTGATAAATATTGAAAAATAAATCCAATTCACAGCGATGGAAAAACTTAATGTAGATAGTCTTACGTGTTGAGAATCTGCTATAAAATACTCTCTATGTGTCCTGATGATCAATGGACTTGGTTGGCAGGTATTGATTTCACATTGTTTCAGGTTCACGTTCAGGTGTTGAGTCGTTACTGGTCCCAATACACAGTGGGACACAGTGCTTTATAACCAATTTTTAGTCATTACTGTTTTTTATTTTTTTTTATTTTTACTGACGTTTTACAAATTAGAAACTCCCTTGATCTCTGACCCCCTCAATTGCACTCTTTGTGTCCCTGCCTCCTCTTTCTCCTTGGAAAGACTTTTACTAATTAGGAATGCAGAAGGGTTAGGTAAGAAAAATTACCCTCAATTAATATTACTAGGTGGCCTACAGCATCTGAACCGTAGCTGCTGGAGATAATAAGAAAACAGTAAAAAGTGAGTGAAATACAAAGACCATAATTAGTTGTTTTTTTATGACCTTCTGTTTAATTAAAGAGACATACATTGGCATGGAGAAATCAGAAATGTACAGAATCAGTTTATGAAGAAAATTATTGGGTACAGTTTTTCTTGGTGCATCTCCAAGGAACCTTCCGCAGTGTTGATAGGTGATTGATGTTACAACATCTAAGTTATTCCATTTTAAACACTTCAAGACACCCACGTCTGACTTCAATCACCGCAGAAAACTCCGACAAACTTATAACTTTGCAAGACTCAAAACTGATGCTAAGGGGGTTGGCGAGAGATATATGGCACATAAGAGAGAGAATAAGAACAAGAGAAAGAGGAACAGATAGAGGCTCAGGTAAAAACAAGTTCCTTGGGATGAAACTGAACACGGTGGTCAAGTGCTGCAGAGACGCAGAAAGACACAGCAGCTGCCACAGCAGTAACAGGAATAGGCAATGCTATCAGTAGACGCACTGTATCTGCCTTTTCCAGCTGCCCAATTGTTTGCCCAAACACAATGAAATATGGCAGCCCAACACGTCTCTCTTCTCTATTTGTACAGTATATTGATTGTTAAAAACAAAATGTCCGCTTCTTTCCAACTGCATGGAAGGAAATGAAAAATATTTTAGGTTATAGTGATATTAAGACAAAATCTCAGGCTTTCTTGAACAAATTTGGAAAATTGTCAAAATTACACTGATTTTCTCCATGACCACTTGGTTCACTTGTTGTCATGCCATTTCCCTGTACAGATCATGCACTCCAGTACTTTCTTCAATAATTATTTTTTCTTTGTTAACAGCATAATTTGGTCTCTTTTATGCACAACGATAAAGAGTTGCAAGCCAAGTAAGAAAAGCAGCAACCTTGGGAGATTTGAAGACATCCTCTGATACATTCTCTAAGTGTCAAAGTGCAATTTAGTAATTTAGTTGAAATGTTATGCAGTTGACATTTTAATACCTTTAAAATTAATACAATTGACACGGCTTTAATTGATCCAACTGACTTTGAACTAGAGGTATTATAACCTAAAATTACATCACTGTTTTTTATTTTTTGCGGTGACGGTAGTATATCACAGTATTACAAAATTAAAAGGGATACTCCAGTCAGAAATGTTTTCCATATAGCCAGGGGACATATCTTAAGAAATGGTACTGTGTACAAATAGCTTTTTGTGTGTTGTCCGTGTAAAAGATCTGAGAACTTTAACCCTCTCATGTTGTGGTTTTGTGGTCGCCTTAAAATGTCTTGTACAGTGTTTGGTTGCACCTCGCTAATAAAGCTAATGTTAGCGAGCTAGCACTCGTGTTAGCTGGTAATTTAAGGGAAACTGCTGATTTTCAACTGACTCTGTGTCACTGTCACAAACAGCGCAAGCAACGAGAGCTCCCTACTCATGCGCCTACAAACAAACCCACTGGCAGCCAGATGCCAAACTCAAGGTTTCAAAACAGTAGTCCACAAACCTGTAGGCAATGTTGCAGAGGCTACCATCCATCTCTTACATGTATATGGACACAGGTGACAGAACCGGTACACTGCCAATCCCTACTTTGAACACACATGAAAATTATTGCAAGACTTCAATAGTGTCTGCACCAATCTCTTTATAGTAAATCTATAAATAGCTAGAGACAACAAAACACACAAAAGATCCCTGATACCCCAACCCACCCCACCCAACTTTATGTAACCCAGACTCTTTCGTAATTACCTTGATGATTTTATTGAGGTATTGGCCCCATTTCAGCGGTGCATTGACCCTAAGAGTTGAGTCTTGGTTGTCCAGAGAAGTGTTGCTAATGAGATGTAATCAATAGAGAAAGCCTTTCAGAGACACCTGCCCATGGATCACATTTCACAACACTATTTAAATCAATCTATAGGATTAGTTGGGATTTTTTCTTGAAAATAATACACTCTAAACATTTGTAAGTAAAAATGAATTATTGCTTGCTGTAATAATTAATCTACCCAATCCATATGAAGTGTTCCCTTAGACATGTAATGGGGTTGCTTTCTTTCTCTTAAGTCTGAATCTGCCTCATTTCGTGTTTGCATGGACTGCATTTCATTGCTGAACCGTGGTGGGAGGTTACTGGAAGTCCTCATCTGATTTCTTAGCTCTTAATTTAATTATATTAGCTATTAAATATGATGGCTGTAGAGACTGAGAGTCTTTTGAGGTACTCTGACATTTGTAATACTAGACATTCAAATGTGCTCTAATCTCCAATCTCTCATCAACTGTTTTTGACATAGCTCACCTTTGTTCCACATTTTTCTATCCATTGCTATTCCTGTCTCATTCTTCAGCTCAAACCCGATGATTCTGCTATTCCTTTGGGCTGGACAATTCCCACCATTTTCCCTCTTGAGGATAAAACAATCAATTTGCTATTACCGTAGAACCCAAAGACATGGATCAATTAAGTTGTTGCTGAGTAATGGATGCTTCCCTAATTAAAAAAAAAGTCTTCTCTTTGAGTGAAACAAGGCCAGTGGCTTTCCCTGACAGTCTTGTCTTACTGTCATCATCATCTGGCAAGTTGAATTAGAAATTTAATTGTGAGATAATAGGGATTTTGTAATCTTATCTGGTAAAATTTGTACTACATACATTTGACATTGAACACACATACAGCTTGTATAGTTATTGTTCCCAACCTTTTTTCTCTGATGTACTTCCACAGCAGAGGTTGTTTGTCATTTTGACGGACAGGGTCGTAAAACGCCTGTCTAATTTATTATTAGATGTTATTTTAATTTTACAATAATACAACATTTAATAGCATTTCTTAGATTCATTTTCATTTTTTAAATAATTATTCCACAGAACAATCTTATAGACTATGCATGTACAGTATAAGGCCATGGCGAGAAAAGGTGAATAGAGACACCAACTGTGCGGTCACTTTTCATGTCACCACAACCTGAAGCCGATGAATGATTTTTGAAAAACCTCATCTGTATTACTTGTCTTTCATCCTCCACTGCATCTCTCTCGTTTTCACCTTGTTTATCAGCGACATCACAGTTATTGGTGTTTTTAATGAAACTTCAGACACTCAGCTGCTGTGACATTTTGCAATGGTATGTAGTAATACAGCCTACCAATGTGATGGCTGAAGCCAGGTAGCCAATGAGGTCATGCATGTGAAAGCACGAAAATAGTTAACTAATATTTATTTTATTATTTATTTTAGATATCAAGACATGGATGGCAGGAAATGTCCTACAGCTCAACCAGGACAAAACAGAGATTTTACTCATTGGTCCTGAGGGCCAGAAAGAGAAACTTTTACTAAAGTTACAGAAGTTTAAACTATCACAATCTGTAAAAAATCTGGGGGTGATTTTTGACTCTGAGCTCAGTTTTATTCCACACATCGAGAATATAACAAAAAATAGGTTTTTACCGTCCTAAGAACATAGCCAGAGTCCGCCCGTTTCTCTCTCAGGCCAGCACGGAGGTGCTGATCCATGCTTTTATCTCTTGTCGTATAGACTACTGTAATGCCCTGCTCTCTGGCCTTCCCAAAAAGAGCATTTCGAATCTACAATTATTACAAAACTCAGCTGCACGAGTGCTGACAAGGACCAGAGGGCGGGAGCACATAACACCAGTTTTAAAGTCGCTGCATTGGCTCCCCGTGCGTTTCAGGATTGATTTTAAAGTTCTTCTACTACCGTAATTTCCAGACTATAAGCCGCTACTTTTTTCCCTCTTTCTGGTCCCTGAGGCTTATACAACGGTGCAGCTTTTCTACGGCTTACGGTAACCAGGGGCGCGCACTACCGAGGATGCGCGAGACCGAGGCAGACATCTGGCGCCAGGTAACGAGAGCAAAACAAAGAGTAGGAGAGCTTCAGCGACAGTTTGCGCGAAGGAAGTGTTCATGCAAACACCCTCAACATGGAAAACAAACGGAGAAGTGCATATGATGCTGCTTTTGAGTTAAAGGCAATCGATCTTGCTGTCAAAGAAGGAAATAGAGCTGCTGCACGTACCCTTGACATCAATGAATGGCTGGTTATTTTGATAACGTAAACGGTCGCGGGACTGCACTTTTACTTCCGTGTTACAGGCGAGCACTTTGTATTACTTTGCACCGTTGTATTATTTGTACTCTGCACGAATGCTGTTCGCCATGTCAAAGATGTGAAAGTTTGATTGAATGATTGAAAGATTTATTGTTAATAAATGGGACGCTTTGCGTTCCCAAACAGTCATCTCTGTCCCGACAATCCCCTCCGTGGTAGCAGGAACCCCTATATACTACGGTAATTACACATCAAAACGCCTGCGGCTCATAGTCGGGTGCGGCTTTTATATGGAGCAATCTGTATTTTACCCTAAATTTAGCTGCTGAGGCTTATAGTCAGGTGCGCTTCATAGTCCGGAAATTACGGTAGTTTTTAAGTGTCTTAACGGTCTTGGGCCCTCTTACCTATCTGATTTGCTTTTACCTTATCGGCCGATGCGGACCCTGAGGTCCTCCGGCACCGGCCTTTTAACCATACCACAGGTTAGTTCAAAAAAGCACGGGGAGGCGGCTTTCAGTTATTATGGGCCCGACTGTGGAACAGCCTGCCGGAGAGCCTCAGGGTCGCGGAGACTGCTGCTAATCAGAGCACTTTTTTATCTTTTTTTACTGTTTTATTCTCTGTGTTTTAGCCTTCATGCTTTTATTTATTTTTATGTCCTAATGTCTTATGCTCTTATGCTTTTATTTTCTATTTCATGTTTTAGCCTCTATGCTTTATGCTTTTATGTTTTAGTCCCTCGTTTTTAGCCTCCATATTTTAACCCTTTACTGTTCTAGGCAACAGTTTTTAATCTCCAGTGTTTCCTCAGGGGGCCTGCCAGTTTGGGAGTTGTCTCCGATCTGGCCGCGGGGGATGCTGTCCCGTGGACAGTTCCGGCCCCGGGCGGCTAGAGGGCTCTGCACCTTGGTGCGGAGGCTCCTGTCTGCTCGGGTTGGGGTGGTCTCTGTGGTGGTGCTCCCTGTGACCTTGGACTGGGATCTCTCCCGGTGTGGTTGGCCCCCCAAAAGGAAGCTTCCTCTAGACTCCTCTCTACCTCAGGTCTCGCTGCCAGGCCATGTCTCTGTAGTGACAGCTAACGTTGGTGTAGGTGTGAGTCTGTTTATCTGTGTGTCTGCATGGCTGTGTGTGTTTATGTGAATGTGTGAATGAACGTATATACATTTGTGTATGTCTCTGTGCATGACTGTGGGAGGGTTGGGTTCTTTTAACTTTCTTGTCCTGATTTTATTTGATGTTTCTCTTTTTCTGTACATCTATGTGAGGCACTTTGCGATGTATGAAAAGCGCCATATAAAAAAAGGTTGATTTGATTTGATTTGAATATACACACACTAAAACCTGGACGGGGTGTGAATTAATTATAAGTGTTGTAATCCGTCAAAATAGCAGAGTGCCTTCAGATTTTTCCACCATTGTCTAAAAAATTCAGTCAATGGTGAAAATATTCCGTTAACACAGCCCTATCAGAGGAGCTCAAGAACGCCTTCATCTCCACCACATTCTTCGTGTGTTCTTTAAGGCTAAATGGTTTTTAAACTGGGATGCTATTTCATATATAAAAGTAGATTGTGGTAATAATTTATTTTTTTGCCAAGACATAGTGTTACCAAATTTTTTCACACTTGATTTGGTCAAGCTTTTACTACTTTGATGTTTCAACCAAATATTCTGTACTCTATCTTATATTTATTTCCCCCTTAGTAACTAGTTTGCACACGCTCAATCACCTCACATGGTGTTAAGATGACCCAGGTTGGAGATGTGAACCGTACATGAAGAACTTTGGGGATATAATGGAAATCAATCAAAAAAATTATCCTTAATAAAAGGATACGAGAAGTCCATAAAAAAACTGTTTTTATATATTTGAACACAAAAATACTTTTATAATATATAAATATACGTATATATATAAAAATACTATAGTTTTAAATGATTTCTGCTTCAAACTGTATTTATTAAATAACTATGTAATTATTTATACCTTAAAGTGCTTTGAACTGTAAAGCTGAAGGTTAATTTAAATTCTTTCAAATTAATTTAATATGTTACAAACAAATCTGGTGAAATAGCTCTCCATTCATAAAATAAAGTTACACTTTATTTATGCAGAGAACCAAGGTTTCTGACATAACCTAAACTGGCGTCCACTTTGTATTTAAGTCAATTACAAAACAAAAGTGGAAATACACAAAGGTCTGCATGTTAACAGGAAATTAACTTGCTGTACAGTAGAAGAAATGTAAGCAGGATCTCACTGTCACTCACACACACAAATCACAAGGGACAAATTAAAAGTGTTAATCCTTGCAGCTGAGCTTAACTGAACTATCTGTCACTGCTCTGAAGCTGGTGCTTGCAATGTGTGTCCATGCACACCAGTCATCTAGGAGCATAAAAATTGACTTTTGTACTACTACTGTACAACTACTACAAAGTCAAAAAGACAACAGCTTTAAACAGAAATGTAACAAAGTTCATGGTAAAAAAAAATGGCAAGTGAGAACACAACATTTATTCACGCACATGCTCCTAATTTATTTTACAGTTCGAACACATCTATTTTTAATCGGAAATGTGAGTGAAACAAATGTGCTGTCAAGCTCTGTTTGACGGCGATAATTTCCTGATGTGTGAGGTGCAGTGTGGACAAAAGGTGAAAAGAGGAGGGAAACGCAGATGAAGGAAATTCAGGAGAGATCTGAGAATCCATTTATTCCATGTGACCCTGTCACTGCTCCTACCCTTACAAGAATTATGTTGGAAAGAAAGAGAGGGAGAAAAATTATCCCTTAAATAATCAATTATAAAGACTTTGGTAGAGAACAGAAGCAACGGATGGTTGCGCAGGGCTTTGGAGTGAGAGAGAAGAGGAGAACGTGTGTGTGTGTGTGTGTGTGTGTGTGTGTGTGTGTGTGTGTGTGTGTGTGTGGGGGGGGGGGGGGGTCCTGTGCCAGCAGGGGAAAACTCTGTTTGGCTCTTAGTTAGTGGTGCCAGACAGCCGGTGGGAACAGGAGGATGGAGGAAAGAGGTGTGGATTGAGGTGGGGATTGATAGACACTGAGGGAGACCAGCGGCGCACTCGCTGAATGAGAAGTAGGGTATTTTGAGCTCTCTGTGCTAAGGTCCACCCGCCATTCACACAGTTTGTAAAGCCCTCCGTTCGCTCCACTCCACGACCCAAACAACAGAGGTATGGTTTAAGTTCTGCAGACAGGCTTCGTGATTATTCATGGAAATGGCCAGGTGTCACACTGCTGCATCAGTCAGCTGATTACCGTCCACAGTCATATTAGCAGGGCTCATTTTTTTCTTCATCTTTTATTACCCTTTCCATCATTTTTGTAATTATGTAATTTTTGTAGCAAACCTAATACATTTGCCTTGATCCATTACAATTAGCAAAATTTATTTGACTGACGGCCAGTAAGACTATGTGGTGTTTCCAGAGATTGTGTGATGTAGCCTTTTGCCTTAGCTGTATTATTAAATATGACACAGTAAGGTGAGGACAGGGTATAGATGCTGTCATCTTATGCATCTGGGGATTAGAATACAGTTGGAACACCACTAGATCCCCATGGGATGGGTCTTGATTGTTTTTTTTCCTTGTCTTTCCTTGTCGTGGCAATATCCACCAAAATATCCTGTCAACTTTTAATTGATTTTTCCTTTTTTTTATTCAATGGGTATTCAAAGAGGAAAACACTGATGAAAGGTTGATGGTGTGGTGTTTTCCAAATCTGATTTTTATTTTTATGTATGTTCTGAAGTTTTTTTTTGCAGAGAGGTTTGTTCCTATACATAATATTTCCATCAACAGCCTCATATGATCAATTACTAAACGGTGACCGCAACGATTACGTTTAGGAACCTGTGAATATTCTCATTTGTCCAGGTCATCGTTATCCCCAAAGCAATTTCAGTCAAAAACAGCTTTGTCTTGGACTTGGTTATTTGTCTAGAAAGACGTTTCACCTCTCAACCAAGAGGCTTCATCAGTTCATGTACGCATCTGACCAGGCTGGGACTGGTCCAACTATCTGGTGTGGAGATCCAGGTATTTAACCTCTCACAAGGCCGATGATGTCACTGAAACCCTTTGTGCTTCAAGTGCCAATGATCGTCGTTGTTGGTGGGAAGTAGGTTTCGACTTTGTTAGTGGTCTATTGAGTCTTAACGACAGTCGTTGGAGTCACAGGAGGCCATTTGTGAACAGTTGTTCTTTGAGGTAAGATTGTTGAATCTCCTGGGAAGGGATGAAAGGGCAGCATTGTAAATATTTATAGCTTACTACTCAGGCCTGGACTCTGCTGTCCACTTACATCTCAAGGAGAAAGCCCACTCCTTTGATGACAACAATGTCCAAATCCTGGACAGAGAGGACAGATGGTTTGAAAGAGGAGTAAAAAAAGCCATCAATGCAAAAGTAGAGAAACCATCACTAAACAGCGGAGGAGGTCTGAGACACCACTTATCTCCAATTTACAATGCTGCCCTTTCATACCTTCCCAGGAGATTCAACAATCTAACCTCAAAGAACAACTGTTCACAAATGGCCTCCTGTGACTCCAACGACTGTCGTTGAGACTCAATAGAGCACTAACGAAGTCCAAACCAACTTCCCAATTGGAGCACAAAGGGTTCCAGTGACATCATCGGCCTTGTGAGAGGTTAAATACCTGGATCTCCACACCAGACCAGTCCAAATTAACTGATGAAGCCTCTTGGATGGGAGGTGAAACGTCTTCCTAGACAAATAACCAAGTCCAGTTGCTTTTGACTGAATTTGCTTTGGGGATACGTTAAGGAAACAAAATTTGATGGTTAGGTTGAGGCACTTTCATACTTATTGTACTTCGTACTTATTGTTACTTATTGTTCAAGTCCTTATCATGTTCATTGTCGTCATGCTCTTTGTTGATTACTTAGATCATTTTTTATTTTATTTCCTTTTTCTTAGAGCAGCTGAAAAGTGACATGAAAGAGGGGAGAGAGAGGGGATGACACGCTGCAAAGGGCTGCAGGTCTGATTCAAACAGTAAACATCTGGTTTTGATATGTGTGTAGCACTTGCATTGACATGTTTTACTGTAGCTCCGTCAGTCAGTCAGTCAGTCAGTCAGTCAGTCAGTAAGTCAGTCAGTCAGTCAGCCAAGGGTTTTAAGTGAATAAAATATGCTCTGGATTCTTTCTTGATGAGAACAGAGGCTCGTCACTCAAGGCTCAAACAACCTCTGTGTGTCTTTGTTATCATCTGTTCACCCACCAAGGCCTGAAGGCAACAGCTCATTCATTGTTTATTGCTTTTTTTCCTAGTATTTCGATATGAAGTTTCAGAGCTGCAACCTTGAGAACATGGGATGTTGACAATATTGGCATCACATCTACTCTACTCGAAAGCATTTTCTCAAAATCCAAACTGTTCACTGTGGGTGTCTTTTTATTAAATCTTTGCTTTAATACTGAATGTGTAAATGAAATATAATGTGATTTGTATTCTACCACACAGGCAAATATGAATAAGTTAGTCTAAATAATCTAAAATGTCATTGATTAAAAATGGGGCTACATTTCGCATTAAAACTACTTTTTTATGTGTTGGACTTGGACACAGTTGACATCCTAGAGTAACATTGTGATTGTGTTGAGGACCTGAAGATGGCTGCAGGTCCTAGTGCTCAAATACAAAAAAGACTTTCATAATAGTAGAGTTGTTCCGATACCAATGTCAGTATGGGTTTTATAGGTTTCTGAAACTACCCGAAATGCTCGACGGGCGAGTATGCGAGTCTATACACCGATCTGCTATTAGGCATTTTTTTCCCTGAAAAAACAACAACTTAAGAGTAGATTCACTCGGATACTCCCGGAAATCAAATTTTCTTTGTCACTCCAAAACAGTACCCTATATAGCAAGCTGTTCTGTGCTACTACTGTTTTTAGAGCGGTGAAGAAGAATTGATTTCCGGTTTGGTCTGCTAGCGGAGAGGGTAATGTTAGAGGTTAAAGGAAATATAAGTCAGAGTTAACATTAGCAAAATGTCAGCGATTTGACAATATTTTACACTGGCAGATCCCAATAGTAAAACAACAATGTGTACAGCATGCAAGGCTCCACTTTCAAGGGGTGGCACTCGTGCTGCCAATTTTAGTTGCTGCAGCACTAAAGGTTTATACCCTGAAAAACATACAAATCTGCCAAACTCATTGTTTATTTGTTCTGGTAGATAGATTTCCAGTGGCTTGACATAGTACGGACCAATTATAACCATCATGTGGGGCGGGTTTAAGATGATGACTGACAGTGTCACTGTCCAGTCTGCAGGACCACTCAGCACAGTTTTTAACAAAACTCAGATCAAATTGTCAAACTAGGCAGAGCTGATCAAATATGACTTGATATTCTCGCAATGTATTGCCTATTTTTCACATAAAACCTTTTTCAGAAATGCATTTTAGTGTACTGTTTAGCTATATTTTGTGAAGTTTGTGACTTGGCCTACATTCTTTTCCACTGACCAAGCTCTGCCATTTTGTTGCTGTGGCTGGTTGTTGGTCATGTGTTATGGCTTTGATTGAGTGTAGGTCTAACCACTTTTTCTCTACACTATTGAAAACTCCCCTTGGAAATTAATTGCAGGCTAAAATTGTGATACTGTTACTGTATTGTTTCAATTTTAAATGTCTTTTATTTGATTAAATTGTGAATGCACTTCAACAGTTTTGAATCAATTGTTATTTATTCCTAGTTTTTATTTATTTAATTATTCATGTTCTTTTTCAGTTATGAAAAGGACAATTCTGCGATATTGATCGTATTCTGATCTGTATGTATTTATAGCCAATACAAAAGTTCAAGAATTGGTCAAATATGGTATAGGAACATCTCAACATAACAGGAACAGTTTTCAAGTCCAGGGAGTGAAAAGATGGGCTCTGTGCTTCAGGGAGCGGTAGTGATAGAGGTGTATAGCTCTCAGATCAGAGATCGACCAGTTATAACTTAGATAATGTCTTCCAGCAGTATTTCAATATTCAGCCTCTGCCTGGAGGATCCCAAGCGGTGCTGTTTTTCTCATCGTTATCCATGGGCTGTCTGAATATCACTACTTAATGTTTAATTAAGTAGTGACAGTACTAGTGTAATTCATGAAATATATATAAATACATTCTAACCTCTGTTACTATGATGCTGCATCGGTTTCCCTTTTCCTCTTTGCTGAAGACAACTGTCAGCCATTATCGTTTAATGTTTTCCTAGCTTGCAGTTGTTGTTTTTTATCTCACTATTCCCTTGCGGTGGATTTTCTTTTTCCCAGCAGTGGGGGTTGGGGAGGGAATTTAAAAGCATCAGAAATCATTTACAGATTGCTGAGTGTACAGTTCACACTATCCCGATTCACTGTGTGCAGACCTCAGAAAGGTGCAGCCAGCATATTCATGCAGTCCATCTAATTTATGGCTCTATTCAGTATTAAATATCTGTGTACGTGGGTGTGTGTGTGCATGCGAACAGGTCACACTCAGTAAAAGCTCCAAATTAAATATCCAGATTCAAGAGCTTCTGCTATACAGCAACATGCCGAACTGCAACTTTGTTTCTTAAACCTTCCAAAATAAAAGTTCATGGTCTTTTTATCTCTTGAGATTGTACAGTTGTAGAAAAAGTTGACAGTCTCTTTGGTTTTGATTTACTCAACTGGAGCAAGTCTACCTCTCCTGCTGTTTCTCCAGTGATAGTGTGTAAGTCTCAATGTCTGCATCTGCTGTGTTTCTAAAATCATACTATAATTTTGTACACACACTAATATTCTTCAGGTTGTATTTCTCATTTAGGCAAAGAACAGCTGTTAATGTAATGCTGCAACTTCTGCCACTGCAGCATTACTCTTTTAATATGGGAAAGTAATTTTGTCTAATGCCAGACTGACAGTTACAATTGATGTGGCAGGCTTAGGTTACAAATCATTAGATGGGAGGTGGCTGCAGAGTGGACCCAGCTAAAATACAGCCGCTGCACCCTTATTCTGTCATCGGGTTTATGCTTCTGCTTACCAGAGGAGTCAACAGCTGGGCAGATCAGTGATGAAATTATTGTTTAAAAAAGGAAGGAAGGTTGTAGTGGTGTTACAATCCCCTGATATGTTACCTAAACAACAATATCAGGATTTGACATGTGGCTTACTCCATTAATGGAACTTTGGGGTCTGTTTCTCTTGGCTTAGTCAGAGAGGATGTTGCTGGATTGTCTTACCCTGTGTCATAGTAAACATACCAAATAACCAACCTCAATGGCCTCATTTTCTTGTGCACTCTTCTTTGTAATCTATCTTACCCTCATAGTTGTTTGTTTGATTAACAATGTCATTGTGCTTCATTTTGGCCAACACATCAACCAAGCCATTATCTGACTTTTAAGCCTTTTCAGCCTTTCCCCACAATATATTATTGCCCCTGCATGACTGGTTTAAAGAGCATTAATAGACCAATTTGTTTTGGTGCACACACACTGATGGTGTCTGTTAAACAAGTACTTTTATCTAGTGTTTGGTATTTCTGTTTGAATTTAAATACCACCACCATAATGACAGGTCAAAACCTCTAATTTTAAATGGCCACGTTACTTCTCTGCTTCTTTGATGTGGATTAAAGTAGAAGACAAATGATGCATGTTGTTACTGATGCAACCGGTTGTCTCTGCAGGCTTTCAGCACCTCTCAGAATAGTGACATCAAAAACTTAACTTGACAGTTTTTATGTGGCTATGTGTGTACATGTACACCCCCTGGACAGAATATTGGTCTGTTTGATGGCTTACTGTGGATACGCCCCCATAAAATTCAATATTATTGATTGTCATAATAATCAGGCACTTCAACTCTGCTGCATTTTTGTTGACATATAGAAATAAACATTTACAAAATAGACATTATGGAGTGCAGCTTAGATAACCTAAATGATGTTTTTAAATTCATGATCTTGAATTATATTGTTTTCAAATTTATGATTATGAAATATAATGTATCTCCTAATTCACTCTGAGCTCTGTTTGATTTCAGCAACAGTGCAAACATATAGAATATTGATATACGTAGAGTACTTCACTTTTCAGTTTCACAGTGCAATTATTTTAATGTGAAAGACCATTCTTGTCAATAGTGGTAGAATGGAGTTTGGTTATATATTTAAAAAATCAGTATGCATACAGTATATTATAAGTAATCACGTCCCAAGTAGATGCACAACGATACAGTAGAAGTATTGCAATATTTATTTTTACTTGATGGGTACTGGCTTCATGAACTTGATCTATGAATTGGAAGTCATTACACACATAGTGCAAGGTAACCCCTGGACAACCACAAACAAATACGTAGCAGCTGGTTTTGTATGAATTACATGATTCAACCTCTCAGCTTGTGTCAGCTAGAAAAGAGAGTAGAACTCCTTTGGTAAAAAAAAAGAAATGAAGCTTGTTTAATGAGAATAAGCTATTGGGTTCAATAATAAGTTAATCACTTGAAACGCAATGATTTTTGTCAGGTCATTGTGAGTGGGTTTAAACTGTTTCAATTTACCGCTTGTCCTTTTGTCTATGCAACATTTTCTAAATAGAGATAGAGATACCCCAGCCTGGGGTTCTCAAAAGCAACCTGTCTACTAATGTCAGTTTCAACACTTAGCCTCTACTGACACAAAAGCCTTCATTTTCTGCTCTTGTCACGTCTGGGTCGCGCTGACTGTCTTTTACTGGATACACAAAATGTAGATGGCCTTAGTTTTCTGGTTCAAAGCCTAGTTTAGTCATGGAGCAGAGCTTCACTTCATGTGTCAAAGAAATAAAAAGCTTTCACTTAACACTGTTGTGCATGACTTCATCCTGCAGATTATGCTCAACCGACTGTAAGGGTTGGTATGTCCGATAGAAGGGCGGGTGCCGGTCTTCCCACCTGCATGGGAACAGTGTGTGTGTGTGTGTGTGTGTGTGTGTGTGTGTGTGTGTGTGTGTGTGTGTGTGTGTGTGTGTGTGTGTGTGTGTGTGTGTGTGTGTGTGTGTGTGTGTGTGTGTGTGTGTGTGTGTGTGTGTGTGTGTGTGTGTGTGTGTGTGTGTGTGTGTGTGTGTGTGTGTGTGTGTGTGTGTGTGTGTGTGTGTGTGTGTGTGTGTGTTGGTGGGCCCCCGTGTGGTTTTAAATCAACTGAAATCTTCCTTTATAGACAGTTGGAGAGTATTTTGTTTCTTTAACGCATGTTATCAGTTTACAGTCACTGTAACAATGCAAACCATGATTTTTGTTGCTTTCTCTTTGTATGTATATTCATATGCTGCTGGTACTGTATCTGCGCCATGTACTCCTCTCTGCAAGCTCTACTCAGGCACCCCGCCTCGCCTAAACCAAACTGAGTATTTCCAGTAAGTGAGAATGTGTCTGAGACAGAGAATCTCGATTGTGTGCTGCATGTTTGAAAGAGAAACTCCAGCCTATCTTTTCTCCTGATTCTCCTGAACTGATCCTGGGTTCATATGTGAGAATGGCTAAAAACTATTCAAACATTACCCAGCACTATTTTCATCGAATAGATTATAGTCTGTGTTGAAGAGTTGCATTAAAGTCGTAACCATGTGAAACTACTCTGTGATATGAAATTCTGTTTTACAAAGTAGTTAAGCCTTTTGGGTTCGGCTTGTAATATGTTTATTTATCTTTATATTAACTATAGGGCTTGATTTGGTCTAAAGAGTGCCATAAGAATACATTTGGTTGTTCTGTATAATGTCATGAAAAAAATCTTAAGGAAGAAAAACTAAAGTTGTGGTCGACGTTAAGAATTGTCGTACTGCTTGGAAAACATGGATGCTTTATTTGTACCATATCTCACACACACACACACACACACACAGACACACACACACACACACACATCCCGACCCCATCCCCTCTGCGGGTGCATTTTTGATCTTAGTGTGAGATTGTGATTGTACAATATGTGCACATTCATATGCATGATTACATGTATGCATATCCCAAACATGGTCAGTAGGGATGCTACAGGTTAGTCCAACCTGAAGTGCACTTCACATTTTCCAGAAGACAAAACCTCAAGCATTTAGCAGGAGTGAAGAGAGCAGCAGTAAACAGCTATTACTATGCACTGTCACAGTTTGTACATGCATGACAATTAATACCCGTCTTGTGGTCCAAGTGGATCTGCTTGCCCATTAGTGTCATATATTAAAATGTGGGATACCAAAAAGGCATAATTTTTCTGCAGTTAAACAGGTCTTAATGAACTGTTTGGGTAATGGGGCGGCCAGCCACGAGGCGTAGAGGAACAATGGCAAACATGGCAACTGGCAGCGCCCAGTGAGTCCACTTTGTCATCAACCTGCCCTTGCCTGTCACTAGGATATAGGCTCCATTTCCTGGTATTATTCCTGATATCATTCCCTCCCTCTGTTCACTCACATCAATATTGCATAAGGTGACCACGAGCATGATATGTGCACATTATTTTTCACTTGCTCAAAGTAAAGAACGACATATTCCAATGTGAAGAAACTCCCAGTGTTCAAGTAAATTACTGTATTAACCTACAAAGGAGCTCTTTGCGTGCTTGTGGCTGAATTGCTTTTAAGCCATTAGGAAATACCAGTGGAACTAAGTTAAGTAATCATCAACCATAATGAAATTCAGAGTGACATCTGTAAGATACATGTATCATTCATGGATACCCATCATTTTACCCAGCTGTATTAGTCATTGTCTAATTAGCCGTCATCAGTTGAGGGAAACAGAAGCTTTGTCATCTCACTAACATTGCTGTGGGATATACAGTATACTCTGAACCATGCTATTTGCTTTCTGTTGGCTGTTCTGTCCTTGCGAGGCATTAAGGAGGGGTGAGTCGGATTGAAGGTTAGAGAAGTGGGCCAGCAAGCGGAAGATTGACTTACCAAGAAAGTGAAACAAGCACTGCTTCCTTAACATCTATCATTAACGTGCCCTTGACCAAGACAGTGAATCCAAAGCATGCTCAGTCGCTAAAAGTAAAACACTGGTAAGAATGTAAGTACAGCAGAAGATGGGAAATGAGAGGAATAGACAAGTCGATGGGTAGATGATGAAAAGGTTTTATCATCTGTGATGACAGGATCTCATCACCCTCTGACCATTTTAAAGTGTATATATTTGCCTAAAGTAAGGGTTCAAATTGAAATGGAAATCTCTATAAAAGCAATGGATATTTTGAATTTGAATAACACACTCTGTTCCCTTCTCACTGTTGAAATACTTTGTTGTTCTAAGAGAACTCCATGACGTGCACACAGGAAACTCTTATGTTACATAGACTCTGCAGGCCTATAGCAGTTTCAACACACCACAGACCCCAGGTTGCCAAGTGAGCTAATTGAATGCCAACAAGCCTATATCTTATTTCAAATGATGTGCCTGGTTTTCCTCAAATTATCAAACCTGTTTTACAATGCTACCCGAACACTATAAGGCTTATGTGGCTCTGAGCAATGAACTGTAGTCAAGAACATTCAAATTTTATCAAAATCAATATCTGTACCTTGGTGTTCAGTATTTCAAAAAGCCCGGAGCATCTTATTCAACATTTACTTTACTACACATCTCCACAGCACAGCACTGCATTTGCAATCAAATCTTGATTTTGTGAAACCTCACAAGTATTAACTACGAGTGAGATATTCACACACACATTCCTCCGTGGAATAGTTTGGCGTAAGGGAGTCAATTCTTAATTTGCCTAATTTGAGCTTCTGTGTTCATGAACGATTTCTCTCAAAAAGTAATTCCATTAACTTTACATCTGCCAAAAAGATATTACACAAGGCAGGACAAGTATATGTGTATAGCACATTTCAACAACAATGCCATTCAAAGTGCTTTACATAAAACAGAAAGACATTAAGAAAATATATAAAAGGCAATGCAGTAGAGTTATCCTGCCCTGTGGTCATATATACTCTGTGATGGATGATTTTCCAAGTTGGCTGTGTCTAACATTTCTACTTTATTTGATAAATAACATCTGTGTACTTCAGGTCATCTTTGATCTATCTTTGAAGAGAGAGTATAATGAAAAGAAAAATAATGGCAGAGATGCACGATACTTCTCTTCTGAAGAGATGACACAAATCTGACAGGACACGGGAGGCAAACAAATGATGAGCAGAAATTCAGTTGGGAGCATCTGAGAAGCTCTGGTGAGATGAAAGAGAGAAAAGGATGGGAGAAGATGTTTGAAAAGAGATGTAGCTGGGGTGTCAAATAAGGGCTAGAAGTCAAGAGCCAGATGCATATAACCATTGATATTCTCTATTCATTATACCAAGTGAATAACCTTCTGTCATACGAAGTTGCACTGGCAATATATGTATTTTGTTGCTGTCTGGATTACTTTCACATAGTTTTGCTTCACAGCTGGAAGTGGGAGGAGGTAGGGGTTGATGATTTATGAGGCAGAAGGAAGAGACATTAAGGAAACAGATACTGCATGAAGTGAAATATCTCTGTGCTCCCTTTGGTCAAGGTCACTTAGTATGACAAAAGTTTCCAAACTAAACAAGAAAAGGCAAAAAAAAACTTCTAATATGCTTTGGTTTGGTTATTGTGAAGTGTCCTAGATGCTGCATTGATTGTCCAACTGTGACAGAATGCCACACCAGATGCTCTTTTTTGTTCTCAACGCCCCAAGTCTTGGTGGTGGAGCAAATTATCGGTCTAGTGTTGTCTAGTCTGATCTCTGCATTAAAGGATGAGATGGAACACTTTGACTGATTATAGAAGTGTTTTGAATTGCATAATCATTGCCACGAAAAAATTAAACATGCTTTAGCCTTCAGGAGAAGATATTGTAGGAAAAACGAACCAGGAATGTTTTGTATATATGTTCAGTATAAACATTCTATAGTTATTGATATAAAACACACTCAGGTATAATTACCATAACTAAATGATTTAGCTAATGCTAAGTTTTATATTGTTCTGGGGGGCAGAAAATTTTTGGCATGTGGCTCTTATTATTTCTGCTTCTAAGAAAGAGCTACTGGGAATGACTTTCCTGAGTGCGCAGTTTTAGAAATATTAGTCATGCTTTGTGAGCAATAGGCAGGTTTGGTGGGACAAAGGAAACTAAGTGTGCAAAATGAATCGATCGGAGGAAAATGTGATTGAATTCAGCTCTTTGGCTACTGCTGATATGCAGACTTTATTGAATTGTGTTTCCTTATTTATGCTTCAACGCTTAATTATAAGACACAGATAGTTTTCTGCCCTAATATTTTGGCTGTCCAGCAAATAACTGGTAAAACACCAGCAGTGAGTACTGAAATTGTCTCCGAAACTACTTGGTTTAATTTAAACCTTCTTTCCACACTTGCTCTCAATTCTGAGGAACTGATAAACAAGCTTTGCTGAGACAGACTGCTGAGGTCATCTCTGCATTTCTACTGTACTAGGACCAAAGGCCCTGTATCAAGGTCTGAAATAAGCCAATTGTTGGCAGTGGCGTGTAAAACTGGCAGGCCATGCGCCACATTGGTAGACAGGGAGAATGCACAACAGAAAGTCATGTTTAGTACGGTTAGTGTTTGATTAGATAGTGCTACACATCTGAAAATCACTTGCAACTGCTATATGAAAGCTACGCTATTGGCCGTAGAACATTATTTATTTTGATTGACACCCCCACCTATTTGCGCACGTACACATACTGGAGGAAGCATGCACTGTAGCTAATAACGCTGCCTAACATTAGCTTATTGGTGGCCTTCAGCTGTACTTTTCCAGACACCATGGCCACTGCAGGGTTTGGAGATGACAGAGAAATAAAATAACTATTGTGGGTAATGTAAACTAACAACGAACATTATAGCTGTGGGGACTTCATGGTGCATTCAGGTTACGCTTGTTAATTGAGAAATGCGAACTACTGTTATAAACTATATTGAACATTGAATTACAAACATTTTTCATCTACGCAATCTAAATTGTATTACTTATTTAACACAGAGAGATCAAAAGTGGCAGATACAATTTTTAAGTGGCAGACAAAAAAAATCAAAACTTAAAAAAGTTTATTTCAGACCCTGCCCTGTATCCTGACCTAAGAAGGCATGTGTTAAACAGCACAGCACACGTTGGTGTCATTAATATCTCTGTGTCTGCTACCGGAACTATTCAGCATCAGGTAGTGTAAATGTGATCCAGCACTCTCAAACCCAGACACACACATCAATAGCACTTCAACCAATACACTTGGGGGAAATATGACTCCTCCTTTCTCTGCAAAGACACCATAATACACAATTAAACATCTCATCTGGTGGAAGCAAAACAAGGTTGATGAAAAGGAATGAAGCATCTAGAGGGTGGCTAATTAACACTGGATCTGGAATTGAGCCAATGACATGTCTCTATTTCCTATTTATTGAACTCTTGCAGGTGATGAGTGGTTGTGCGGATGGTAAATTACAGCTTTGAAAATGTGGCTTGTATTACATTTCATTGAACCCTCTTCCACTATTGTTGTTAATTGTATTGTGTTTAGGTAGGTAATGAAGTTTCAGGAACTGAGTGCAGTAATCCATCCTAATAATAGTGTTCATGGTGTGCTTTACATGTTATTGTCTCTCACTTAGCTGAGGGAAATAGTTTTCCCAATAGGTCAGTGCAAACAAGCCGACATCCAGACACATAAGAGAGTGTGTGTGTTTATGTGCGTCTGTATCCCTGTACTTAGAAATGGTGTGGGGATATGTAAGCATGATCAATTTGATCTATTGAATAATAACAATAATAATAATAATAATAATAATAATAATAATAATAACACTTGTAATAATAATACCTGACCTGTGTGTTTACAGAACAGTTGCATGATGACTGAACTGAGTTCCTGAGATGATTTTAACAACTTACACAGTACAACAATACTGAGTATCTTTACTGCATAAGCAAGGCAGTAAAGCCTTTAACAAAGTTCCACACAGAAGTATTACCTACAAACAGTTTCACATGGATAAAACTATAGCTCAGAAACCCAACAAGCCTCTGGGGTTGCCTGCTCCTTAACGGTCCTCAAGGCATGCACCATTAGCCACCCGGGACCAGATTTTCCCCATGACTCTGATATTAGATTCCAGCCTCTTCAGCTGAGGTATGACCAGGAACTCACTCCATTTTGATATTTACTAATCATGCAGCTGGAGCTCATACAGCATGCACTCTCAGACATAGATTATGTGACGTTATTCAACAAGCAGAAGAGCCCAGTGTTAAAGGTGATGCAGGTTTGGCTGGATGCGTCTGCTGAACTGCAGTTCCTAAACCATTCATTAAAGAAAGAAATTCATGCTTTTTGAGATGGCTGAGATAAAATTTCAACTTTTTACTGGTATTTTTTTGTGGTGTTTTGAGTATTTTGCTAGGTTTCTATATCTGTCCGTGGACAGATTTTGTCTCTGTGACAGTGTCATAACTGTGCAAGATTCATTCAATAATTTCTTAATTTCTTCTATACCTAATTTCTATCCTTACTGCCCTTCTTTCTTATCGTCCCTTCTTTTTAACATTTTGTTCCTAGACCGTAAGCTCACAAATAAATTGAAGTTTTCCAGTGATCCAAGTGTTTGGAGGTTCTCTTCTAACCTTTTGTTCCTGCATTACCAGGGATGGAGCATCACTTCTTCGATCTGTTCTTTTCCTCTTTCTTTTTCTTCAATTATTTCACTGTTCCTTCCTGTTCTTTCTTGCAATGCACTGTTAACACTCCCACTCTTCCTATACTTCATAACGTAACTCTCACCTCATAGAAATCATGCTGCATTTCTCCAGGAAATGCACTTTCTAGTTTATTGTCACATTCTTTTTGCTATTTCCCCCCTATCATTTCTCTCTTTTTCTCTTTATTCTTTGCCCTTGTTTCAGACTTACACAGGCTTACTCACACTAGATCATTTTAGTAAATTGTATTTGGAGTTTACAGTGTTTTTTATGGATGTCTCGTACATTTTAGCACCATTGGCGTACCAAAACAAAAAGAGGGAATACGGAGTATTCACTGATTTACAGTGATATCACCTTGTGTTCTTCATAGACACATAAAGGGAACTTTTCAATTGTACAATTGCAGTACGGTCTGCAGTGCTAATATAAAGTCACCATATAAACATGTTTTATTAGATTTTTATTGAGAGGGAGTTGTAGGACACATCAGATATGTGACCGACCTATTTCATATTTTAACAGATTATGGGTGAGTATGAAACCGTCATTTGGTTGTGGTATGCAATTGGTCTGCGTGATTTCCATCACATGGTGAAACTGAAAGGAAAGACAGGAAAAACTTTAATCATAATCCCGCAAAAGAAAGAAGGGATTATGACTTCCATTTGGACAAATAGCTTTTGTTTTCCACATTAAAGTTAATACACTGTGTTGCAACTGTACAAATAATGAACACAGGCTGCAATCAGCCCATTGTGAGTATGTATTAATTCTGTACTCTGCTCCAAGGTCAGATTTGTCTTGCGCCTTGTACAATTTATTTTCCATGTTTTCAGCATTTATCAACCAACCACACTGAAGCCTATACATGGTTATACCTTCTGGATTAGAGAGAGGGAGACAGATCATTTGTGTGTGTGTGTGTGTGTGTGTGTGTGTGTGTGTGTGTGTGTGTGTGTGTGTGTGTGTGTGTGTGTGTGTGTGTGTGTGTGTGTGTGTGTGTGTGTGTGTGTGTGTGTGTGTGTGTGTGTGTGTGTGTGTGTGTGTGTGTGTGTGTGTGTGTGTGTGTGTGTGTGTGTGTGTGTGTGTGTGTGTGTGTGTGTGTGTGTGTGTGTGTGTGTGTGTGTGTGTGTGTGTGTGTGTGTGTGTGTGTGTGTGTGTGTGTGTGCGCGTGCGTGCGTGCGTGCGTGCGTGACTGAGCTACAACTTTTCTATATGTATTTTCAATGCAACCGAATGTCAAAAAAGCAATCTAAGATTAGATCTGAAATGCCAAAGAAAAAACAATATTCCCATAGACATATAGCCTACTGTATATACATGCGGTGGTTTATGGTAATGCAGTTGGCTTGCCTGTAGCCCTGGCTGCGATGATGATGATGATGAGGTGCAAATCTAAAAGCCATTATACCTCCCTATGAGTTCTATTATAACCGCTGACTGATAATTGCATTGGGATGTGGTGCTATGAGAGTGACAGCCTGGTGCTGGTGCTTTTCTTTATGGTGCGGCCCGATATGATCTTCCGGTGCACTGGTGCGAACACACTGGACTTTTTATGGCTTCCTTTTGTGTCACACAGGCCGGACGGAGCTGAGACTAAGAGATAGGAATAGGAAGAAAAGGGAGAAGAAGTTAATGTAATTACCAGAGAAGAAAGAATGTGGGGAAGAAAAAAATCAAAACCCATTTATGAGAATATTTACTGGTCCTCTGCCCCCATTTTTATTCATCCTTTTCTTTCAAATCAGAGGATAATGAGGCTGGTTTTACTATTAAAGGGATGATGGGTCAGGCAAGGACGGCTTAGTGAATAAAGGTGAACTGAAATGACATCTCTCTCATACCATCACTAATTGAATGCTGTTATAACTGGTGTAAGTGGATTTTCATCTCTCTATTTGCATTTCAACATTCAGTCATTGGTATTTAACTTTAGATGAGCTTGGCTAAAAAGGCTCCCCAAAGAGATGTCTGGGGGTTTCAATAGAGATTTTCATTCTCTAACAAAAAATAATGAGGCAGCAGTAGCCAAGAGGTGAGAATAATAAGCTTGCGGTCACTGGTGAGATCTTTAGAGAAACTCCTGGCTAGAGAGGCAACATACCACAATCCATTAACTGACCAACTGCCACTGAGATGCCTTGGAGCAAGGCACTAAACTTAAATAATCCAGCAGAGCTGCCCACCAGCATAAGGCTGTTGTATTAAGGGGCGATTAGACTTCAATATTAACTTTTGCGTCCACAGTCTTTTCCAGTTCATCCCCATTTTTAAAAAAATGTATTTTCCTTCTTTTTTTTATTTCAATTTTTTTTTAAATATTCCTCCTTCTTCTTCTTCTACTTGGCAAACCAGCTAAAGGTACATACATACACTTTTACTGGACCGGAGTGTGAACACCTGGAGCATGCAAAATAGGTACGTTTTGCTATGCATACAGTCTGCGCAGTCACTATTTTTGGGCTACACGTGATGGTCTGCCCAGAACTGGGCTGATGACGACACAATGATGATATTTATGTCATGCTGACTCTCACAGATACGCTGAAGCAATTAGTAGATGTCTTACTGTATAACGTGAAGGGTTTCACCACAACAAAGAAGTGTGTTCAGTGAGCTTTTCCTGGATAAAAAGAAAGCAGTCTGGGTCTGTTAGATTGCTCGTCTTAGGAATCACGTCTTATCAGTGCAAGATGCAGATCCCATTTAATCATTCACTGCTAAAGAGACATCTCAGCAAGCAATACATCAAAAGTTTATTTGCATGTGCTGGTTCTCAGGCAGCTCAAAGGACCGCTCAGCAAAATCATCATTCACATTAACATGGAGCTGGTGAAGCAGTCAGGAAGCTCATCTCCCTCTCCTTTGAGCTTTAAAAAAAAGATGCATCTGCAATTATTTTCCTTCTACCCCCCCCCCCCCCCCCCCCCCCCCCCCCCCCCCCCCACCACCACCACCACCACCACCACCACCACCCCTCATCATTACCTTAGAAATCCCTCTAACCCCCTCTGGTTTCTTCTTGGTTTATCATCATGAGCTCTTCTTTGATATTCATGTTGCCGCGTGATTGAGATGCAATACAGATAGTTTCAAGTCCTAGGTCATCTTCTTCTCCTTCTCTGTTTCCTTTTCACCTCTTGTACCTTTTCATCCTTATATCCTCTCCTGCCCTGGTTCATCCTCTCTGCTGCTTCTTTGAGGTTGTATAACTGAATTTGTGCCTGCGTCACAAAAAACGTTTTTGATTGTGATTCACATAATAATCATCACATTGAACCACAGAACACATCATGACATGTTCTCAGGTCAAGGAAGGAAGGAAGGAAGGAAGGAAGTTGAGACCATCTCTTTCTTTCTTTTACACACTCTGCATTCCGAAATGTTCCATATGGCATGTAATGTCCCATCCAGACACATCCTTGTCCTCTATTCAATTTCTGTCAAGGAAATTCAAAGAACCGCGACCTCTCAGGTTACAAAAAATGTTATGCTTGCTAGCCTGCAGCCACTACTGGTCTGGTGTAAAGAGTTGGTAATTTGCCCTTCAGGAGGAGTTAAAACTTGTGTGAGACTGGAGGAAAGTTTTGACCCTCCAACAAAAGAACACATCTGAGGAAGAATTTGGGCGAAGCCACTTGATCCGGCTTTACTGAGGATTTGTGAATACTTCCTGCAGACCGAACTAAACTGAACTCTTACTCTTTTTGCCTCATAGTGTCTCTAAAGGTGGTACTGTAATACTCCATTTATTCAGTTTGGCACATATGTTTCTGTACCTCTTCATCACTATTACTGCAAGAAGATGCTGATATGTCTTGGCTCATGTTTCCGTCTCAAACTGTTAGTTTACACCCACTCTGTTGGGATTACATCTTAGACACACAGATGCCCATGAATGTATTACACACACACACACACACACACACACACACACACACACACACACACACACACACACACACACACTCAAACAGATACTCACATCATACTGGTAGTAAACCTGATGCAGCCATGGCCTTTTGATACCTAGGTCTTCCGAGTCGTAATTCAATTCAATTCAATGCAATTCAATTTTATTTATAGTGCCAAATCATAACAAAAGTTATCTCAGGCCACTCTATGACTTATTTATGATAAACATAGACCCAACAATTCCTCCGTAGAGTACGGTGGCAACAAAAAACCTTCCCTATTACAGGCAGGTACGTCAGACAGACCCAGCTCTGTGGAGGACGGCCTTCTGTCTTGACCGGTTGGGGAGGAAGAAAAGGAGAGAGAAAGGGAGAAAAGACGGACAGATGGACAGAGAGAGACAAAGACAGACACAAAGACAGAGACGGACACACTTCCAGTAACTATAATAATATCTATAGTAATGTGAATATGACTTATATGATATGGCAGTTAATACAGCAGAATAGTAGAAACAAGCACAGCTAAGGTTATAGATTAGAATAGCAGCAGGAAGCGTCATGCAGGACCACGGCAGCAGGCACCACCACGATCAGCAGAGCCCTTCGAGACGACAAAGCACAAACAACTCCGGGGAAGAAGTTGAATTAGTAACATGAATTGATGAGAGATGAATGATACAGACAGAGAGGAGAGAAGCTCAGAGTATCTGGAAAAGTATGATCCCCCGGCAGACTAGGCCTATAGCAGCATCATTAAGCTGAACAAAATCAGCTTAAAAACAACAACATTGCTAAGGGCTCGTAAGACCTAGCTGTAAGCATTATCAAAAATGAAAGTTTTAAGTTACCTCTTAAATATGGGGACAGTGTCTGCCTCTCGAATAACACTTGTGGAGTTGGTTCCATAGTAGAGGAGCTTGGTAGCTGAAGGTTCTGCCTCCCATTCTTCTTTTGGAGACTCTAGATACGACAAGTAGCCCTGCATTCTCAGAGCGCAGCGATCTAGTTGGGTGATGCGGTACTATGAGCTCTATAAGATAAGACGGATCCTGACCAATAAGAGCTTTGTAGGAGGACAAGTTGTGCAGACCTCCGAAACGTGTCATCCACTCCACCCCCCTCCCCGGCACCAGCATTTGAACCGCTGACCTTTTCAAACTGGCATGTTTGTGCTCAGACCCGGCCACCATCTGTAAAGCCAAAGCCAATATCCAGTGATTTATTTCATTTGGCTTCTCGAGTACATCCTCTCGGCTGAACTGCTCCGCCTTAGGCAGATAAAGCTGCAGTCTTAGCCCAGGGGAGATGCTGTGGATGTCCCCCCTCATCAGCTCTCACCAACTGTCACATACCCACCCTGTACAGCAAAACAACACAGGACAGGGATCAGTATTAAGAGGTTACGGTACATGGGGCTTGTGCCATGTCAACGCTTAATGTTAAGGTTCTGGAGTACAGCCAGACACAGGGACCTAGCCACTTAAAATGGTAAAGCAGGCAATAAGAAAGCAGCACAGTGGTCAGTAGGCTGCTGTTTGATGATCAGGCTGTTTCTTGGGGCTAAAACCATGCTGTCTTTGTGTTGCAGTGAACAGGAGTAGCAAGGGAAGGGAAGCAGGGGGGTGGAGCAGGCTGGAAATGGGCTTTAGAGGACATGGACCTATAGAGCTTTGCCTGCAGCATGAGCATTTCATATTCACCCTTTGAGGGTTGTGTCAGCAAACTCTCAGAGGTCAGCATGAGAAAACGCATCCCTCCCACTCACTCCTACTCTCTGAGATTGAATAAAAATCAAAGTTTTTCAAAGAGAAGACTTTGGAGTGTCATCTCATATAAGCATTTTAAATGTCATTCGCTTTTCTCAGATTTTGCAAGGCTGTATGCATGTCTGTATCTGCACACATTTAATGGTTTCGTTTAGAATAGTGAAAAAATTGTACTGCTAGCATGATCACTTTGGATAATGTACCCCCCCCCCCCCTCGCTCTAACTTCCCCAACAATATTGATTGTTATTGATATTTTCCAATAGGTTGTCTCCCTATACAGTGACAATGTAAGTTGACTACTGTTTCTACACTATCAAATTGCTCAGCCATTCCATTTATGTATTGCGTGGTGAGCAAGAAACAAGTGTGTGAAGTAAAGAACATGAGTTGCCTAAATATTTATGCCCACTCAGTTGGTCCAATCAGAACATGCATATTACATTAGCCACCGAGGTTTGCGACCAGTGTTTCAGTGTATCACCGGGCGCAGTGTAAAGGAAATTCACTCACTCACTATGTCCCATTATGTCTCAGTCATCCACTCTACATGTTTTTTAAAGAGTTAGAACAGAGTTGCCTCCGTGGGAACCTGAATATTTGTCATCATCATCAAAGCCACAGCCAAAGCAGCAGCTAGTGCCGACAAATTCAATGAAGCTACAGCGTTGATTGGCAGTTTGGCTGGGCGTTATGCGCCTTAACACGTTGGTTTGATCCACTTAAAATCAGAGAAGAGGAGGCAGCTGTGAAATGAATCGTGGCAATGATATGAATCAATGTTTTGCCGAAGAAAAAGGGTTTAACTATAACACCTATGCATCTCAAATTAGCCTACTATGATATGCAGGCATTTCTGTTTTTAGATAGAAACATCTATAATTAGAACAGGCCCAGCCAAAGTGACGTTGGCCCATCCAATGATGAGAGCCCTTGTTCTTTCAAATTAATTTGTCATACACACAACATGTATCTGTCTGTCATGGGCAATTTATTTTGAGCAATGTGTGAATCCTCTCTACACCTCCTAAAAAGCCAATTTGTTGACCTTTAATTTCTGGATGGTTAGGTGACATTCAAGACCACGTCATGCTGTCTCCACAATGATATAGTGAATGATAACTGGAAAGAAAAGTGTAATAATAGATGGACCTGATTGGAAGAGTGGGCATCTGCAGCCTTTTCCTGCTATTTTCTTTTAATGAACATTGTATGAACTAGTACAAAAGTAATGCCTCTCAATCATCACTTATGACACCCTAAAAGTATGTGGTGGTGTCTGTATCTGCAGAGACCCTGTCCTCTGCCTCTATTTTCTGAGGGGGACAGGGACATTTCTGGGTGTCTGCAAAGAGATGTCGTCTGGGTGTTGAACCCCCAGCCAATAACAGTGTGCAGAGTGAGCAGCCCTCTGATTCCCAACCGATGCTTTGTCACATCTCTGCGCAAACAGACATGGTGAAGCTTACATAAATGTGAAAAAAGAAAGAGAAAATTCCATTTTATTCCTTCGATTTACCTCTTTTGTCCTCATTGAACAGCCCTCTCTCTCTCTCTCTCTCTCTCTCTCTCTTTGTCTCTCTCTCTCTCTCTCTCTCTCTCTCTCTCTCTCTCTCTCTCTCTCTCCTCTCTCTCTCTCTCTCTCTCTCTCTCTCTCTCTATGAATGCTGTGTGTCTACTAACTGTAAGCCAGGTGTCTCGTACTGGTCCATGAAAGCCGCTGTGGTTGCAGGTTTTCATTCCAACCAAGCAAGAACACACCTGACTCGACTTATCACCTGAATTGTCTTCACACAGTTGATTTGTTGGATCAGGTGTGTTCTTGTTTGGTTGGAATGAAAACCTGCAGCCACAGCGGCTTTCATGGACCAGTACGAGACATATGCTGTAAGAAATACTTTCTACATATTATACCTTAAACCAATCATCTTTAAATGTCCACCTACAATAGAACTGTGACAAATGTATTTGCATTATACAAACGTGAACTCTGGCCCCAACAGCTTTTTAAAGTTTTCACTTTTCTGAATTGCAATTTCAATAGCAGTTTTTTGACAAAGGTAATTGAGTTGACATATTATTGAAGGGAAAGCGGGAAACTGCATTCTCTTGTTGAGTTCAACGGCATATCTCCCCTTGCTTTTAAGGCCCCAAGGCAGCAGAGATGGACACTACAGAAATTCCAAGGAGCTGCTGTCTGTTAGCCTTGTCTCCCAACTCTTCTCTTCTCCACTCTGCTACTCTCCCACTGTTGTCACCATTACCCTTTTTTCTCCAACCTGACATAATATCTAGCTTTTATTTCTTTCTTTATTCTCTTCCTCTTTACTGCACCTATTTTTTACTCTGCAATGATAAAAGTTAGAATGACATTACATCAAATCTCACAAGCTTTCACATCTTTTTTCATGCATTGCTGGTGCAATGACAGTTCAGCCAAAGGAAAAAGGAGAGTGGGAAGAAGTGGGTAGTGGTTAGGTATTGGAATAAATGATTGTGGAGAAGTGCCAAAGCCAAGACATAATGAAAGCAAATATTTAGGATGTTTCCATATTTCCCATTATTAACATGTCTATGAAAGCAAAGTGAGGATAGTGATGGTTTGTTGAACAAGAGAGACACTGAAAGAGCACTTTTGACTAACAAAATAGTTATAGATAGTGAAGATTTCAGTCCAACGAGGCAGTAAAGATTCAACAGACACAAAGAAATCCTGACTGCACCTCGCTATATTTTAGTAGCTCAAAATAATCTTTGGAGAATATCCCATGCATAACACTGATGTTGCTTGGATGGATGCTTAAAGACATATCTCCAGATGGTTTGTGTGTGTCTGTCTGGAAAGTGTCTCCCTTTGTCTTTGTACAAATTTGTAAAATATAACCAAAAAGACTGTAGGGAGATCACACGGTTGACATGGACTTTACTAACTCTGTGTTGTTTTTAATAATTCAGACATTCAGCCCATGTACTGTACACCCATGCACACACCAGTTTTTTATATTCCACAAGTTTGTAATACCTCTTCTGTATCTATTTACCTTTTAGCAGGATCCTATCCACACTCTCATTATAAGCCACTTTGTGTAAAAAAAAAAACCCGAAACACTAGAATGGAGCCATACTAGCTGCTCTGTAAGCTGTACTTACGTTAAGCGCAATGAAAGAAAGAAATTATTCCTCTATTAGATCTGTGAGTTCTGGTAGTCACTTCTCCAGCTATCAGCCCCCGCAGATGATAGAAAAACAGTATTCTAGGTGTTTTCCTTTGAGGACATTGCATGACAGTTTGTTTAATCAACCTATAGTGACCTCATTTATCCGGTATCCAGCTAATTAGTTAATATCGGAGCTGATAACCGATCCATGTATCGGATCGGTGAATCTCTTAGGTGAACCTCGCAAAGTATTTTAGAAAGGGATTCCCGATCCGCAGTCTGGCATCTACAAAATCTTTAGTCCCTAAAAAAGAACGGGTGATGCTAAGCTACCCCAAAAAAAGTTTGTCGCTGAAATTCCAGTCGATTATCCATACATCTATGTTTTATGCAGAACTAGTTTTGTCAGAGCGTAATAGGTGGATGGTGGCACATTCAACATGTGACCGTGCTACACCAATAAGATAGCTGCTTTTTGTCAACAGAATGGCAAGATGGCAGATCCCATGGTTAGATTCAACGTTAGCGATAAAGACGAAAACACGTCCAAAACTCCTGTGGGCCGAATTGATTCTAAACCATGCTGAATACATAACCGCATCCAGGAAGAACTATATGCAAATATACAATAAGGTGAACTTTTTATGTTAAGTCATCTAGATCAATAAAATACAGTAATTATACTTATACAGCTGACTATTCGTTTGTTAATTAATTAATTAATTAATTCATCCACAAACAAAATAAGCGCTGATCAACCATAAAACGATCGTTATTAAAAATACGAAATGTAAAACTGTACAAAAATATAATAAGGGAAAACAGAACTGCCCAGAGCTAAATATGAAAAAAAAAATACAAAAATAGAATTTAGGAATTTGGCGGAGATAGCAGTGTACACCAGAATCCTTTTGATGTCACTGTCAGCTCTCATTGATCTATTAGAGAACAAAGGGGAAGACTGCTTGGTTGACAAAGTTCCAGGGGATTGTGCTATTCTTTTTGATGGCATGGCAGTCATACAAGCTATGCGATCCAGACCAGGTACATTTGGAGAGCTTGCAGAGACCATACTGCAGAAAATACTCCATTTCGCTTTACAGCACAAGTGTACGTACTGACTTTGTCACTGACCAGTATCCACTCATCAGTATCAAAAACCTGGAACGGTCACGTAGAGCTGATGCAGGGTCACAACGCATGCAAATCTTTGGCCCGGTTCAGAGGACCCCAACACAATGGAAGAAGTTTCTCTTTGAAGGAACAAACAAGGAAGCACTTACTGATTTCCTGTATGTTGCACGGAAAATGCAGAAACTACAACAGTGGGCAAAAACCTCTGCTTGTACATCACACATGAAGATCAATGTCACTGTGAGACTGTTATGGAGGGTGTACAGTGTGTTAGTCATGTTCAAGACATGCAATGTGATCATGAAGAATGTGACACAAGGGTGTTTTTATATACACAACATGCTGCACGGGAGCATAAAGCTGTCATTATCAAGCGCTCTGACACTGATGTGGCAGTCATTACTGTAAGTCTGCAGACAGATTTGCCATGCAGCTTATATGTTTTCACAGGGACTGGCAACAGGACAAGTATCATTGACATTACCAAGGTGTCATCAGCTCTGGAACCAGCGTGTGTTCAGCCTTGATTGGAGTTCACACTTTCTCTGGGTGCGACTTCACAAGTGCCTTTTATGGCAAAGGAAAAAGAAAGACATTTTCTGTTGCATGTGAGAAAGATGAGTACCTTAAGACTTTCAAAAGTTTAGGAACCAACTTTAACTTGGAGCAGTCAGCATTTGCACTTCTTTGCCAGTATGTATGCCACCTACTGTATATGATCAGCCAGCTAGGAACATGTAAATGAGGCTAGGTACAAGGCTTTCTTTATGGCATCATGGGCCTTGCCAGAATTATGCATTCCCCTACTACTGATGCCCTCCACCAGCACTGCAAAAGGGCAAACTACCAGGCTGCAATAATGAGGTTCTGTCTCAAAAAAAATATTATATATATAGTTATAATGTCGCTGTACAAATTGTGCTAATAAAAAAGAAAAAGAGGAAAGGGAAGGTGACAACTGTCCTGACACTGACATTGAGGACAAGACGTGTCCTAATTTCAACATCACATCAAAAGGATTCTGGTGTACATTGCTATCTGTGCCTAATTCTGTTATTCTATTTTGTGCCGTTTTTATTTCATATTTAGCTCTGGACTATTCTGTTATCCCCAAATCTATTTTTTTTAATAGTTTTACATTTCGTATTTTTAATAAATATCGTTTTATGGTTGATCAGTGTTCCTTTGTGGATAAATAAATGAATGAATGAACAAACAAATAGTCAGATGTATAGTACAATTACTGTCTTTTATTGATCTAGAACATAAACAGTTCACCTTATCGTATATTTGCCTTATTGTTCTTCTTATTGTTCTGCCCTTTTGACGCGGCTATGTATTCAGCATGATTTAGAATCCATTTGGCCCACTTAGGAGGATTTTCGGGTGTTTTCCTCTTTATCTCTAACGTTGTATTTAACCACGGGAGCCGCCATCTCGCCATTCTGTTGACAAAAAGCAGCTATTTTATTGGTCAAATGTTGAACTGTGCCACTACCTGAGTCCAAAATATTATTACGCTCTTAAGAAACCAGTTCTGCATAAAACATGTATGTATGGATTATCGACTGGAATTTCTTCAACAAACTTTTTTTTGGTAGCTTAGCATCACTCATTCTTTTTTCTGATTAAAGATTGTGTAGATGCGAGAGTGTTGAGCAGGATGAAACGATAACAGGGTTCACCTTATGACCTAAGTGTATAAGAGGATCTAACTTGTGTCAATAAAGATCTTTATTCCTCTGCTGACATTGTCTCTAAAAGTTTAATTTCCACCACAGAATGTAATTTGTTTAGCAGCTATTTGGTCATAAGCCAAAATACTTGATAAATTAAAACTTTGGCCTAATGATGACACTGGAGGAAAAATCACAAGATCAATTCACCCAGAGATGAACATTAATGTCTAAATCAGATTTCATGGCAATCCCTCTAATATTTGTTGAGGCATTTCACTCAAAAACACAAATATCATGGTGGACCTAGAAGAAAAGTCAGGCGATCAATAAAGTCATTGGGATTCATCCCATGGGAACCATGGAAATCTGACATTTTATAGACCAAATGATTAATCAGTTTATCTAGAAAATAATTGATAGAGATTAATCGATAATGAAAATAAGCGTGAGTTGCAGCCCTACTCTTTGCCGTGCTGCACTGAATGTAAAAGCTAAGGCATGTTCTCTTGAGATTGTTAAAAAGCATTGTGGTTTTCCCATAACGGTAGTAGAATTAGATAATTTGACAAGACAACAAGACAGGTCAATTGTTGTTGGGTTTTTGCTTTGGCACACACAACTTCATTCTATCTTCAACCAGTTCATAATAGTTGAGGCCTTGAGGTGTTTTTACCTACCGATGGCTATATATACAATCAATGTAAAAAAAACATTTATTCTAAAGAAATGTAATAGCTTCAGGGGGCTTTTCATTCATTTAACACAAGTGGTACACTGGATGTATCTTTTGATTAAGTACTGAAGGATATGAGAAGAGCTGAGCCCCAATTAGTCTGTTAAGGTTTAAAGGATCATGGTAATTACCCCATATCATTTTCTTCTTCACTCATCCATCTTGAAAATGTGTTCATAAATTCAACAAACCTCATATACCATCAGCTCACTGTAGCTACAGCTATAGGTGATCAGTTGAATTTAAGTAACTTCTCTCTCAAATGCTGTCAGTAATTCTGAATGTCTTGCATAACAAATACATTAGTCGTAGTATTTAAAGATGGACATATATCAATTCTAAAAGCGAAAACTTACAAAGTCCAATCAGATATAGATAGGTATTGATAATAATAATATAATAATACACTTTATTTGTATAGCACCTTTCATACACAAAATGCAGCCCAAAGAGCTTTACAACAAAGACAAAATTAACATAAAAACAGTAATATATGTGCCAAATTCATGTAAAGTACGATGAAAGATAAAACCCAGGGGTTAAAAAAAAATGAGAATAGAAGACATTAGTGCATCTTCTCATGAATAAAACCCACTTGATAATACAAGCAAAAGTAGGATAAAAAGAAAAGAAAAGGCTTAAAAAAAGGTAAACATGTCAGTGTACCTTCAGGTTGACCAGTGTACCTCGTTCAGTTTAATTAGTACATTAAATTGACCAAGGCCGGCTTTGTATTGAAAGTGCACAGCCTGTTTTGCTGTTACAAGAAAGAAGAGAAAATGTCAGTAATGTAGCTGATTAGTATAACTTAATATTATTATATAAGGTGATTTGGAGATACTTAGAGAACTTTTAAAAGCTCCAATCTGTGATCAGTGTGAGGCGGATATTTATTCAAAACAGATTTAATAAGTGACTATATCAAAATGATACAGGTTTGAAAATAACTGGCTTCAGTATTTTAATGACTAATAAGGACAGGTTTGGTATTTTCGTATGCACTGTCAATGTAAAATCCATTTTCAGTGTAGTTACATCGATGTAATTTATAATCAGTGTCTGAATTCTCCAAATTTATCATTACGCCCATACTGATATTTCAAAGATACAGAAACCTGAGAGAAACTTGTTTTGACTGACAGCACCCAGCTGCAACCATTGGAGTGATGGTGACATTGTATAGCGATACAGCGCCTTCACTGAGTTGAATAGATGTTATGCATATTTTTGTGTTACAGAAGATACTGTGGTAGACATTAAGTTACTCAGCTAAAGCAGGTGAGCCTGGAGATTGTGATTAACTACCTGTCTTCATTCAAGTTCTCACCTTTAAAGACGCACTGTGTTTGATCACACAAAAGAATATCAAACAACTTGACTCTCTTTCATGTCTGTACAGTTGGAATGTTTCAAAGGCATCAGACTCACTCAATCCATCCACCAGTGTGGCTTAGTATGTGTTCCTCTGTGTCGCAGACAGGCAATGATCGCCTTAGGGTACGCGACCACAGTGTGTTCACAGATTGGACTTCATTAAAGCGCAGAAGATTGCACCTGACAGGGATCACTGAGCCCCTCTCTCTGTCTCCCTCTCTCTTTTTCTCCTTCACTCTGTCTCACTTGACAGACTGAACTAGTGTCCCGACGGCGGAGATTAAATATAAAAGAAAAAAAGAAAGGGGGGAAAATGGTGAAAGTTATCTTATTAAAACTTGAAAGAGTGATGCAAAAGAGGAAGAGGCGAACTATGAGTTGGCCAGATGGCCACTAAGCATGTGACTGTGTGTGCGTATGTGCATACGCACAGGTATCTGTTGCTGGTCATCATAAGCTTGGGGCTGTGTACTTTTGTCAAATCTTCCTGAAAGCTGACTTGTGAAACCTTACTGTATCCCCACCCCAACTGCAGTTAAAGTGACCTTGAAATACACCATCACTAAGTGGGATGACGTGTTTGCTGCTATATAAATATTCTGAATGCCGAGTCAAGCCCGTAAAAATGAACGTTTCGTGCATTTTTATTTGTATTCTTGGTCAAATACATATGTTTTGGTGTGACATCTTCTGGATGGACTTTTCAAAGTGCTGAAACTAGCCTAAATAGAGTTTTACCATTAAACAAATAATGATTAGACTGCAACAAGTGTTTTAGGAAAAGAAAAGTGAACACCTAAAGTCATATTCACCATTATGGTACCAATATTATTTTGACAGTTGGGATTGTGAGTTAGCTTAAATTCAAATATTGGGGATTTTTTACTTCAACAAAAAGGAATTGCAAAAAAACATTAGTTTTTAACTACCACAATATTCATAACATTATTAAAGAAATACTTGAATTTGTGGACAAAAAAACACTTTTTCGTTTCTTAGCTGACTGTAACTGATAGTATAAAGTGAAGATCGAGAAAAATAGTAAGGGGGGGAAATGTTTTTAGTATGTAATAACATATTTAAGACTGTGCAGACCAAAGGAGGAGGAAATGCAATTTGAAGTTCCTGTTTTACAATATTTTTTGTTTAGTAGAAATTGACTTAATTCCTACCAACATATTCAATATAGGTAGCTTTCTCTATGTGTTTCACTGTTATTGCAACCCATAAAAGAAAGATGTACTGATCTTATTCCCAAGTCATTTATTTATGCTCAATAAACCAGGAGATTGTTTCTCACTTTCTGAAATTGCAGACAGGGTTTGTGGCTCTAGCTCTGTGTGTGTGTGTGTGTGTGTGTGTGTGTGTGTGTGTGTGTGTGTGTGTGTGTGTGTGTGTGTGTGTGTGTGTGTGTGTGTGTGTGTGTGTGTGTGTGTGTGTGTGTGTGTGTGTGTGTGTGTGTGTGTGTGTGTGTGTGTGTGTGTGTGTGTGTGTGTGTGTGTGTGTGTGTGTGTGTGTGTGTGTCTGTGTGTGTCTGTGATAATGCACAGCAGTACGCTGGATTTAGATATTTCCATGTAAATGAGTGCTTGCCTTTCTATGCCAGACTGAAGAGAGCATGAATAAACAACACCTGGAAAGAGAGAGGAGGATCGGTTAGACTGAATATGCAAGAGCTGGGAGGTTTATAACAAGTTTCCTTTTATTTCTCTAACGTAGATGTGGCCAGACTTTAGAATACAGAAGGTAGTAAGGGGAAGAGACATAGAATAAATAACAATATGTTTTATTTTTGTTTTCCACCTCTGCTGTATCCTGTGTGCCAAGGTGAGCAGTGGACGAGACGGTTGAAACAGAGGTGTGGGTGGATGTGTGGGGGATAGAATGACTTAACTGGAGGGAAAATGGCTGAATATATTTTTCCATTTTGCCACGTCAACGAACTTTGGCCCTGATCCCCTGAAGAGTATTCTGGAGAATAATTACAAGCCAAATGCAAGGTCACCTATACAGAAATGTCTCTATCACCTGATAAGTATATTTCTGCTTTGACATCTAGAAAAAGACTGAATGGCAACTAGAATTCAACAGAAATCCTCTTCACCTTCAGACAGGATTCAGAGTGTTGATGGGAACTGAATGCAGTTTCCACTGTAGTATTGGCATTTTTAAGACATCCTTCCTTGCTTAAATAGTCTGATTTTGTCAGTTTAATTTGTTAATCAGGGAAATGCAAATTTGCACAAACAGAACATTTCAAGTTGTGCATAGGTGTCCACCTGTTTTAAGTGAAATTCCGGTGTAAAATCTCCCCAGGGTCTTTTTAGGCGAATTAAGTCATCAAATAAGCCACCATATTTTTTCCGGAGAGACGCTAACAGCCTGCCGCGGCTAACAGCGATAAGCTCGGGGCGGCGAGTTTGACGCATTAAAATGTCTTTTTTAACCACTAACACTGCTCCAAACAACACCAAACCTCTGCAGTAGCATGATAAGAGTCCTGACACGTCAAACGAAGCACCAACAATGTAATTTGTGAACACGGAGTGTATTAAAAGAGTGTTATGAAGGACTTACCTACTGGCCCCGGTTGTGGTTTGTGGCATTTTGGTGAAATATAAGTTAATTATAAGTTTATTATAGATGATAAAAGGTTTCCCTGCAGCACCGAAACATTATGCAGATCTCAGGAGTCAGGGGTCAGGGGGTGTGTGTTGCCGGGAGACACATAGGCATAGCCGACTAGCCTGCAACTTGAAGTGAATAGATATAGAATGGTTTGTGTTTGTGTGTTTCCCGGCTGTGAAACAAAAATGAAAGCTTACAACCCAGAAACCTTTCATAGGCTGCCATTACGGTACGATGACCGTGCTCTGATATACCAGTGGCTACAGTAGGTAAGTCTTTCAAAACACTCTTTTAATACACTGTGTGTTCACAAATTACATTGTTGGTGCTTCAGTTAATGTGTCAGGATTCTTATCATGCTACTGCAGAGGTTTGGTGTTATTTGGAGCAGTATTAGTGGTTAAAAAAGCCGTTTTAATGCATTTAACTTGCTGCCCCTTTCTAATCAGTGTTAGCCGCAGCAGGCTGTTAGCGTCTCTCCTGAAAATCTATGTTAATAATTTATAAACGAAAAAAATTGTCTCAATGGCTTATTTGATGACCAAATTTGCCAAAAAGACCCTGGGTTGATTTTACACCGGAATTTTACTTTAAGGTTCCCTTTCCACTTCCGCAAGGTACACCAGAGTCAGTGTGATTTAAATGATATCATCAGGGCCCAGTATTTCAAACGTGATCTGACAGGATTATCCTGGTCGGATTGGATTAAATCTAGATCTGATCTGAAAACTGGGTATTTCAACACAGATCAGGAGAATCCTGATCCTGAAGATCAGGGTTTCAGCTCTGGTAATCCAATCCTCCCCTGAATCCAGATAAAAGGCTGATTTGGGTATTTCAAAAGTTAAGTCAGATATCTGGATCAACTTGATACCAAAATTTCAGGATCATTTGAATCCCACCTCAGAGGTGGATTTGACTTGGATTGACAAACTCTCAGCGCATACTTCTCCTAGATATTGTTACTCAAGATGTTTGTTACACTTAAGTGTTAGTGTTGTACTTCTAACAAGTAATTTAAGTAATATCAAAAAATGTAAAGCATAGTAAAATTTTTGACCACACTGTAAAACTGCTGTAAATAAAATTACAATTATTTATCAAATTCTAGTTCACCAAACATTGTAACTTGCATGTACCAAAACAGAGAAAGACAAAGGAATGCAGGGTCCAAACAAAGTTTTATTCCAACAAAAAATAATGTGACCACTAAGGACCATGCTATTTCAAATGTCAAGCTGTTTCTCTAACAGCTTGATTGTTAATTCTGTCTCTTTTTGCTGAAGCAGCGTCAGCTTAATTTGCCGTTTGGCCAGTTCAGTCTGTTTGACTGCCCTTTCGGTCACCATTTTGAGGAGCCTCTCATAGGCTTCCTCATCCCCGGCATGCCTCTTCCGTCGCCGTCGCTCTGGCGCTGGCGCTGGCTATGGCTCTCGCCCCCGTGCCTGATGTGGTAGATAGATAAGTTTATTGGTCACATGCAAAGCTAAAACCAAGGTTTAAAAACAGTGTAGTGAAATGCAAAAAAAAAACAAGCTCTCACCAATGTTGGAGAGGAATTAGGATGAAGAAATGTTTCTAATTGTGTCACTGACCAATACCATGAAAGTAATGCCACTACAAATTTAAGCAGTTTCAAGCACTTTATTCAAACTCCAATTACTTGAAAGTCTTAAATGTATCAATACAATTAAAGCATTTTCAAGGATTTCCAGCACTCACCCTGTTGTAGCTGAGTGGTCCATGGCTGTGAGTGGACTCTGAAGGTAGAAGGTGTATGAGTATCTTAATCCACAATCCCAAATTGTGTTTATGTAGCCTACACAAAAACATGATATCATCACCAGCATTAGGCTACTGTAGCATTCTGAACCTTCTGAACAAACCTTGTAGTTAATACTCAAACTGTGTTGCGTTGTGTTTTCTAAGCACTGAGCAGGTCTGTACACAATGCAGCCTGCTTATACTGTAAATCTGCCGTGTTGCAAATGACGTGACGCTAATGATAGCCGCTAATGATAGCCCGCTAGCTGCTTAACACACAAGTCAATGGAGCCGCGTTAGCTCCCGTTAGCACGGCCGCGTCTCAATTAGAGATCGCCACGGCCTGCTTTTAATAAGGTGACAATTCAAATAGTTGGCTTGCATGATGTGTTGGTTGCCGTTCGTATGGTATTAAAACCGCTACACAATAGACGACGGTTAACTTACACTTTTGACGTGAAAGTCGGCTCTCTGCTACTCCTTTCATGAAGTAGTCCACCATGTTTCAGATCCCGGAGGCGGAGACTTGAGATTGGGAAATCCGTATCCGGCCAGGTAGGGATCACAGTGATCCGATCTGCCTGTGTTTTGAAATACTCAGATAAAGTCAGCAGGATCACCGTGATCCATGACTGAGAAAAGGAGGATTTCATTATCCGGATTATTCTGATCCAGATTACAAATTTTGAAATACTGGGCCCAGAAGGTGTGCTGGTAGGGTCTGATTGGACATCTGCGCACCTCCAATTGGTTGTGTTACTTGGCTCCTATGTCACAAGTGGTAGCGTTGTGTACACTGCTTGTGGAACGTATCCTCCAAGCAAACTCCGGAAAGTTGTGTAAAAGAGCTACTACCCATTCATGGTGTCCGCAGCTGCCATGTACGTGTTCACTCGGGAGTTCAACCGAGGCTTTAAACTTTATTATTATAAGAATTAGAGCATTTGTCATTTAAAATTATCCATACTTATGTTTCATATATATATATATATATATATATATATATATATATATATATATATATATATATATATATATATATATATATATATATATATGTATATATATACAATAGCTGAAGTAGCATGTCATTGTTATAAAAAAGCAACTCAGGGAACAGGTCCTGGTCAATAGTTGGGGGTACAAAACTTCTTCAGTCAGGGTTGGTTTCTTTGAGTTTTTGTTGCCTAAACCCAACTAATCCTTAACCAAATAGGTGGCAAATCAGAAAATACATTTACACTGACAAACAATGTTGCTCTCCCAATAAGGGCATACATTCAGAAAATGCTCATGAGGGTTACTTTTTAAGGCAATGGTAAACAGAATATTTTGTCATTTAGGTCAAAAGACATTAGATACTGCCATTGTTCTCAATCCTTAAGACCATCCGGACCTGGAGAGAAATGAAGGCGTCTGGCAGTATGCAAACAGACTACCTCTCTGTTTAACCTCGAGTTTGATGAATTGATGCTCAGAAATTAAGAACATCATCCTTTCCAAATATAAATTTAGACCCTTAACAACAGAGAGCAGAGGATTTTTCTTATATTTTTTAAAGATATTTTTATTGAAGCCTTTTATACATATACACTTTCACAAACAAGGCAAACAAAGAAACAGACGTACAAAATCAGAAACCCTCAATAATAACATAAATAGCAGATATCAACCCCTTACTAGTGTTAAATGTTTCACCCAAATGTTTTTCAAATGGGGATTCTGGGGAGATATGAGGAAAGTCTAAACAGTTATTGTAGATGCAGTGTCTGATCTAAAAGTATTTAAATAAATGATGTATGGGGAATTTGAATTTTTTCTAATTGGATATATAGACCTTCAACTGTTTTATGCCCTTATTAACCTAATTGCGCATTATTCCATCTGTAATCTGATGTGAAATGTTGGCGGTTATCACACAGAGGAGTTTAACGAAAGAGAGATGTTTAGACCGATGACAGCTTGAGCTTCACGCCATGCAGAGAAAGAGTTCAACATGATCGGGTCCTTAGAGAGGTTTAAAAGTATTTTCTTAGAGGTTAGGAAAGGAAGAGACTTAAGGGGAACATATTTTAATTGGTGTTGTTCAATAGGAACCCATCTTAGCACACACTTTTCTCCATGTAGCCAACACTATACTGAGCTAGACTGAGCTGCAAGTAAATAGCATCTAAAGTTGGGAAGATTTAACCCTCCTTTAGAGTACGGAGCCTGAAGAATTGATAGTTTGAAGTTAAGAAGGTCGGTCAAAGTAAATAAATGTTGGTGAGTATGAGAAATAAGGTGCACGGAAGAGAAAAATATAAATAATTAATAACAAAAACAATTGTAGTAATAATACTAGTATTAGTAATAATGAAAATAATAGTAATAATAACAACAACAATAATAATAATTACCATTATTATAATAATAATTTTCCTGCTACTCAAAATAAAGTTACCATGTTTCAGAAGGTCAGGAGGATACAGCCTCTATTTTAGTTACTACTGTATTAAACAAGATGTTGTTACGCCTGCTTCTGCTCTCTAAATCGTCCACTTTGTCTTTGAGGGACTGCACCTCCTTCTCCAGTGACCCAATATGTCTTGAATGTCCCAGCTAAGTTTGTGTCAGTTTAATTCATGAATAATTTCTACCTTGTTTTTCTTGGACTTTTTACTTCTACTCTCCTTACAGATCCTCACCACCAAATAAAATGTTCCTGTTTAGCTTTCCTCTGAACCTCAATCCTTCTTTGTCTCTATAATAGCTTCCAGATGTTGCCTTGCCCAAGCTGTCTTTCTCTGTGAAAGACGTGCCTTTTTGAAGCCTGTCGTTGTGGCGCAACGGTCGAACCTAGATGTTGAAACAAAACTCACCAGCTATGTCCCACAGAGGAGGAAAAACCAGATAAAGAGATAAACAATGTCGATATGCTCCCTCCGTCACAGTTTGCCCCTCTGAAGCGATTGACCTGTTTTTGACCATTTCTGGCATGCGCCACGTCAGCTTTGCGGTGCAGTGTTAACTGTTGTTCTCAGTCCAGAGGAGTATGTGCTCCTCAGAAGGGTTGGTCAATCAGTCAAACTGACAGGCTAATAAAGGGTCTCTCTGTTAGTGAAGGGAGGGGGGGTTAGTGAACCACAGGTGGTCGAGTGTTCATTTACTTCACCTTATTGCTCCTCATTTGTTATCTCACTCCCTTACTTTTTAAACAGTTGTCTTATTATTATTGGGTTGTGTGTCCAATCTCATCTTAGCTCACCTGCCACCAGTTCATTGAATTTGGGCCTTTTTCACGCCTGGTGGAGAGATGTTTTGGGGGAGAGAGATTTTGATTGTGAAGCTATAGGAAAACAAAGTGTGAGGAACAGTGAGTGGTATGAACTCAATGTGCCATTGACTCAGCAGGGCTGGTAATAGACACATCTCACTTACACTTGAATGAGGAGAAAATGGTCGCTGTGTGGGACTGCCTTTGTTTTCATGTGAACAAGTGAGTGTAAGATGGTGTATGTATGCAAACTCAGTATTCCCTTCATTTCCTTCTTATCTTTCTATCTCTCTCTCCCTTAAATACTCTTGCTCTCCTCTTTAATTCTTCTCTCTCTCACAGTCTCTCTTTCTCTCTCTCTCTTTCTTTCTCGGGTCTCAAGTCCATCCTGCACCATTGCCGGACTCAACAGTGATTGCCGCTCAGGTGGCTCCAGCTGGCTCTTGCTGGGGGAAATTGGAGCCATGCATCACACCTCTGTAGATTGACGATAGAAAAATTCCATTACAGTCTGCCGCATGTCTACAGAGAGATGTCCAAAAGAGAGGGGAAAGCAAAAGAGAGACGGCACAAATGTTTAAAGAGAGATAGAGAACCAGGGAGAGTTTTGATAAAAAATGTTCAACTAGGGGACAGACAGTATAAAAGGGTAATGGCTAGAAACTATCACTATTATAATGTATCATTGCCATAACAGTGGGACCAGAGCAGCAACGGGACAATTTGAAACCTGTTCAGCTTCACTCTCCAAGGAGCTGCGATGCCAGCCACATCTACAGATAGACGTTATACATTTTTAATAGAAATCCTCACAGTGTTGTACCTGCAAGTTCAACCTTTCAAACCTTCAACCGATAAGTATTTGTACCGATATGTCCTTTGCAAGAGTTCTTTAAAACTCCAGGGATTTTATTGTGGCCTTTTACCTCCCTGAAGAGGTGGTCATGAAATAGAATATCCACTTTTAAAAATGAATTATTTACATACTTAATGAGGTGCCCCTGTACACCTACTCCTTAATACAAACATAAGCCAATCCTGTGGCAGTAACTCAGTGCAACAAACTATGCAGACTTGGTAAAGAGGTCCAGTTGTTGTTCAGAGAAAACATCAGAATATAACGAAGGAAACTGATTTTGACAGTTGGTGCGAGGTGAGGTGTTACAAGTATTTGCTGTCACACCCAACATTTAAAAGCATGTGTTTGATTTGTTTGCGTCCTCCTCAGTGTAGTTTTCCAGTTCCGCAATGAAAACAGTAAAGTGTAGAGTAAAATGTAGTTGACATACACAGCAGTTCCTATAATGTTATGGTACAGGACAGCACATTCCTGATCTGATACAGCGTATCAGGTTCAGTTGCTACCTGCACTTTTGATGCTCATTATTTCTTTATTAGTTTATCAGAGAAGATAAATAAACATCTCAGGTTCAGTAAAGCACCGCATGACCTTCATGTAGCTCTAATAATGCAGGATCACAATCACCAAAATGTTGAAGGCCCTTCTTTTACATTTTTGTCCAGACCTTTACAGGTGTACAGATATAACATGTGTAAAGGCACCCTCAGAAACTGTGAGAGTTTACAGAGAATGGTGCAAAAATATGTAACCAGCTGTTTTGTGATTAAAAACCCTTCATAATGAGAACCTGGCTCAGAATGGTGCATGCATTAATAGCAAACCAGATAGCACAGTAGCATGCAGAAGAGTACCCCTGGAGGCACAGCATTTTGAACCTTGAGTGGAAGAGTTAAGGCTACAGCTGTTGCTGGTGTGAGTAAATATTTCCTTGGCACACAATGCAACTGAGGATTGCCGACTTGAATATTGTTGTGCAGCTGACAAATCTGCAGCAACTGCATGAGGATGTCATGTCAAAGTCGAGTTGAATCAGACCAGTATTTCCCACATTTTCTTGAACCCATGGCAGAAACAATTCAGGCTTTTTTCCCAAGAACTTGTGTACCTAACAAAGTGGCCGCTGAATGTATACAAATAAGTAAGTAAAAGCATATATATATAAAGAATATTGGAGGATAAAATTACTGATGTAACACAACATGCAGTAATTGCGGCCTTAAAATGTCCACTGTTCGAGTCATCAGGGATATTCATCTGCTTGTCAGTTGAACATGCTGATTTTGAGGGCTTTTCGGCATTATAAGTTATCATCAGTTGTGACAGTTGTTTAGAGAAGTCGAAACACCATTGTGTCCTATGCTTAGAGAATCTTTTGTTATTTAGTCACAGATTTTGAGTGATTTCCTACAAGGCCTTTACTTTTATCCACTGCTGCTGAGAGGTGAAGCCTGTTTTTTTTTTGTTATTGTGTAATTTAGAAACATTGCAGATGTACCAGAATGAGCTACTGATTCAGGAAGGGCTGGTATTAAGAGCTAGATGTCGAATCTAAGCTCATCTTTCATCCTATCATATGCTTAGTTGCCAAATTTAGCCTTGAGGGTGGTGAGGAATATAACAGGTGTTCTGCTGCAACTTCTGATTTCAAAGCCGATAAGATTTTACTGACACTAGCATTGACAAGCTGACCCCCATCACTCATTCACTATCACAGAAAAACTGAGGGATGGAAGTAATGGAGAAGAAAATAGATTAGACTAAGGTGGACAGGGCAGAGATGAAATTAATTATCAAGGGAATGAGAAAAGAAAAAACGAGAGGAGGGAAGACAAGACAGCAAACAGCACTGCGAAGAAAGGAGAACTTGACAAACAAGGGGAAGACAACATCAAGGTGAAGACGAGAGGGCTGGTTCGGTGGAAGATTATTGTTTCTCAGTGTTTCGAATGTTGCTTGTCATTGCAGGCTGAATACCTGACCTGCATATCCAGTGTGAGGCTATATGGCCTCAAGTTGTTTTTGATATAAACAACAAAGACCCAAATACACTCACTGACATACGCCACAGAACAAAGTTTGAGAATATGCTGTATCCAGTAGTCATAGCTGTGGCTAACAAATATTTGCTTGGTATATAGTGGCTGTAATGGCTGCCTGGGCAAAGTAAGTCACTCTCCCTTCGTGTGTGTGTGTGTGTGTGTGTGTGTGTGTGTGTGTGTGTGTGTGTGTGTGTGTGTGTGTGTGTGTGTGTCTGTGTGTGTGTGTGTGTGTGTGTGTGTGTGTGTGTGTGTGTGTGCGCGTGCGTGCGTGCGTGCGTGCGTGTGTGTGTGAGTCAGTCCCAACCCATTTTAGTATTTTGTGTAAAGCTGTTTTAAGTCATGATCAAAAATATTACACCACTTTTTTCCCCCTCAACTCTTCAGGGAAAAGGAGGCTTACATTTTCTAGTTGGATTAAGTCACATTCCTCCTTTATATATTCTAAGTCAATTTTTCACTTATAAAAACACACAAAAAATGCTTTAATCTTAGTCCCCTTTTAGTGCACCAGAACTGTGGAAATTCAGTTTATTGTTTTGTTTTTCCCCCATGCTTTTCCCTTAAAAATTTAGTCTTGTCTTAGTCATCAATAAATTAAGAGACAAAGTCCTTGTCAAGATTTTACATGGACCCCGAAGGGTCATGGTGGGAAGTTGTTTTCTAAACTACTTTTGCATTCCTATGCAATATTTTGTATTACTTCAAAATATGTTCTTTCATCCCTCAGATCCAAGGCTAAGCTGTATTATGATATACTATTATGTAATAGATCACTGATGGGTGTGACCACAGCAAAAGTGGGCGTCAGCTGATTATGTATATAGCATTGGGATTTCATAGCTTTGGCCACTGAGGTCGCTGTTGCCATGGCTTTGGTTGTCATGATTACGGCTGTGATACATATGGTCGTCATATAGGTGTAAAACTCTTTGTTGTTTGAACAGCAAGTTCAAATCCTGTGTGGCTTAACAATGCTTTCTTGGTTAATGTTAATAGGAGCAAGAGTAGTCAAAGTACAGCTACAGCGGCCATATCCAGCACCATCCCTGCGACCACAAATTAAGCTGTTGTCCAACCAATAACCACAGCTTCAACCACCACAGGGCCAGCCAATGCAGCTGTGCTCACAATATACTGTCTTTTAAAAGGAGTAACGAGTGATAAATGCATAATGTAAAGCGTCACATTATCACTCTTTTCTGCACAGTATTTGCACAGTATTTCCTAAACCTTAATGTTCCTATTCATCGGGGCAATGCAAAATGTAATGCAAGGGAGCGCAAAAAAATTGTTCCGAAAATAAATTGTTTAGATTAAAATTCTCACCGCGACCCTTCGGGGGCTCTGTAGTTTTAAATGACACCAAGTATGGGTATTTTTAGTTTAGACAAACTCAGGAAAACACCTTCCAGGTTAGAATCCACTAAAGAGAAATTAATTAGTATGAATGATTGCTAAGCTCTGATAATGATCCTTTCTTGCTCTGAGGGTGTCTTGTTTGTTGTGAAAGCAATTCCAAATATTAAAGTAACACAAACACCAATAAAACCTTCTCTGATTATTGTAGCGGTTTTCAGATGAAACATTCCCTCTCAGCAGGCTCACTGAGTGCATGTTTAAGACTCAATACAGACCCAGCCACAGGCAGTTTTGAATATTTTTGCCACGTCACCACGATAGCATCACAACCGTAGAAGACACAGTCACAAAATTTTAGTATTTAGTTGAAATCAAAATTAATGCAGAGTCTAGAAAATAGTGTGATCAGAACAAATAGGCTGGAATGTAGGACCTGTGATCTCATCCGCAAGATGGTCTCTAGTTATTAATGATATGATATGATTTCATAAGCAGCGCTGTATTCATCATTTTCAATCAGTGGATAAAACTGTAACCAGTGTTATCATTTTTAAAATGCTGTCTTTTTTGGCTCCTCTGTGGCATCCACTATGACTCTGTCTTTGTTATCAGTTTATGTTTCTGAGGCAGGGAACATTTTCTTGCTCTGTTGTTTCTAAATAAGAATCGCAGTCCATTTATCAGCCAGCCAGCAGTAGGACAGGATAGACTAGGTTTATAGCTTTGATAACTATAACAACTGAATTGGACTTGGGAAGTGTATACAAGTTTATAGGCAACAATCAAGCCAGAAAGCTTGTTGATTGTAGCTATAGTGCCTTTGGTGTGTGTGTGTGTGTGTGTGTGTGTGTGTGTGTGTGTGTGTGTGTGTGTGTGTGTGTGTGTGTGTGTGTGTGTGTGTGTGTGTGTGTGTGTGTGTGTGTGTGTGTGTGTGTGTGTGTGTGTGTGTGTGTGTGTGTGTGTGTGTGTGTGTGTGTGTGTGTGTGTGTCTGTGTCTGTGTCTGTGTCTGTGTCTGTGTCTGTGTCTGTGTCTGTGTCTGTGTCTGTGAGAGAGAGAGAGAGAGAGAGAGAGAGAGAGAGAGAGAGAGAGAGAGAGAGAGAGAGAGAGAGAGAGAGAGAGAGAGAGAGAGAGAGAGAGAGAGAGAGAGAGAGAGAGAGAGAGAGAGAGAGAGAGAGAGAGAGAGAGAGAGAGAGAGAGAGAGAGAGAGAGAGAGAGAGAGAGAGACAGAGAGAGAGAGACAGAGAGAGAGAGCCTTTGTACAAGAGCCTTTAAGTCTAATGATGGGGCAGATGACTTCTGATCATGAAAACATGCCATGAGGACTAATGGCTTTATGAACAGCTGGCACCAATGGGTGAGCTAACCTGACAGACTGGCAGACAAAAATGACAGCTATTTACCCAGGAGATAATAGGCAGACAGAGAGAAATAAGAGAGTAAATTAGTTGTGCTACGAAAGAAACAACTAATGACTGCCAAGAGGCAGGCAGAAAGGGAAGAGTGGGATTTGATAAGCAGACAGTTGGAGAGCAAGGAAACACACAGTCAATATGTTGCCCAGTGGAATCTCCTCTCTTGCTCCTCAATTAGAATCACCTTTTCTAACAACTGGTTAATCCTCCCAGCTATATCCATCCATTCCTTACCGTGAAGTTGATATATATAGCTTGGTCTCAAGAGGGATGGGATCATGTCAGCTGACAGATATAGTAAAACACTGGGACCATTTCTTCCAGACATTGACTGTGTGCAAAGGGCTCAAAGGAAAACAAGCAGACAGGCACAAGACAGATTAGGACACACAGAGAAGCGGGAGAGGGAGATGAGGAGAAGGACAGATATAGCGGGGTGGAAATAAATCAGACAAGAAAGTAGGAAAGACAGACATGGGGGCAGACAGAGGAAATCAGATGGGCCTGGACTAGACAGGGACCAGACAGGGTACTGCTAAGGGACTGGTTGGCAGACATGGGGGGGGCGATCCACCTGCTGAGGTCCTACGTGAAGGACATCTCCTCTGTGTGTATGTGTGTGTGCGTGTGTGTTTGTATTGATGTACTGTATCTTGTTTGGTTGTGTCCCCCGTTGTGTCTGTGTTGATGTTTGTTTATCTGTGCTTGTGGGTGTCTCACAATGTATCTTTGAGCTGTGTGTGTGTGTGTGTGTGTGTGTGTGTGTGTGTGTGTGTGTGTGTGTGTGTGTGTGTGTGTGTGTGTGTGTGTGTGTGTGTGTGTGTGTGTGTGTGTGTGTGTGTGTGTGTGTGTGTGTGTGTGTGTGTGTGTGTGTGTGTGTGTGTGTGTGTGTGTGTGTGTGTGTGTGTGTGTGTGTGTGTGTGTCTGTGTGTGTGTGTGTCTGTGTGTGTGTGTGTCTGTGCCTGTGCTTATCTGTGCAGCGTGAACTGAATATTTGTACACCAGATGCCAAACATACTATGTGTTAAGAAAACAACTATGCCAAGGAAATAAACACTGAAAGGTGCTTATACTTACATCTGTTTCACTCACTGACTTTAATGACCTTTCTCAGAGCAATGCATATGTTGTTTTACTTTCATTTTTGTAATCTCATTTTTGCACTCTTTTGCTACCCAAAATCCTAAACAGGCATACTTGTGTAACTTTTACTAAAATAATGAGCAGTAAAACTTTCATGATTATATCCAAGCATATGTTTTGCCATAATATGAGACAATAGAAAGCAGAAATAAAATCACAGCTACTTTCTTTCTTTGGTGAATTAAAGGGACCGCTCACCCCCTAATCCAAAAATACATATCTAAATTTATCAATCTAGAGATGCTCATACATCATATACAAATGTAAATGTTATTGTATTAGAGGGTTTGTGAAATTATTTTGTTATAATTGTATAGTTCTCAGGTTCTCAGTTTTGTATTCATACTTAAGTTAATGTAATACATTGTGCACATTTCCTCCTGGACAACCTATCAGGCCCACAAATCATTTCTTGCTGTGTCCAGTACCCAGGTTGTTTTTTAAAGTCAGTATAAGCACAGATAGCGATCCAGCATTTGGATCAGTGCATCACTTGCATTGGGAAAGTGTGTAACCAGTATCCAGAAGCTACCACTTTTATTCCATCACTGGTTAACCACGTTATGATCACAAAGTCATGCTTGAAGATGTGTGTAGTTCATCAAGTTGGAAAAGGAAAACCCCCTAAAGAAATTGCACTGGAATACAAAGTCAGTTCCCTGTAACTCCACAATAAGTCTATCGACAATCCACTACTGGGTTATTGTGAAACACCAATCTTGTCCCCAGACTCTGTTAGATGTGGAGTAATGTCAGGATGCCAGTGGCTCTGCTTAAGAAAGTCTCCAAGGAGGGTCTTTATTGACTCACCAGGAAGACTGTCAAATTTGGACTTTAATGGCCCTGCACACCCACAAACGTGTTTGGAGATATTTAGGCTGATTAGCCCTCAGGTTGAATTTGTACTGAAAATTACCCAAGGCCACCAAAATCCATGTAATAATCGCATGGATATGGAATAAAAGGTGCAGAAAGATGTCAGTCAAGTGAAGAATGTTTATTATCAGCCAATAAGTCGAAATCACAGCAGAAGTTTTTATTTACTTTCTCTTCACAATTGTTTTTCCACTTTTTAATTAAAAAAATTTAGTAATTTCTAAAAACAATTATCACATTACTAGTATAGGTACCCTTCTTATCACCCTGGTGATGACTGTAACTTAATTTGAACACAGCAAGCTTTTTTGGCAACTTGATGTCGTGACAGAGGCCCGAACGTGGATAGAAAAAAGTTTTGGGGGGCATTGGCCCTCATTTATCAAACGAACGTACGGCAGAAAACGTGCGTACGACCATTTCCACGCAAACTTCGGCATTTATCAATTTGGATGTGAGCAGGAGCTACAATCATATCTCACGTCAGGTCTGAGATCGTGTACGCAAATTTGAGCCTGTGTATTTGCGGTGCAGCACATTGTCTGGCTGAAAATGATTAACAAACCTCAGCTGTCATTAAGCATAAGGAGTCACATATTAAGAACAGATCAAAACGGATTCTTAAAACGAATAAAAAAAATAAAAATTGTGGTTGGAGAGATTGATTGTACTCATGTGCATCTGAAGGCACCATCCATGAATGATTACGCATTCATCAATCGCAAAAACTACCACTCGATAAATGTACAGGTGATTTGTGATGCCAAGCTATCGCTTTTAAACGTGGTGGCCAGGGGGACACACACGATTCTTTTATATTTCAAAACAGCTCGGCTCCAGCCCCCCGCGACCCCGACAGGGACAAGCGGTTGAAGATGAATGAATGAATGAATGAATGTGTTGGCGCGCGGCTGCAGGAAAGCACACTGCAGAGCCAAAGTTATCTCCTCGGTAAGTGGCTACCCTTGATAGATTGCATTAAATCAAACAAGGTATCAGATGATTAACATCTTGGTATGGTTCTTCTAGGCGACAAAGGTTATCCTCTAACGGAATACCTAATAACCCCGCTGGCAAACCCCGCTACAGAGCAGGAGCGCAGGTTCAACAGTGCGCACACACGCACACGGGTCACAGTAGAGCGCTGCTTCGGGTTGACTGCCTCCGTTATTCTTTTCCATACAGCGTTTTTATGGGCCCCTTTTATTCCACTCTTAACACCGCCAAAAAGCACATCTTTATTTTGCTCTATCTCGGATGTCAGGATGCCCATCTCTGTGTCAGAAAAGTTAATTTTCTAACCTGCGTTCTTCCTCTCCGTGTTTAAACCTTAGTGGTCGAGGCCTCCGAACCAGGAATATTTAAGGGCGTAACATGTTAATGACGATCGAATTCAGCCGCCGCATTTATCAAGATCCGCTCATTCATACGCTGAGATTGGTCAGATACGAATGTTTCATAAATCACACGTGAGTCCTGTCGTACGACCAATTCTGCGCTCAGATCTGCGCCCGTTTTCACGCAAGATTGATAAATGAGGGCCACTGTGAGTAATTTTACACATGTAGACATACAGTACCAGTCAAAGGTAAATAAGAAAAACATGTTCAAACTTTTGACTGGTACTGGTGATCTTGTGTTTTCTTCTTAAATCACCTGAAAACAACAGCAGTCTGCTACAGCTAAAACACACAGACCTCCTGTGAAACAACCATGTCCAGACACAATAGCTGTAATGTACAAATAATGTCCAGGTGTGTATTTAACTCACTATTTGTTGTTATGCTGCATTTTGCTGAACTTTCACTTCCCTTTGCATTGTGTATCAGGCACCCTCTCATCATCATCTCACCCTCAAAACAGCCTAATTGAGGTGAAATTCCAGTGCAAAATCATCCCATGGTCTTTTTCTGCACTTACATACATCAAATACGACATCCAGACAATTTTTGCTTTCTCGATGGCAGTTATTGGCTAACACTGATTAGCCTGGGGCATTACAGGCATTAGGACAGCTTTTTTAACCAGTAATATATACCACTAATAATACCAAACCTCTGCAGTAGCATAAGTATCCCTACAAATAAAACAAAGCATCAATGGGCTCCTTTCTTTTGAATTGCATTTGGTAATCGACGTGAATGGACTTTACTACGAGAGGAGCTGGTAACAGGGCCAGTTGGTGAGTCTTTCAAAACACTCTTTTAATAAACTATGGGTTCACTCACTACGTTGTTGGTGCTTCGTTTTATGACTAGGGACTCTTATCATGCTACTGCAGAGGTTTGGTGTTATTTTGAGCAATATTAGCGGTTAAAAAAAAATTGCCGTTTTAATGCCATTACCATGCTGCCCCAAGCTAATCAGTGTTAGCCACATCCAGCTGTTAGTGACTCTCCCAGATTTCTCCGTTAATAGTTCATACACGAAAATAACTGTCTTGATGGCTTTTTTGATGTATGTAAGTGCAGAAAAAGACCAAGGGATGATTTTACAACAGAATTACACTTTTAGTTTCAAAGTTTAACTCATATTGGTAATTCACGTTGATTACCAAATGCAGTTCAAAAGTTTTATGTGTAGGCATACTTATCAAGTTTATCTATTATATGAGATAAACTTAGGTTTTGGCCAATAATAAGATAAAATAAGATACAATAAGATATTTCTTTATTACTCCCACAGAGGGGAAATTTCTTATTCACAGCAGCAAAGTGGATAGCAGACATATAGAAAGCATCAATAAGAAACAATGAATTGTAGAAAAAATATATAAAAAATATGAACAATATAGGCATAAGGAAATATAAAATATAAGAATAACAGGACTTTTGAAATATTTTTAAATTTACAAATTTACACTAAGGCACGGAGGAAAAATAAAAGTATTGCTTTGCATATATGTCGTTATTTATAATTTTTGTTTTTGGATTGTGTGGTCTACTGGGAGCAGTGCTGGTTATACAGTCTGACAGCTGCGATAGAGACCTGCGATAATGCTCCGTCACACACTTTGGGTGACGCAGCCTGTCGCTGAAGGAGCTCTCCAGTGCTGTTAAAGTTTCCTGCAGGGGTTGGGAGTCATTATATATCATGGTTGACAGCTTTGCCATCCTCCTCCTCTCTCTCATCGCCTCCACAGAGTCGAGGGGGCTTCCCAGGTCAAGTCTCTTCCTGTCAGCCGCAGAGATTCTGCTTCCCCAGCAGACCACTCCATGGAAAATGGCAGATGCCACCACAGTGTCATAAAAGGTCTTCAGGAGTGCCCCCGGCACCCCAAAAGACCGCAGTCTCCTGAGCAGATAGTCTGCTCTGGCCTTTATTGTAAAGTGCTGTTGTGTTGTGTGTCCAGTCCAGTTTATTGTTCAGGTGAACACCCAGGTACTATAAGATGTCACCACCTCGATGTCACCGGAGTTGGGGGGGACTGTGTTTGCCTGCCGAAATCCACCACCAGTTTTTTTTTTCCCGCGTTGATATGGAGGCAGTTCCGCTGGCACCAGTCCACAAAGTCCTGCATCAGTCCTCTGTACTCCCTTTCGTCCCCCTGTGTAATGAGGAAAAAAATCAAAACATTTTTCACATTGCCTTTCATCAATCCATCATCTTCATCAGCTTGTCCCTAACAGGGCCGCGAGGCATCAGGCATGAGGCGGGGTACACCCTGGACAGGACACCAGTCTATCACAGGGCACATGGAGACAAACAGAGACAGACAGCCATTCACACTCACATTCACACCTACGGGCAATTTAGAGTCATCAATTAACCTAACACATGCAGGTCTTTGGACTGTAGGAGGAAGCTGGAGAACCTGAAGAAAACCACGCAGACATGGGGAGAACATGCAAACTCCTTTTGATTTAGCTCCACCTACCCTCTCTGGCAGATAAACCACTTCTTAGTGATGGATAACTTGTCACTAATTGTGTGGTGCTTGTGACTTTTTCTATGGCCACAGACACCCAGTTTGTAAAATTGCAAATGCAAGGGCTTTTATCAATGGGCCATAGGCTCACCCACCTTTGTATTATCTCATTAGGCGATAGTGACAACGCAAAGTCCAATGTCTCCTTTCACCGGGTATAATCTCCATCACTGCCATATGACTCAGTGCTGGTCTGTCTCCTTTGTCGTCGCCCTGATTTTCCTCTGCATATATCTTCTCCAACTCATCCTTTGTCTTCTTCACAGTCTTTCCTTCTATCTCTGTCTCAGACACATACAAACAAGGCCTAGTTACAACCTAGTCAGCATTTATCTGTTTCTCTGCTTTCTTTAATGCTCCGTCTTACACATTCACGCACATAGCACAGGTCTTCCCCTTAAACACCATTCATTATGATGGTAAAAAGATATCGACCATCTGGGGCCTGTTTTGCGGCATCCTTTAAAAACTAGTGGACACAACACTTATTCTTTTATCATGTCATCAGAGATCAAATAAATTTATGTTTTGCCAGTGATATTCTACATCTTTGTTATTTTCAACAAACCCCATAAAAAGATAAAAACCAACGATGAATTGTTGAACTGATGGAGCCAAAGCTTGCACTACTTACTCCTGTTTGAGTTAACTACAGCAACTAGCTGTTTCAGAAAGTTACTGAGCGTATGTGTGACCTATTTATGTCTTTCAATGGCATTTAAAAAATATATATTTTAAGGGCTTTGTATTGCCTTTATTAGAGCAGCTGGAGAATGGAAGAACATGGGGGAGAGAGGATGCAGTAAAGGACCAGATTCCAACCAGGTTCACTGCCAAGGACTTGGCGCTCTACCTCGTGAGCTAGAGATCGCCCCTCAATGAGGTGTGATGACAGTAAAAGAAATATAGAATAACTTAAACCATAACGTTATCTGGTGAGTTTCTATCAATTAAATGAACCATTTCACTTACCAGTAATGTATGAGCCAGTAGCATCTGTTTTTCATGCCTGTCTTCTAGAAAAAACTGCCATTAAGCACAAAGTAAATGCAGTTTCTAATCGTGGCTTTTCTAGGGTGTTTGCACATTGTAAGTGTACACAGGCACTGCAAAGTAGAAACAATATTTTTCCTCAAAATTCCATATGTACTGTATCTACTAGGAGCAAGACCTTGTTTGTATTTTTCACTCTACAAGTCCCATACCTAAATGTGCTATAGATGATTGGTCTGCCTGCTGTTGTGTTCTGTTCCTAGAAACCTACTGGGAGGTGTTGGCGAACATGCCTGAGATGCAATGCTTCAGTCTCTCTCTCTGTGTGTCTGTTAGTGTTTCTCTGTGTGTGCCTTTGAGTGTGTGTGTTTCTCAGTATGACCATGTCAAAGACAGCGGTGATTGATGTGCTACCTGACTAGCTTGATTAATTACACTCCAGGTCGAAGTCAGGAGGCATACTCTGGCAGTATATACTGTATTTATATTTACACACACACACACACACACACACACACACACACACACACACACACACACACACACACACACACACACACACACACACACACACACACACACACACACAAAACACAAACAAACATAAAAATACATGACAATTCAACCACAGGCAGGCCTGCACATATGACATAGACATAGAAGATGCTTACTCCACTACACATGCAGTACAAACAAACATTAACATATTGCATTCCCTCATGCATGTTACCACCAATGTACAGAAATACTCAGTCCTCTTTTGGTCCACTGAAAAACAAATATGTTTGTTTTTCAGTGGAAAACAAATATGTTTTTCAGTGTTTTGACATCAGATCTCTCTATAGTGGCTTTCCGCACTGACTTTTCGCACTTTTCTACCATGTGTTATCTGAAAGATCTGAGATGAGGCCGTCCTTTTCCTTAGTTTTATTTTAATAGAGCATTATCACACAGAATAACATTACACATATTCAATGTAAAGTTGAATTTACCCTCATTGATGAAAACAGTAGGGATGAGCGAGTACAGCATTATCTGTATCTGTATCCATTTACCATATGAATTATCTGTATTCGTTTACGTACTCGGAGTGGGCGGTGGCTAATCCGGAAGGTTTCTTTTTTTAATTCTCTTTTTATTCAGAAAGGCAGACCTCCATCACATACATCACTTCTCACATACATTGACTCAGTTTGTCAAAGATACAATGATGTTGTACAAACTGCCCTTCTGAAACTTTCTCCCATGGGCCCTAACTGTTCCAGGTGGAAGCACACAAAAACAACAAAACCGGGGAGCGCACCCCTACATGTAATCATTATATCATACATAATAGAGGAGGGTAGGTTCACACAAAGCACAAGTATAGTCAGATAAAGTCAGTTCTGATTGGTTCCATTTGGTGTGTGTGTGTGTGTGTGTGTGTGTGTGTGTGTGTGTGTGTGTGTGTGTGTGTGTGTGTGTGTGTGTGTGTGTGTGTGTGTGTGTGTGTGTGTGTGTGTGTGTGTGTGTGTGTGTGTGTGTGTGTGTGTGTGTGTGTGTGTGTGTGTGTGTGGCTTAATACATTTGTAATACTGTTACCGCTACTACCTTTATTTTGTATGAAATACAGCAAGAAAGTGTGTGTAAAATAAAAAAAAACTGGTCAGAGCCAGGTTAAAAGAAGAAAAAGAAAAGAAAATCTCCATCAGGCAGAGAAGCAACGTGATTCTACTAAGTAAAAACAAACCTGAAGCTGAAGAAAGCGTAAAAGTTAACGGAAAAGACCTGTGAACCTGAGTGACAGAGGAAGAAACAGAGAGCTGCTCTGTGTGTGAGTGAGAGCGAGATACAGCAACACGATCTGCATGTGCTTAGGGGAGGGGCGCTGTGACACACAGTTCGCTACTCTATGAGGATTTTCATTCAATCCAAGCATGAATATTGACGCGTCTCACTCATGTATTACTCAGACTCGGTAAAAGTGCTTTATACGTACCGGATACTTCAGTTTCAGTCGAGTATCCGGCTCATCTCTAGAAAATAGTTTAATAATTTACTAAACCCTACACCCTTTAAACACAGCACTAAAACCTGATATTATAGCACCTAACCCAGTTTCATTCAGTGTTGTTTTTTCCTCAGTTTGGTGGTTTGCTTTCCTCCAGCTCCGCTCCTCATCATTGGCAACAGCTATCAGCGATCAGCTATTCTAAGTGATAAATAGGCTTCAATTAAGACCCTGCTTTGTAGACTACAATGTGTCATCTGTGCCTAGGTCGCCTTAACATTTATTCAATAAGAATTCAGCAGTGAGCAAGAGAGAGGGAGGAAAGACAAATGGATCCCAAAGATTCCAGGTCATGATCGTCTGCTATCTGGAAAAGAGCTCCCCCGATGGTTATTGCATTGGCGTCACGACAGCGGTTTAGTATCAGTGTTGTATTCATCAAAACAGGCTTGAAGGCAGCTCAGTGTTATTAGGTTATTTCTTGGCTAACTAATGACTGTTATTCTTTACGACAGGAGATTCACTCTGTGTCTGGGTTTTCTCAGTAAACAACCTCAGGCCCGTTCCAATATGAGAGTTGTGCATTTTCTGTCAACCGTTTATGAACGGGAGAAAGCAAATTACGACATTTAACTTGAGATTAGATGCTTGTGTTAGTGGCAAATAAACCTCTCAGTGTACACTTTAATTAGGTATTTGTGGAACTTTATCTGCAAAAAGAGGTTCGTTTGTTTGTTTGTTTGTTTGTTTGGAGTCTAAGATGAAGGTTGTGTTGGCGATGGATACAGAGCTGAGGACGGGGTTACCTGTATCTGCTTTGGCTTTAAAATGCTCATTACTGTGACTTGCAGCAAAGCAATGCAGGTCACCTTGGAGAGAATTGCTTTTCTGTAACATTTGATTAAGGACCCACTATGTCTGTGTCACTTTGAATACTATGAAACTCCGTATCAACTGACATTTGGGGAGAAAATTTGCTGTCATACATTGATGGTGTTGTAAATCTTGAAAGATAGAGGAGGGGAGCAGAGGGGACAATTTGTTTTTCCCAAGTGTGTGAGGTCCATGCTCACTATGGTCACAATCTGCTTTTGTTAGAGTGAAATGGTCTCATGTTTTAATTGGAGGAAGCATGGTTTACAAACTGAACTGGGGATGCAGACAGATTTATTCATATCCTTGGGGAATATAGGTGTCCGGAAGGTCCCACATTCAAAATTACTTAAAAGCCATTCAAGTCCTACAAACAAATAAACAAAGCAATCAAAATTTGCCAGTAAATCATACAAAGCCCCTAGTTGTTTTAATACAGAAACATTCTACATTTTGAATAGCTAATTCCAGTTGATTTTCAGGCATGTATGTGTATGTACGCATGTGAATGAGTATCCCTCTGGCAGATTCATAGATGAGGCTTTTGGTAGATTGTTTCCTGCAAAAGTAATGAATGATCTGTTCTGGGAAACAGGGACAAGTTGATCCTAGGGGAGATAAGGGGGGGGGGGGGGGCTTTGATAATAATAATATTAATAATATAATAATAATAATATTGCAATATCCCTCACTTGTTTTAGTCAGTACCAGCTGTTCTCAAAAGTGAAGAGGGATCTGAAACATTTATATGGATGAATAGGAGTAGTGTTAAAAGATCTGTGGCAGTGTACGTGTGTGTGTGTGTGCATAGACACACACTTGAAATATTATGCAGCCTGAGTTCCCCCTGCCCATCTGTTCTCTGCATGTTCCACTTGCATCTCAGCTTGGCTTGTTTTTGGTTTCATGTCCTCCCGCAGGCAGTCATTTAAAGACATGCATCCATGTGTCTCTGGCTCACCTCTGCTAGATCCACTCAGGGTGGTTCAGTCCTGTAAGTGAATTGACCTATGAGGTCCCCTGTGTGGGCGTATTTCCCAGAATGCTGCATTCGGAGGTAGTCTTAACTGGGCGTCTCATTATGGTAGAAAAGGGGACTCAAGGGAGGAAGACAGGTTTTTGGGGAGCAACATCCCTTCTGGCTGTGCTTCATAGAATTTTCTTGGCAGATACATTTGTGTTTTTTCGTAGTGTTTGTTTTCCTCTCCTCTCACTCTTGATTGCATTGTTCCATTACAATGAATGAAACTGTTGTGCTGAATACAAATGCAGCTTTTTAATCGAGTTGTGTCTCAAAGGTACAATTCACCTAATTTTGTCTGGTTTGTTAGGTAACCCTAAGGTCTGTGCTCAGTGTTAATTATCTGAAGTTCAACAAACAATTAAATACTTGTACGGCTGGTGTTGTATGTGTAGAAGAGTGCAATGTAAGGACAAGGCTTGAAAAAAAAGTGTGACCATCTTGGAGAGCCTTTCTATCCAAAGCACTTTTTATTAGTTTGAGAGGACACATTTGAATAGATGTTGCTTAAGTGGGAATCAGTGTGTCCACAGAGAAACATAAAATGTGAGTGATGTTTAAATATCTGCTATAAGTAGTAGCGGTCTAATTTTAGTTCGATATATGTTCAACCTTATAAGACTAAGCTGTCTTTCTTATGGGTACTATTTTTTATATATATATATATATATATAATTTTTTTTTTTTTTTTTTTTTTTTTTTACAGGTTGTTTATGTGTTTTATCTTACTCTTAGAAAGCAATGGGTATGAATATCTCATCTCATCTCATCTTCAACCGCTTATCCGGGGTCGGGTTGCGGGGTTAGCAGCTTTAGCAGGGGACCCCAAACTTCCCTTTCCCAGGCCACATTATCCAGCTCTAACTGGGGGATCCCGAGGCGTTCACAGGCCAGTGTGGAGATATAATCTCTCCACCTGGTCCTGGGTCTTACCCGAGGCCTCCTCCCGGCTGGACGTGCCTGGAACACCTCCCTAGGGAGGCGCCCAGGGAGCATCCTTACTAGATGCCCGAACCACCTCAACTGGCTCCTTTCAACGCAAAGGAGCAGCGGCTCTACTCCGAGTTCCTCACGGATGGCTGAACTTCTCAGCCTATCTCTAAGGGAGACTCCAGCCACCCTCCTGAGAAAACCCATTTCGGCCGCTTGTACCCGCGAACTCGTTCTTTCGGTCATGACCCAGCTTTCATGACGATAGGTGAGGGTAGGAACGAAGATTGACCGGTAGATCGAGAGCTTTGCCTTCCGGCTCAGCTCTCTTTTCGTCACAACAGTGCGGTAGGTATGAATATGAACATTGTATGTCACAATTGTCTTGGCCAAAATAATTGATATTCACAACATTATCCCAATAATCATCAAAATGTACTTAAAACTCTTCAAATGGCCCCAAAACACACTGGAATCACTTTACCTTACATTTTTTTAAGAAATGTGACACAGTAGGATATATGTCATTTTAATGTAAAACAAAAAATGTTAAATAAGGAAATTATAAATCATTAAAAATGTGAAAATGTAATAGTAAAGTATGTCATAAAAACTGCAGAGGACTGAACTTGATCAGTGAGAGCCTATTAAATGATCAAATTTTTTTTTTTTCTCGTGGTTGATACATACATACACAGCCATGTTAACTGCACATGTAACAACACTTTCACTTAATACGTCTTTGAACAGGCTACACCAAATGAAGATGATTTCTGTAAAATAAATTCTACTTGTGTTTTGCTCTAACTTGTCTAGCTCAATGTGCTGTAACCAAACCGACGTTACAGTTTGATAGGAAAAAAAACTGTAGTTAACTATCACTCGTGAGGATATTCACAATATCCATTATTATCCAGATAATGGAAATTCACCACAACTTTTTGTGAGTGTTTTTATCACAATAATAATGATTATTGTCACATTCCTTCTCTGTAGTGACCTATATTGTCTTTAAAGACAGGGCCAACCTGTCTTTGGATAAGTTTGACATTTAAATGTGATAGAAACAGGTTAAATAATACAGAGACCACATAGAAACACCAGCCAATACACATGCAGAGGGTTTATGGCTGCAAAAATAAATTCTATTTCACAGACACTGCAGTTTGCTGTTTAATTAGAGTAAACCAGTTCAATCTGTTCAGCTCCTCCAGATTGACACTGTTTATGACTTCTACAGAAAGAGGGGGAGAGATTTGGCCAACTCTTCAGTTCTATTTCATCTAACTCCTGCTCCGAGAATTTAAAAATGCACAGACAGCACTACTGTGAGGTACTATGCATGCAGAATACCTGTTGCCAATTGTTCATGTCTGCTTTCACTGTGGCACCAATTTAGCAACAAATTACTGTTAAAATATTATCAATATTTTGATAGCACACTTTTTTCACGTCTTCGTCATCTCAGAGGCAGGCATGCATAGAATTTTTTTCTGCAGGAGATAAGGTTATGTTTATAGAATCAGAATCAGGTTTATTGCCAAGTAATTTGAATTAAAAGGAATTTGATTTCACGGTGCTTACATGTAAACAGACATAAACATAAGCATAAAAATAAACCGAAGCATAATAAACTATTAACCATAAAAATAGAAAGTATATACACATATGTATTTACACAAGTAGTGCAGGAGGTAGTTTGCAATTAAAGTGTCCAGTGGTGTTGGTGCAGTGCATATTGTGAGTCATAGGTCCATAAGTTTTAGTCAGAGTCTTTAGCTGTGTTCCAAAGCCTGGTTGCAGAGGGGTAAAAAACGGTCCTTGCGGTGGGAGGTTTTGGTCCTGATAGACCACAGCCTTTGGCCGGAGGGGAGAGGTTCAAACAACCAGGGGTCAGCAGCTATTTTCCTAGCTCTCTTCAGGGTCCTGCAGGAGTAAAGATCCTGAAGAGAAGGGAGGTTATAGCCGATCACCCTTTCTGCAGAGCGAATGATACGCTGCAGTCTGCACCTGTCCTTGGCGGAGGCAGCCGCGTACCAGACAGTGATGGAGCAGGTGAGGATGGACTCAATGATGGCAGTGTAGAAGTGGACCAGCATTGTTTGTGGTAGGTTAAACTTCTTTAACTGCCTCAAGAAGTACGTCCTCTGCTGTGCCTTCTTGATGAGGGAGCTGATGTTCAGCTCCCACCTGAGGTCTGGGGTCATCATGGTGCCCAGGAAGCAGTAGGACTCCACAGTGTTCACTGGGGAGTCACGCAGGGGGTGTGGGAGGATGGGGCTGCGGTCTTCCTGAAGTCTACTATCATCTCCACTGTTTTGGAAGCATTGAGCTCCAGATTGTTCTCCCTGCACCAGGTCACCGGGTGGTCAATCTCCCACCTGTAGGCAGACTCATACCCACCAGAGATGAGTCCAATGAGGCTGGTGTCATCTGCAAACTTCAGGCAGTTGTTGGTGTACAGGGAGAAGAGCAGGGGAGAAAGAACGCAGCCTTGGGGGGAGCCAGTGCTGATCGTCCTGGTGTCCGAGGTGTGCTTTCCCAGCCTCAGCTTCTCCTACCTCCTGTCTGTCAGGAAGTCTATAATCCACTGGCAGGTGGAGGCCAGCACGTTGAGTAAGTTTTGAAAGCTTGTCCTGAAGGAGCTGAAGTTCCCAAAAAGGATCCTGACATAGGGTTCCAGGGAGTCGAGGTGCTGGAGGATAAAGTAGATGGCCAAGTTTTTAGAAACAAATACCTCCACCCTTTGTTTTGCCGGAGAGCCGTGTGTCACGGTCCGCGCGGTTAAGCTGGAATCCATCATGTTCCCACACAGCCATGTCTCTGTGAAGCACAGAACAGAGAATGAATAAAAGACAGAATCTGGAGTTCATTTTATTGCCCAGTGAGCGAACGTTTGGGAGAAATATTCTGGGTAACTGCGTGTGTCTTCCTCGTTGGCGAAGGCGCACAAGCGCACAAGCGCACCGGCTTGTTTTTTTACTGCGTCGCCGTGAGGCCACAAAGGTGAGCGCATCTTTGGCCAGAATATCCATTAAAAAAACTGTGAAGAAACTCGGGAAACAAACCAACAAATCGAGGTGGCCGTCCGCAGCGCCAATAATCTGAGGAGACATACAGTCAAATAAAATGTGCCTTAAAGATGCATACACATATTAGCTGATAAGATGCTGTTGTAATAGCCAAGGGAAAAATAGAGTGGTTGGTCCATAGTGATGAATGGTTTCTTGTTTCTTCATACAATCATTGCTGTTGGCCAGTCTGATGAACAGTGACAGAGGCCAGGGAGACGCATCTTGCTGAGACTATGATTCATCACAACCTTGACAGACATTCCCCCATCTGGTATTGAGCAAGTCGCAGGCCCCTAGTAAGTGTCTGACCATGCTGGGCACATGTGTCACCGAGAGGCAAACCAAAGTAAGATACATCATGATGAATGTAAAAAAGAAACCGACAGCAGGCAATATGCAATACATCCAGGTACCCATTTATTCTTCCAACCCAGTCTATATAATGTTTTGCTAGGTAACCACAATGGGGTTGTGAGTCTTATAATAATTGATAATCATCAGCAAAACCTTTAGTTTGGGCAGCTCTGTGTGTGTGTGTGTGTGTGTGTGTGTGTGTGTGTGTGTGTGTGTGTGTGTGTGTGTGTGTGTGTGTGTGTGTGTGTGTGTGTGTGTGTGTGTGTGTGTGTGTGTGTGTGTGTGTGTGTGTGTGTGTGTGTGTGTGTGTGTGTGTGTGTGTGTGTGTGTGTGTGTGTGTGTGTGTGTGTGTGTGTGTGTGTGTGTGTGTGTGTGTGCGTGCGTGCGTGCGTGCGTGTAGCTTAATACATTTGTAATACTGTTACCGCTACTACCTTTATTTTGTATGAAATACAGCAAGAAAGTGTGTGTAAAATAAAAAAAAACTGGTCAGAGCCAGGTTAAAAGAAGAAAAAGAAAAGAAAATCTCCATCAGGCAGAGAAGCAACGTGATTCTACTAAGCAGCATGTCTGAATGAACCCATGTTTACAGAAATCTGCTAGTATTGTACAAACCGAAGTAAAAACAAACCTGAAGCTGAAGAAAGCGTAAAAGTTAACGGAAAAGACCAGTGTGTGTCGTTGCAGACTCTTTTGAGTGTGGCAGGGTGCTATTGTTGCAGGCATACTGATTTTTTTCTACCCAGCTGCATTTATGACCTTTTTAGACAAACATGCCTCCAGCAGTGTGTCATGACCTCAGGAATATGATAGAAATAAAGGTTGTTTTTGATAGTATATAAAGGTTGTTTCAGGCCCTTCAATAGGTGGAGAAGGTTGCTCTGTATGTCCTAAACGTTGACTTGACACTTAAAAGACATAATGGCATAACATACTAAAGAATGCAGAACAGAAAACTGACTGACTGTGATTTGCTTAATTATTAGACTGAGTTGCTATGTGGTTTATTTAATCTTTCATTCATTCATGTTAGTAGTTTAGGTTGGCTGATGAAAAATTGTATTATGTTTGACATCATAATGTTTATTTGTTTAACTCGACTTACAGCAACCTGAGTAACTGTGATAACCTTCTTCTCGTAACTGAAGATTACAATCTCGAAGAGATCGTTTTTTCCCTCTTCTGCAGCACCTGTGGGAATAAGTGGTAATTACAGGTGTGTTTTTGGATCTCACTTCTTAGAGATCTAAAAAGTACACCACTTCACACACATGTGAGTTGAAGTACAAGTGGGAAGACCAACCACTGCTGGGTGATGTAAAACGTGTCACTAATTGTGTGCCACTGATTTTACCCCAAGAATGTTGCCACAGACACCCAGTTTATAATTCTGCAAATACAAGAGCTTTAATCAGTGAGCCACTGGCTCCATCACCATTCAATAGTGACTTAACAGATTACAAAAAAAGATCTGTAATGAGGCTAAACTGGAAAGGCAACCTGATTTATTTAAGTGCTTTTTCACCAGCTTTTAGCAGCTTGTAGCATTGATACCTGGTTTTAACATTTGTCTTGGAAGATCTGATCACAAGAGGACAGCTCTAAGTACAGGTGTGAATGCACTTGAGACACAGTGAGGTTGCATCGAGATCCAATCGCTCAGACCACATTCGGAGGTGCTCTGGCATCATTCTTTTAGCAGTGTGTACACCAATTTGTCCTGGGCCACATCAAATGATTGCCTACTCAACTGATGTTCTCTGCGTAAGCAAAAGCACATACTCATTATCTGGCTTTGTCCACGATGTCTAAAAATTACAAAAATTCCATAGATATATATTACGATTCATTCAAAACAAGTCCAGCCAGTCTTTAACTGCCTCAAGAAGTACGTCCTCTGCTGTGCCTTCTTGATGAGGGAGCTGATGTTCAGCTCCCACCTGAGGTCCGGGGTCATCATGGTGCCCAGGAAGCGGTAGGACTCCACAGTGTTCACTGGGGAGTCACGCAGGGGGTGTGGGAGGATGGGGCTGCGGTCTTCCTGAAGTCTACTATCATCTCCACTGTTTTGGAAGCATTGAGCTCCAGATTGTTCTCCCTGCACCAGGTCACCGGGTGGTCAAGCAAAAGCACATACTCATTATCTGGCTTTGTCCACGATGTCTAAAAATTACAAAAATTCCATAGATATATATTACGATTCATTCAAAACAATAAGTCCAGGCATTAAAACAAATCCAGGTTATACAAGTGTCCTCATTACCTGTATCTTTGTTGATGTAGATACGTTTTTTCAATCAAAGGAAAACACCTTTTCGTTTCATTTTTAAAAAAATCAAAAGTTTTGTCCTTATCTTTTATGTCCACAATTACAATAATTGATATGTCTATTTCAATCCAAATCTTTTTCTAGCATTCACGGATGGGTGTGGATAAAAGGTAACGTTGTATTTAAAGCAAACAAGCAGTTTCACAAAGCAGTCTTTCAACGAGAAGAAACACTCTCTTTGCTGTAACATGCTCTTTGAAAGCTCATGTTAGCAAAAATCTGGACTCAGCAAAGCTGTCAAATGCTTCCACGTGGGCTGATGCCCTACTTGTTTCTGATGCTTCTATGAAAATGAAAAAATGCTAAGAAGTGAAGGTATCATATCTTAAGGCAACTATAAGTGTGTGTGTTTGCATGTATGTACATAGATACATTACTGAAGTGATGCTCCATTTTATTTTGTGACTAACCTCCACCATACGCCAAAGATTCTGACTCCCACTCTTTGTAAGGCTGAACATCACTTAAAGCCATCAAGCTGTATTCATGACTGTATTTATTAGCCTCTCACTTCATGTTGTACCACTCATTCTCCCATCCACATTAATTCATTGCACTTATTCTAATTGATTTGCCATCATGAAAAATGCCAAATGGCTGTGGTGAAGGGACATTTGAGTCACCTCACGTGTGTAAGGCCTCAAATGAATGAATGACATTTGTATGGATCAGTTGGTTATTTATAGAGGACATTGGCAGGTGTCTTAAAAATGTTTTTTGACATGAAAAAGGCAGTGCTGGCAACAGCTTTGAGAGAAGGGGCTGAGGCATGCAGCAATGCATATCTAAGTATTGGGGGAGGAGAGGATAGTGGTGCTGGATAACTCCCACTTCAGACAGCCTCCTCAGTGCAATTTATTTCTAAGTTTGATTCAGTCTAGCGAGATCCAGGAAGGCCATTTAGCTGGTGCCAGATACACATTCCCTTCCCCTACAGCCTGCCCATTAATCTAGATTTCTTTGAAATTTATTTGTTGGTGTCCCGATTTTTAGAGACCACTTGTTAACAAGACATTTGCCCCTCCTTTCCTTGGTGGAAAATGGCATTGCCACAAAAGCATGGGCTTCTCATGTCAAAAAAAAGAGGAACAACATGAACAGTCTTATCTTTCAAACACAGATGCATGCAGACTCTTATCGTTGAGTATCACACTTTGGCACTTGGTCACAGATCAGCCCAGTTTAGCTGGGATTTTCCTCTTTTTATTACTACAGATTTCATCTGTAAAGCAATGCAGCCAGGCAGTCCGGCAAGCCATTTAGGATGGCCATTTTGCCAAGCTACTTACTATGACGCCATACAGCTATCAAGTAAATTACTTTGACGGTCAGCCAGTCATACCATCCTGCTGGGAATGTTTTGGTTTGCCAGGTGTTGCTATCTGTTTTACTGAGACGAGATGTTGTACAGTGTGTTACTATTGCTGTCAGTTTTTCAAAGAAAACTTTTACTAGTGTGAGTAAAAGTTATTTGTTCAATTTTATTGAAACTCCCAAAATATTTCTAGAATTTACTTTGTTCCATTAATTCATGTTGTCTCTGCTGTCTGAGTGACAGGAGACTACAGATTGTTGTTATGGTAATGTTATTGGAAGGCAGTTGTGTTTTTAAAAGGCAACAAAAAGCCTCACCTTTGTTCCCAGTTCTTCCATCCATTTTATGTTTCCACAGCTTCTACACGTTACTTCTCATATGTTTTGTTGTCGTGATTGGCCATAGAGCACAAGTTTATTGATAGGTAAACAGGGTGTGCGAGTGACAGTGTTCTTTACAAACTCCGTTTCTGGGGTAAAAAAGACTTCCAGTTGTGCTTATTTGCTGAAAATGTAGTGTTATTATTACATTAAATGATACATTATTGAACAGAAATTAGAAATTACTGCCCTAGGGTTTATTCCAAGGGCAGGCATAGAGTCACAAGTTTACTGTTCACCAATAGATGGATAGGTGGATGGTTCCAACTACAGTTGGGCCATTTGATGATTTACACTACGGCCCTATGCTTTTTCTATATTTTACCAGTGCAGTTATTGCAAGATAGCTGTCCCTTAAAAATCTTTGACATAGATCTCTACGGACAATTTAATCAATTGGCAGGACAATATTGGAATTGTACATGATTTTTGCATAAAAGACTTGAAATTCTATTTATTTCATTGGAATTTATGCAGGTATTTAACCAAAAAAATAGGCATTCCCATCTGGCAGTGTAGTGAAATAAAACTGCATACTGGAATAGAGGATTTTTTTTTCTCCACATCCCACGCTTATTTCTTTTAGTAGGTGTGAATGAAAGTGGGTGAAGAGAGGTATGACATGTTGGCAGTGGATAAATGCAAGGAAATAAATACAGAGGTACAGATGGTGAAGAAAGATTATTGCGGTGCTTCCTCTGGATCTACCATCTCCCCTCACACTTCATGGATTCTGACACACTTATACATGTCATCATGCATGGCCTTACATGTATGTGATGCGTTTGGCACTGCTATTATACACACACACACACACACACACACACACACACACACACACACGCACACACACACACACACACACACACACAGGCCTTCATTAGCTGCTTTCATCATTGTTTACGCCGTGCAGAGGCAGGGATGCTCTACTGCTTTTCACACTAATCTGCCGCAGCAGTAGCATATGACTCCCTTTATTTTACTCCCCCCTTCATCCTCTTTCACACACACACAAACACACATACACACACACACACACACACACACACACACAAATAAACAAACTCACACTTTGTAGACTGTCTCTTTGCGTGTAGCATCATCCCAAGATCCCTCTCTTTTACCAGCTGGAAAGCACATATAGTACAAAAATACAAACAAGTGGGGCGGCTGATGGCACAGTGGTTAGAGCAGTCACCCCATGTAAAGCGGCTGATGGTCCTTGAGTCAGCGGCCGCAGGTTTGACTCCGACCTGCGGCCCTTTGCTGCATGTCTCCCCCGCTTTCTCTCTCTCACTCCATTACCTGTTTGTCCTATATAATAAAAGGCTTGAAAACTGACAAATAATAATCTTTAAAAAAATAATAATACAAACAAGTTACTGAAACAACACTTTGCATCCATTTCATTACTCACAGCAGAGGTGGCACACCAACACACTGACACACACTCAAGCAAAATGTCCTTAGTCCTGCCAACCTGTTTGTGGCAGATGGTGGTGGACTAACAGCTTCTGGCAACACTCTGATCTTGCTGCTAGGAAAGAACCAGATAAATGAGCAGGTGAAACTGTATGGAGAAAGAACAAGTTTCTGTGAAATGGAATTTAAAAAGCTGCCCACACAATAGAGGCCTATAACGTGAAAGACAGTTTTCTAACAAATGTTAATCAATGAAACAAAATAAATCCTTCAATTTTTTTTCTCTATAATATCAGAATTGTACTTCTGCTTTAAATTATAGCCAAAGTGTATTAAAATCATCTCTTTAACAAAACCAGAAAAGATTAGTTGGTTGATAGGGTGCAGTAGTCATTAATGAGACTCTCCTCCTTTTTTGTCCTCTTTTATGCACACCCACACTCCTTCTGTCATAACCAGTAGCACAAAAAAGGAATTGCATTGTCAGTGTTTTAAATAGTCAAACATTTCATATTAATGCATTGAGGAATGTCAGTGTTATATTTGTTATATTTATGAAGTCAATTTCTAAAGCCCTTGGATACATGCAAATATTGTACTGAAAATGACATTTTTGCATTTAGCTGGCGCACATGGCTGTGTGTGTCAACTGATTGTTGGTGGTGAGTGTTGTGCTGTTATCACTTCACGTTGGGATGAAGCCTTTCATCCAGAAAAAGACATGATGGTCACATACACTCTTTGGCATAATGTTATTTTAAATTTCCAGACGGATCATACATGGATTCTTTATTAAATTATGGTCACAGAAAGAGTAAGAGATGATGTTTGTGTATTGGCATAGAAGTGATTTAGAAAACCACCCTCCAGTTGAGTGGGATGATTCACTCATGGCCTTAATCCAAATATCTTTAGCTCTCTGACATCCTTACACAAATAACAGATGTTGAAGTCACCAGTGATGTTTGTCAACTTTCCAGCTTTTATCATCCTTTTCAGATCATCCAGGAAGATTGGTGGAGCATCTATATAAATTGATTATACCACTGTCTTGAGAATTGAGGAGAACTTTAATTTGAATTAAGAGTGTATTAATGTGAAGTGTCACACATTTTAAAGCAAAGTTAAGGTTGACCTTATGAAATGGAGTTGTTGATGGAGACAAGTGATCTTTATTTGTTTATACAAAGGCCAGCTACAAAGCCACAATAATAGTTTGTATGTACTTTCAATAAGGATAAAACAACACATCATTAAAAGTCAGGCTAATGTGTTCTTCTATGCTTTTGAAGAGTTGCCAAGTTCATGAACCAAGACCAACAGGCTTTTTTCATATGATCACATACAGGGATTCATTTACTCAACTTTTGTATTCAGCAATAAATCACCATCGCATTTAGTCAGTATAAAATATGCATAGGTTCTTATACTGTAGGTACAGCAGCTCGTCTGAAGGTTAGAGTAGGTTGTTTGAACGCAAAGACAATCTGGTCAGGACACATCACTTATGCTCTCTCCACCTAAAGCAACTGGTACTTAGTTGCCCTTGGGCAAGGCAATTAGCTCTAAATTTCCTCAGTGGAGACATTTACTAGCCAGCAAAATAAGATTGTAGTTCATAGCCTACAGTAGACATGAATGTGTTGAACTTGATGTATCTGAAGTAAGTACTGCAAAGTAATTCAGTTCAGTTCACAGAAGTTATTTCAGTACACTCTAACATGAGCAACAGCAAGTCATATTGCAGCAATCTTGCACACAGTGGCAACAAAACAGGCAGGAATGTCAGCTTTATGGTTGGCTGCCACCTGCCTTGACCAGTTAGGGGAATAGAAAGAGAGACTAGTAAGTAAACTTTATTTACATTGTACTTTTCAAAACAGTAGTTACAAATTGCTTCACATAAAGCTGAAGATAAGGACAGGGGGAATGTATAAACCACACAGTCTATGGTATAAACACAAGCTCATAAAGTGTAAAGTACAAACCACAAACTAGAAAATTATAACATAATTTTAAAAAAACGAAAAGTTTAAAAAGGTGATTCCTAAAAATACAATATGCACTGATTTGGCTTCTCTGAGTATTCGCTGGGTTGCAAGTTCATGAAAAGCAATCATTTATTCTACTTCCAACACTTGTACATGCAATGTACACACCTGTCATCTTATCTCCACTGTCATAATTAAGACATACATGCTGTAAATATCCAGAGTTACTGTCCGTAGCCACTGTACTCATTATACCAACAAGCCCTTTGCATTAACCTATTTAACACATTGATAAGATTCAGAAAGAGGATGCAGAGCTAAAATTGTGCTGAGCTAAGTTATTCATACTGTGGATTTGGGCATTTTGCCATAAAGTAATTAGTAGAAGAAGCAGTAGTGTTTTTTTCTCGTTTTAAAATTTACAATATTTGAGAAATACTTAACACCATTAACTATGCTGTTGGATGCTTATTGAGGCACCTCTTTTCGATGGAACATTCATGTTCCGGCGTTCTGTCCTCATTCCAGGCATGATGACATAATGCATCAAAGAACAAATGATTGGTTGTGACTTTTAGGGCTGGGTGATTAATCAAATTTTTTCCTTTACCAAAATGTTGAATATATGTTTAAAAGTTTTTAGTATGTTGTGGAAATAAACTTCAACATATTTGATCTGATCTATTATTATATATACATATATATATGTATATATATATATGTGTGTGTGTGTATATATATACACACACACATATATATATATACATACATAGTAGACACGGGTCGAGGCTTGCTCCTGCAACTTTTGATAAATTCCCATTTCAGGACCCCAAAAGTCACTACAAATAGTAATATTTGTCTCGTTTGATGGACACACCACTGAAATATGTTGACGTATGCGACCTTACTGTAAAAGAACAAATGAAGGTTAGCACCGCAGACAAGGCAGGGGGCGAGATTAGCATGGCGGGATTAGCATTTGTAGCAAACTACAAATCAACACCAAGTCTGCGATAATGCAACAAAATCAGAAATTAAAATGTGGACTTCTGAACATCAGATCTCTGTCATCTAAAGCTTTATTAATAAATGATCTGATATCAGATAACCATATTGATTTATTCTGTCTGACTGAAACCTGGCTGTCATAAAGAATATGTTAGCCTAAATGAATCCACTCCTCCCAGTCATATTAATACTCATATTCCTTTAGGCAGTGGCCGAGGAGGAGGTGTTGCAGCTATTCATGACTCAGCTCTATTGATCAACCCTAAACCTAAACTTAATTATAATTCATTTGAAAGTCTTGTTCTTTGTCTTTCACATTCAACCCGGAAAACTTCGCAGCCAATTATACTTGTTATAGTGTACCATGCTCCTGGTCCGTACTCTGAATTTCTGTCTGAATTCTCAGAGTTTCTGTCAAATTTAGTCCTTAAATCTTTTAATATTCATGTGGACGTTGTTAATAATAGCCTTAGTATTGCGATTATCGCTCTATTAGATTTAATTGGTTTTAGTCACAGTGTACATAAACCTACTCACTGTTTTAATCACATCCTTGACCTTGTTTTGGCTTATGGTGTGGAAATCAAAGACTTCATAGTCATTCATAACCCTTTCCACAGAATCCTATTTTATCAGACCATTATTAAATAACTTTTGAATTCGTATTACAGGACTACTCACCTCTGGGTAAAAGTTTCTACACTAGATGTTTATCTGATAGTGCTGTAACTAAATTTAAGGAAGCAATTCCATCTGCATTTAATTTAATGCCTTATCCTAATATTCAAGATTCCTGTACTAACGTTAGTTTCTCTGAAATTGATCACCTTGTTGACAGTGTTGCAGGCTCACTACGAACAACACTCAACTCTGTTGCTCCGTTAAAAAAGAAGATAATGAAACAGAGGAAGTTAGCTCCATGGTATAACTCACAAACCCGGGAATTAAAACAAATATAGCGAAACTTGGAAAGTTACTGGTTTTCCACTAAATTGGAGGAATCTCGCTTAGTTTGGCATGAAAGTCTAAAAACATATATGAAGGCCCTCCGTAATGCCAGAGCAGCCTATTACTCATCTTTAATAGAGGAGAATAAGAACAATCCTAGATTTCTTTTCAGCACTGTAGCCAGGCTGACAGAGAGCCACAGCTCTACTGAGCCATGTATTCCTATAACCCTCAGTAGTAACGACTTCATGACCTTCTTCAATGACAAAATTATAACTATTAGAGACAAGATCAACTCACCTGGCACCAATTTTTCTTTAAACCCAGGAACCTTAGAAACAACTGTACGACCTGATATATTCTTGGACTGCTTTTCTACAGTTGACCGTAACAAATTAACCCCTACTATTTCGGCATCAAAGTCTACTACTTGTCTCCTAGACTCCTTTCCAACTAGGTTACTTAAATAAGTGTTACCTTTAGTTAGCACTCCTGTATTAGATATGATTAACATGTCTTTATCAGCAGGTTATGTACCACAGTCTTTTAAAGTAGCTCTAATTAAACCTCTTCTCAAAAAGCCCAGTCTTGATCCTGAGGTACTAGCTAACTATAGACCTATATCTAACCTTACTTTTCTCTGTAAGATCCTCAAGAAATTAGTCGCCAATCAGCTGTGTGACTTTTTACATAATAATGAGTTATTTATGGACTTCCAGTCAGGATTTAGAATGAATCATAGCACTCAGACAGCACTGGTAAAAAATTACTAACGACCTTCTAATAGCTTCAGACAAAGGACTTGTTTTACTAGATCATAGTGCTGCCTTCGACACTATTGACCATCGCATCCTGCTACGGAGACTCAGTTTGTACATGTTAACGACAAATCCTCCATGCACACTAAAGTCAGTCACGGAGTCCCACAGGGTTCTGTCCTTGGACCGATTCTGTTCACCTTATATATGCTTCCCTTAGGAAATATTATGAGAAAACATTCCATAACTTTTTATTGTTATGCTGATGATACACAATTATATTTGTCGATCAAACCAGAAGAAATCAATCAGTTAGATTTATTATTATTATTTTTGATCAAGAACAACAAGGACTGCATATTTTCACCTGCGTAATATTGCGTAAATTAGGAACATTGTGTCTCAGAAAGATGCTGAAAAACTAGTCCATGCATTTGTTACCTCTAGGCAGGACTACTGCAACTCCTTATTATCAGACTGCTCCGATAAGTCTGTTAAGAGTCTCCAGTTGGTCCAAAATGCTGCAGCTTGTGTACTAACTAAAACAAACCGAAGAGAACATATTTCTCTTGTTATTGGGACCTCAACTTCTGTGCTTGTCTGGGCTACACTTTAATCTTAATAGTCTTCTTCATTCCTCCTGCACGCATGGCCTGAGCAGTCCATTCCTCCTCCTTCTCATCAGCATCTTCCCCTAACTCCTCGAATTCACTCCCCCTCACTTGAATTGCCATCTTGATGACATCTTGAATTTACTTTCTTTTTCATTCTTCTTCCTCTATTCTTTTTGACATCTAAAAATACATGCATAACAAATGTGTCAAAATAGCGTAGCCATGATGATTTCAGAGGAATTCTTATTTTAAAAATACATAAAATGTAATTTAAGATGGCATTTTGGTCATTAATTAGATTAATTAAATCATCAAAATAGTCTGTGTATGTATTGATGTAGATTATATTACAAAATTGTAACATGACTGTTCAGGGATAAATCACCTTAAAATACCTACAGTATCAAATTTGATACACTAATTTTTAACACGATTTAACTGTAATATAAAGAATGAATTATTGAATAATTATGCATTGTTTCAATACAGAAGATATTTATCATGAAAACTGAGTCACAAAAATTGTTTTATTCTTAGTGTAAGTTCTTGAAAATGAGTAGATGTTTTCCTGCAAAAGGAATGTGGCTGATTTGATGACAGCAGCCATTTTGAAAAGGTCAAATAAAGCCCCTCCACTGACTGCATTGGAATGATAATCCACTAGGGAGCAGAGTACAGGTATCAGGTCGTATACAACAGGTTTTTAAGGAAAGTATTGATAATGTTGATAAAATGCAAACTATTCATATTTTGCCAAGAAATGTATATTACTTTATTGGAAAAATGAATCTTTGCAAACTTTTAAGGTTTTTTTGGATCTAGTGTCGCAATTTTTACCGCCAACTTTGGAAAAAATGTAACCGTGGCCATATTTTTAAGAACTTTTGGCTTCCATTGATTTTTTTGCGTGGAGTAATTTTCTAAAGGTCTACAACAATGATTATCCAATAATGCTATTATGTTATGATATCAAATTAATTATTTATTTGTATATATCATTTAGTTGATTTCATTTATTTTTGTTTGTTTTTGTTTTTATTATTAGGAAGAGTATTACTAGTATTATTGTTAGGATTGCTTTTCTTGTTTTTGTTTTGTTTTTCCGTGTATACATGGAGGCCTATGTATGCACACATGCATGTACGTATGGGTTCATTTTGGTGGAGGCAAGGGATATACTGACATTTTGTGTACACTGTGTTTGTTTGATAATCGTATACCCATCCCCAATAAAATGATGATGAAAAAAAAAAAAACTCAAACAGGCTCTTGACACAAATTTGGAACCCAATCCCCAGACTGCTCTTTTTGGGCTCCCTCCTTCTAAAAATCTGCCCATCACTACACAACGTGCCGTGGCCTTTACCACGCTGCTCGCCAGACGTAACATTCTCCTTAAATGGAAACATGTTTCTCCACCGACTCATAATAGTTGAACGTAAATTTTTTCATTGTCTAAGGATGGAGAAGTTAAGGTTTTCAAAGAAGGGATCTTTGACAGCATTCCACAAAACTTGGGACCCACTGCTGGCTTTTATTAGTAACGGTCTCACTGTTACTCCTGATGATGCTGAGGACACTTCCTAGTGCCTGGAAGGAAAGACTTCCAGGCGCCCACCCCCCATCCCCCTTTCCTTTTTTGTTGTTTTCCTCCTTCTCAAATTTATTTATTTATTTTTGCTATTAGTTTTAGTTTGTTTTTGTTTTTTTACTTTACCTATCTCCTTATGTTTAATGTTGTTCGGTTGCTTGGTTCGTTATTGTGACCGTGTCTGACATGGGTTGTTGAGAGGAATGGCAGGATTCATGTTGGTTGTTTTTTTTATTGTTTTTTTTTGTCTGTGTTCTTTTTCACTTTAAAGCAGACACACTGTACGGCTGCTATGCTTTTCTTGTGTACTTGTCTTGTGCAAAATCCAATAAAAAAATTGAAAAAAAAAAAGTTCTTTCATTGGATGATGAGTTGAAATGTGTGCCATTTACCATTCAAATACTGTCTATCCTCTCACCTTTTACATTTTGATTTACTAAACATATTTGTATTGCAACCAGAACGTCCCATTGTCATTGTCACCCCACATGTCGGTCTTATATCAGTACTTAGTGCAGTAGGCGCCGTCAGGCAGCCAATCAGTCAGCCAATCAGTCAGAGAGCCCTGCTGTTATGGTCATGTTCTGACATGTTGTTCTCTGACCCTTCCACTCTGGCTGCCCCAGCTTAGCCCTTATACATCAGTGATACTACACTAATACTGCTGGACATGGGGACTCGGCAGTAGCTCACACTGGGTGCACTGACGGGCTGAGTGGATGGCTTAAAGAAATGACCTGACTCTTATCTTTAAATGCTGCACTGTAGTGAAAATTTTGCTGGTAGCAGCACACAAGGGGATTCAGCAGTCTGTTGGACCAATTACTTTGTCTGTAAGTTCAGTTTTTCTTTAATATTTACACATAGCTTTTAACGGACTACATCCTTTTATATTTATGATGACACTGACAGACGCGCTCAGTGTGACTTTCAACAAAGGTGGAAGTTTTTATTATTCATGACTGTGTTTATGTGTGAGGACTAGACTGAAATTGGCACCAATTCCTGATTGGTCAGAACTGTAACACTAATTAGTTCCTGCGAGAATCACTACTGCCACTACCACTATTTGAACATCATTTGTTAATTTAATATTTTGCATTTTCAGTTTGTCGGCTGTTAGATTAAAAATGTCCTCACTTGTATTTGCTGGGTGATGACATTGATGATGTTTTTAGTGTCATGAGACTACATCATGGTCTTTTTATATATTTTAATTCCATTTAAATTAAGATGGAGTGATTAGAGTCATTATTATCAATACCAATAAGCAGTACCAGTATTAATTAAATCCTTACGATACCCAACACAGCGATGTGTGATACAGCCATCCTCATCTCAGTAAAAAACATCAATGTACAACAGAAGCAATCAATCATTGAGTTAAATCACTTTTTAATTGCATAGGTCTCTTGATCTCACTCACTATTATTATATTATATTATATATATATATATATATATATATATTATATATATTATATATTATTATATTATATAGTGGCTTTTCCTCGCATTTTATCCAAATGATGCGTTGTAAGAAACATCACACTCGGACAACATTTTGATTATTGTCAATTTAGTTGAATAAGGTTAGTGTGAAACTAGGTGCAAAGCGGCAGTGAGTGGGATCAAACTTACATTCAGCCGGTGCAACAGGCTGCACAACTCTTACATTCTGTCCATGTTACATATGATAGTCTTAATCTTTGTGCCATAATATAAACTCTATGAGTACTGGAATATATTGTTTGTAGCCTTAAAGCAATGATAAAGCTCTTTCACCAGCGGCCTGCAGGATTTATAAACATGGGTTTACTGTAGTGGTGAAGCTGCTTGCAATGACAGTTGCCCTCCCATAACAGGAGTCTTTGGAAAGATGCCTAGAACTCCTACTTTTAAATGTTAGGACGCGGCATGTTTCATTATAGAATTTCTTAGACAATCTTACTACTGTGCTTTGAGCTGTGTAATCCCTCTTTCTGTATCTCCCTTCTTCTGTTATCCATGTACTGTACGGACAGAAGTTGGCCGCCCACTCCCTTTAGAAACTGCTCTCAATAAATACTGGCTTCAGTGAGAGTGTACTGCAGGTATGCTTGACAATGTAGCATATCACTCCTTTGAACTAAAATAATATTTGTCACACTCCTTGGAGTTGCAGTAGTGAGACAGATACCAGATGACTAACCCGACTCAGACTCACAGTCGGTTAGCTCAGTTCACTTTAAAATTTAAACACAAAAAGCAGGAGGAGGTCTTTTCCCTACTGGCTATGCTATTGATGATGGGAGAGAAGAGCCTTAGTTCTGGTGCTTCGTCCTATGCAGCATGATTGAAGTTTCCTGTTTTATACCACAGACTCTGAGGTCATGGTTATTACACAGGGCCAGATCATTGACCCCCCATGATTAAAAGGCCGTTTTCACAGCATAATTTAACCTATTCAAGGCCTAGTATATGGAAAAAACCATTGTAGTATGTCTGTTTAGGTCATATCTCCAATTACAACACTGAGGGGGATGAATTATTTTTTTATTATTATTTTATTGGAGATTCAATTGTATTAATAATAGGGGAGGGGCATCTTGAGTGACAGGTAGCCGCTGGCCTTCACTTCTCCTCAGAGTTATACGTCAGCCAGATGGACGTATGTCCCTCTCTCCATCTTCACATACATACCCTTTTTTGGCAAGAGGAAATGAGGGGGAGTCAAAGTCTGAAGTCAAAGAGTGGATCAAGTTCAGAGAACAGAACCCGACGATTATGCTACGTCCATTTTTTATAGTCTATGGTCTTAACATTGGAAAGGTCATGGCTGGATCAGTACAATGAATTACAGATCAAGCATTGAACAAATCTGATTAGATACATCTTAATTCATAAAATAAAACCTCCCAGCTGTTCAATGAAAAACAGGTTTGTCATTCCTCAAATCCTCACCGAGCTGGGATAAGATGAATAGTGTCACCTCTGATGATGAATGAGACATTCAGGGTTTTTTTTATAATTGAAAATTGAAGAGAGACAAGTGTTGATACCATGCATGAATAAGATTTAGAGCAAAACTTAATTTTAATTTAAGAGCCAGTGAGTAATGCTGCTTGATTTGTTGCACCAGCTTACCTTAAGATACATTTAATTACTTAACTTGAGGATGGTAATTTTTTTTTCTTTTTTACAAGGGTTTTTGGCTTTCCTTAGTTCATAAGGATGGCTCGATGAGTGTCTTTTTCTCTCTCTGAAACAGCTAAGCTGTACATTTGTACGGATACACTTTGCTTAACCTAGACATCTAAAACATGATGCCACTGATCAGACTGTGAAACAAATATTCTACCAAAAGGAAGTAATGCATATTTAGAATTAATATATTGGGTGCCAGCCATGGTTAGACCAATGCGTACTCAAGCAGTACACAAGTGTCACACATACAACCTCAGAAAATTACACATATCATTTGTTGCATTTGTGCATATAAGTTGCATAAATTTTGCTTAATTGTTTGGGGATGTATTGAAAATCAAGTACTTTGCATGTATTGAAGTAAGCTATCTAATTTTCATAGTGAAAAGGGAGAAAGGAATTGCCAAATTGTCAGTGACACTAAACTATAGGTGCTTTATCCACTTTCTTAAGAGCAGAGTATAATTTAAAACAAAATAAATATATATACATAAGTGAAAAGTAAATATGCCTACATTTTTTTTCCTTAAGGATTAACTTGAAGTGTAATTCCGGCGTAAAATCATCCCATGGTCTTTTAATCACATGCATACATCAAATAAGCCATCAAGACAGTTTTTTTCATGTATAAACTATTAACTCCAGGAGAGTCGCTTCCAGTCCCTAACAGCCGGCCGGGGCTAACATTGATTAGCTTGGGGCAGTACGGTGAAGGCATTAAAGCGGCTTTTTTAAACACTAATATTGCTCAAAATAACACCACACCGCTGCAGTTGCATGCTAAGAGTCCCTATATATAAAACGAAGCACCAACAATGTAGTTGGCAAACCTGGAGTTTATTAAAGAGTGTTTTGAAAGACTTACCTATTGGCCCGGGAACCAGCTCCACTCGTTGTAAAGTCCTTTTAAGTCGACTACCAAATACAATCCAAAAACTTTGTGGTTTGTGGCAGTTTGGTGAAATATAAGTTAATAATGGATGTAAAAGGTTTGGAAAATTCCCAGACAGCGAAATTCCCCGCAGCGCCGAAATGTCATGTCAGGGGGTGGGGGCGTGTGTTGCTGGAAGGGGCTACAGGTAGAGGTAACATCAGACATAGCATCGGTCTCGAGCAATTTGCAGTGTGCCTGTGAGCCCATGGGCACCGAAAAAGAAAGTTTATGCTGTCAAGAGTTTTTTTTGCCGTGGCCTGGAATCATTGAATACCGCAACACGCTGTGTGACTTCCATGGAGGATTGCCCATCCCTCATCAACCGCACCATACTGGAAACTTTTTTTCCATGTCCCCAGAATAAATTGGAAGAGGCGACAGATTGCTAAATAAATCATCAATGGACTCCTTCCTTTTGGATTGCATTTGGAAATCAACTTCAATGGACTTTACTACGAGAGCAGCTGGTAACGGGGCCAGTAGGTAAGTCTTTCAAAACACTCTTTTAAACTCGGTGCTTTGTATCATGTGTAGGGACTCATATGCTACTGCAGAGGTTTGGTGTTATTTTGAGCAGTATTAGTTGTTAAGAAAGACGTTTGCCTTCGTCGTACTGCCCCGAGCTAATCATTGTTAGCCACGGCTGGTTGTTAGCGACTGTCCTGGATTTCTCCGTTAATAGTTTATACACAAAAAAAACTGTCTCGCTGGCTTATTTGATGTATGCAAGTGTCGAAAAAGACTCTTTAACAGCAAGCTGAAAAGCACTGTAACTGTCCTTTTTACCCAATAAATGTGCTATGTTTCACCTGCAACTGCAGTTGAGTTGTGCTGTAAACTTACACCCCACTATACACTTCTATATTACTGCAATGAGATGATAACTCGAACAACTAGAAGCAAGCTGGAGTTTTGTTGGTTTTAAGTAAAGTAATAACACTGATTCATTACCTCCAGCACCCCCAGTATAGTAAAGCTTTGGCAGCTTCAGTCTCAGTTGTGCAAGTTTTCTGTATGTGTCTGACCAAATGGACAGTGGTTAGATCCCTTGACCTCTTCCCGCCACCAATCAGCTTATTTGCTGGCTCCATTTTAAGTGTGGGAAGCAGATGAGACACACATATATTGTAACTGTATGTTGTAATTGCTCTAATGGACAGTCTAGGCTTTGTAGGAGTACTGCTAGACAACGCTTTTTTGCAGATAACAACTCTGAGTGCTAAGCCCTAATATTCAGTCAGTCAGTCAGTCAGTCAGTCAGTCAGTCAGTCACTTAACTAGAATTTCAGTTAAACCAATCAGATGCTCAGGATTTCTATATAAACATAATTTTAAATTAAAAAGAAAATATCATAATTAGACAACTGGTGTCACACTGACCCGCTACCATGAAGCAACTAAGGATGAAGAAGATGTATTTTCATCCAAATGATGATATAGGTAATGTGCCAATCTTAGAACCCATTGGCTTTTTTTGTCTGAGGAGGGATAATTTAGCCTCTGGGAGCTTCTGGGGACAATGGCCAATATTTCTAGGTTTCTGTTGTAGCCAGCAGATATCTGGATAATGGATATCTAGGCTAAAAGTTCCTCTTGCGCAAATCATTGTTTACAACCAGATCTAGGTCAAGATGACATTTCGATAGATATTTGCACATGAATGCAGATAAATAAATGAAAAAGCTAATAAAAAGTGGAATTGCCTCCAGAGGAGCCAGTGAGTTCCATGATTGCATTTTGGCCAATGTGTTCCACCTCTTTCGTTCTCCACCCGGGCTCTTCAACTGCATGCAACCACAGCCCGCTCTAGCGCTATTGGTCAATACTACTTGGATAATGTACAGAAACCAATGGCTTCTCATTCCAAACTCTAGTCCTGTTGCCTACAGATTCTGTGTTCACATGCAGATACAGTACATGTTTATAGAGATAACTTATGTGCCTACACTACTGTTCAAAAGTTTTAGGCAGGCGTGAAATGCTGTAAACTAAGAATGCTTTCAAGAATGGGAGTGTTAATAGTTTCTTTTCAATTATCAACACGCAGTGACTGAACAGAAGAGAAACCTAAATCAAATCAATATTTGGTGTGACCACCCTTTTGCCTTTAAAACAGCATCAATTCTTCTAGGTACATTTGCCTTCTGTCTTTTCATGTAATCCCAGACAGACTGGATGATGTTGAGATCAGGGCTCTGTGGGGGCCATACCGTCACTTCCAGAACTTATTGTTCTTCTTCTGCAAAAAAACTGCCTTCTGCTATCAGGCCAGAGACCCTGCTGCTATTTTTCCGTACCCCAGTTCCTATGTTTTCATGCATAGTTGAATTGCTTGTCTCAGCGTCAAAGGTTGGGCTTTTTGGCCACAACTCTTCTGAACTTTTCATGTACATCAGTGTGATGGCACCGCTGCACCATTAAATGCCTGTCATCCGACACAAAATTGACGACATCAACAAAATGATTAATCTGTAAAACACAGATAAAGTACTGCAGCAATGAAGACACGTTATGTTCGTCATTCAGATTGCATCTTAAGCTAAATTTCAAGAAGTAATTAAACATACAACTTTCTTTGAGTGTCAGTCTCTGTTTGTACAATAACAACTGTTATTAAATGTCCATAAGTCCAATTTTACATTTCTTCGCAAATTACATTCATAGTTATCACAACATCTGACAATTCTTTGTACTTAAATTTACATCCTAGTACACATTTTCACCTGTACATAAGTCAATCAGGGCTACTATAATAATAAAGTGAAAATTACAGCAATACTGTATTTAAAGCAGGCATAATCGAATCTGCATTTAGTATGGACACTGCTATCACTCATTGAGAAATAAAGAACATTTTCAAATGAAAAATTAATGTATCACATTTAAACTGCATATACTGTATTTTCATAACACTCTAATAAAAAAAAAAGTGTAACTGTATCATTAACTGTAAATTTAACAATATGTAGCATTCTGAAATGTACAGGGCTTGTAAAATTTTCCTTATTACACCTGCGACCTCTAAAACAATAACAATGTCGCCACTCTCTGACTTCACACACGCGCCCCACTCTCACATGCGTCCCCCTTACAGTAGAGAATGTCCCCAACTCTCAGTATACATTTAAATTAAACACACAGGGAAAAAAACATGTGCATCTAAAACAGAACCCATGTATACAGCCAACCAGGCCATGAGGCAGTTATTCAATAAACACAACTGTAAAGGGAAAACAACCTATGTAACCCACACAATAGCAAAAGCACAAACAGGTGCTGGAGTGTACACTGGTGTTTTATGCAAAAGCAACCTGCAACAGGAAAGAGTCCCATTCTCACATGACAAGAGCGTTTTAGCCAACTGATCAATATTTTTTCTATCAAACCTTTCTACCATACCATCACACTTTGGATTCCATATCTGATTCAAACTGCCTCCCCATATTTGTGTGCAGCGTCAAATGGCATACAGATTAACAAATTTAGTGAAATAGTCCTCAACAACCAAAACCGGTTGCCTTTAGAGGTGACAGCAACTCAAGTATGTCGGCAGTGACACGCTGGAAAGGTCTCTCCGGTCTCAAATATCTTTTAAATTCCGAAATAACGGATTTTGGGGTATATCTGATATCTGTGCTATTATTCCCTGTACCATATAGGGAGATTATGTGTTAAAGTAAACGTGTTAACACACTTAACCTCCATTCAGTCATCTGCTGGTAACTTTCAAAAATATGTTTATATGCTTGATTGAGTGTGTGAAAACAAAACAAACCTTCTGCTGACCTGTAATAAGTGTGTGGGCAATATTTTTGTAGTGTACACAAAGATCTCTAAAATCATAATGTAGAGTTTATGAACTTAGCTTTGAATATTTTAGGTCCTTGTGTTTATACTAATTATGACAAACTTTGTACAGCCTCTTTTGAGAGGTTGATATACAGTATACAGTAACGAGCTCTGTAAACTAAATAGTGATACTTGATATATCACTGCTGATGGTTACAGGTGCATGTGGTGAATAAATGATAATAATGCAACTGTAAACAGCAACGGAAATTCTACTTGTTGGCCTTGTTTGACAAATACTTTATGCAACCTAATCTGTTGAGTTATACCTACTTTTTGCAGATGTTTAAATTGACAGCTCTCAATTCTTGAAGGGCAGTCAGTGGCATTCAATGCATACAACACTTTTTCTCTACTTGCACCTAGTTTCATAATTATTGAGAGTCTAATACACAGAGTATTAGACATCTGGCCCCTGCTATTTTGATCTTTCCACAACCTTACAGCCTTAAAGAGGCCCTATGATGCAAGTTTTGAGGGATATATTTGCATCTACCTCTCTGTGTGTCCAAGTTTCTCTGGTATTTTATGTTTTGGGGAATATTTTGTGAGAACTGTATAGAGGCATCCCAGCCTACCATTTTTTTCTTTTTCAGTATTTAAAGTACAGCTCCTTTAAGCCATTTTCTCATGAACTCTGCACAATGTCAGGCAAATCAGGTGTGAAGAGATTGTCTGTGTCTGAGGCATTCCCCCTTACTCAAGGTACCCCTTTTGGTTTTGACGATTGGTATTAGAGTGTGCAGGAAACACACAGGACAGATTACACTGCGGTCGTGGAGCCAGTTTGTAATTCAGCATCAACCCTTACTGACAGAAGTTCCCGAAATCTCCTTTTTTCACATTTTAAGTGCCGTCTCTGTGCAAATCACATTTCTTCCTCACCCTTGGATGTTTTTCTTTCAGTTTCACACCAGCCACATGATAGAAACATCACCAACATGCCCACTCGCTGTGAATTCTCTGGACAATGAGCTGCTTTATTCCCACATGGGCTCAATAAGACATTACATGAGTTGACCCGATAAAGTCCATTCCCACTGATTCAAGCACTTGCATTCTCACATATAGCTTATAACTCCTCCAGGTAATGTCTACATCATTTCAGGCTTGCATTGCATGTGTTATAGCCTTTGCTATAGACTGGTTTCAGTACAAAATGAATTGACAATAAAAACAAGAAAACCACAGAATAACTTATTTTACATTAATCTGGCATGAGAACAGTTTTGTTAGCTGAATCTCAGGAGCCGTGCTGCAGACAGGACAGCTGGTTCTGACAGCTGTAGTGAAGTTCAGAGTCAATGTGGATTGGACGAATGGATGCTTCCATAGCGTTTATGCACCACTGACATGTCACTTTGAGAATGAATATCATGTAAAACTTTAATCAGGCATAATTTTTCCAAACTCACAAGTATGGTTTACATTTTATACTGCAACATTAACGATGTGTTTCTAGAAAAACTACATAAAGAGTAGAGAATAGCCTTTATCTTATCCGTATCACATATTTACTCCCTCGTCCTTTTTTTTCTAGGTACATTTTTCAACGTGTTTCATTACAGTACAGTGACTATCAGAGTGCTTGGACTCTGTCCCGTCTTCACTGTAATTATGTTTCTCATGCTCATCTCATTATGTAAGAAGTTGTAATTATTGAGAAATTTCCCGACAGCGCCTCGTGTGAAATAAAAGCAATATTTGTCCTGATTCTCATTAGGAGCAGTTGAGCACCATCACACAATAATAAATGACAGAAGAGAAAACACACAGTTAGAGTGATGGTCTGTTGGGAAAGTGATGACATTCAGTAATTTCATCTTCATCTTCATCTATATTTAGGTGCTGTGCTGCAACACACAGACGTCACAAGAAAACTAAGGAGGCCGCTGGGATGTGGGTGTTCACATGATGTGTATGCGTTGTCTTCAGACATCTTCCCCACATGTAACTGAGCAAAGAGGGCTCATTTAAACAATTGTGACTCGAAGGGTGTTGCGATCAATAGAGAGGCAGAGGACCAAAGGGCAAGGAGTCATTTCCCCACTCTTACACACTCTTAACCTTCAGCAAATGTGCAGGTCTGACAGGCTCCCCTGGATTCCTGACAGGCTCCATCTTGAATGTTTTCCTTGGTATCCACTCATACACCTTGAGAGGTCCTTAAAGAGGCCCAGAGGGTCCAGAGAAATAACTCTGCAAAGAAATGTTTAATTAATAGAAGAATCTGTGTGCTATAGTGGGAGTCTTCATGTCGATTTTTGCTTTATTTGTAATGACCTGTGACTGTGTGAAAGAATTAGTTTTGCATGTTTTTGTTGCCCTATAAAATACAGTATGTCATGTAGAAAACCTTTCACCTTTTATTTTTTGGTACATTGTAAAAATGCGTGTTTTATCTATAAAAAAAGACCAGGAAAGAAAAGAGCAGCTGCAGATTTCAGCACATATCTGTGTAGTTGACTAATGACACGTACTGTTGCAATGATTGGCTATCTAGAAGAGCTGGAATCCCTGGCTGAGAATTCCGCTTTTGGAGCCATTTTGACCACATTCAGTATGAACAACCCGGCGTTTGTGGGGACTGTGCCTGCTGTCTGCAGTGGGCCAACAGCATGAAACCGACATAATTAATATCTTCCAAGGACATACAAGGACAAAGTTTTTAAGGAACTCTTTCTTCTCCTCTTGAGAGGGAAGAAATTTAATTTATCCTTCTGCCTTTGTGTTTCTGCTCCATATTCCACAATATTTTTCTTTTTTTCTCTGTTATTGTTTTGTGTGTTTCCCTAACTATCTTTCTTCATCACAGAATAGACCAGTGCCATTGGGTTTCTCTCGCTCCATATTGCACTCCTGCTCAGAGAAGTCGGTCTGTTTTTAATGAGCTGTGCGTCTGTGGCTCTGAGCCTGAGGCTGTCCACTACTGACCTGTTGGCATTTACTTCTCTCTGCCTTCTCCTGTCTCTCCTCCTCTGCACTTCATTTTCTCTCTCCCTATAAAGCTCTTCAGTCTCTTAGATTAAAAAATGCTTTGGTGTCCTACCGGATACTTACATTGGAAGCTATCGCTGAACAATCATCCTCGGTAGCAACACAGTAGCTACCGGGAGTGCAGTACTACAAACACTTTTCTACTTACAGACAAACCTTTTACTTCAAACACTTCAACACATTGCTCGTCCTTTTAGAAACAACACAAATCTTTCATGTGATAAATCAACATTTTCACAGAATGAAAGCAAAATAGCTCAAACCAATTTTCACACCTTTCAGGTAGTATTACCAGCACAACGAGAACACGTGGTGGTTGGAACAGCTGGCCTAATAGTGAGACATTTGATCTTTAGACTGCACTCCATCAAACTGGGAGGCAGTGGGTAGTTGATGAGTACAATGACCTTTAGCTGCATGTCTGCCACAGTGGCCTTCAATCACGGCTGACTGGGAGACAGGGCTCAGTCACCGGCCAGACTGGGGGTGGTGAAATGTTACATGACTGGATGCTACAACTGCCCATTTCATTGATCTCCTCTGCAGTGCTCCGCAAATTACAGAGATGCTGTATTTATAATCCCAGCGCGCATACACACGCACACACACACGCACACACACACACACACACACACACACACACACACACACACACACACACACACACACACACACACACACACACACACACACACACACACACACACACGCACACAGCTTTTCAGGCCACACAGTGATGTGTCCAAACACAACCAACTACCATCTCCTCCTTTTTGGTTTATTTCTTCCTTTCTCTGTTTGTTTGGTTTTCTTTTTCGCCCTGCTTTTCTCTTCTTTTATTTCTTTAAATCAGTTACAGTCATCCTGGGCGATGTGAAGCCTGATAGCGGTGATAGCAGAAAGGGAGGGGATTGCCCGGCACAGCACATGATATCAGGCTTCATCTCAGCACTGTACATCTGATTATGTACATGCAGACTATCTTCTAACTATTTTCCCTGCCTTTCAGGCATTAAAGATAGAAAAAAGTTTCTTGTTTTTGCTCATTATTGTTCCAAGTAACAATAAGTGTGAAATCTGACAAAAGTTAAAGCTTCTTATGTTTTACATAAGATAAACTGCAGGTGTGTATTGCACTGAACTGAAACTTGATACAGGTTATGCACCAATGGCATCATAGATGTCACTTGCACCCCCCCCCCTTTTTTTTATTGTTTCCTTGTATGTGTTGATGTGTGTGACAGCTCTTAGATCAGGTACAAAGAGGAAAAAGTCACAGCAGCGAGTTGTGTTAAACCTATGTGTTTTTGTTGGTGTCACATTCAGACACACTGACAGAGCACCATATGCTGGAGCTGGTGTCAACCTCCTTCTGAGTCTGTTTGTCGCTCCCTCTGTATCTCTGTGCAACACAAGCCGCCCACAGAATCAACCACAATCTCTGCTGCTCCTCCTTTCATATGCCAGTTCTCATTTATCCCATGTCACACCAGCTCCCACTCCCTGGCTGCTTCACATGCTTTGAAAGGAGCAACTCATAGACACACACACACGCACACACAAACAAAAATAATAGTGTATTCATGCACACACTGATTTGTGCATAGACTGATGAAGTCCTCCAAAGCAACGTGAAAACGTAAAGGTTTGGTTATGTTCGTTTGTGTTATAATTCCTTATTCTATATTATTAGCATAACACGGAGTATCAGAGGATAAGCTATGTTTCTTCATTATTTTCAATCAAGTCCAAGTCAAGTCCAAGATCAGGTCCAGTCGAGTCCAAGTCAAGACCAAGTCCAGAACAAATCAAGTACTGTTCACGACTATAACAGGCAATAGTGTCCAATGCTAATACAGTGATTAAGGAGTTAGGATGGATCTATAAACAAGATTGATCTATCTTCTAACATCAAACTAATCATTCAGAATTTAGGCAACCGTCTCTACAACTGATCCAAAACACAAGCAAAACTTAAGAAAGAGATCTAAAGACCAGAACTAAATATTTAATTGGCTGTAAGAAAGACTTATCAAGGCTAAAGTAAAAAGGCTGCAGTACTGTGTGTCACTGAGTGAGTCAGAGTTGAAAGTACAGTACATGGAAGTAATTCTCCATTTCTGTAAATACACGTCATGCATTATCCATGGTCTTAAGAGATGACACTTAATTGACCTCTGGTTTTCTTTCTGTTGTGTAAAGTCACATCATTTTACTCTGATTTTTCTATTTGCTCCCATGTGAGATTGCGTATTATAATTGCACCCGTTTCTCACTCTTAAATTGAGTTGTGAAGTTGCTGTTAAAAGCCACGATGGTCAAGGTAATGAATTTCCAATCACCCTGTTTAAAGAGATCATTCTGTGCTGTGGTTTGCATTAACTATAAGCCTGACAGGACTCTAAGCCATTTTCACGCATAGAATGTAGCTGCCCAAATAGGAGGTTTGGGGCTTTAGAGGATCTTATACAAGCAAAAGGGACTGAGCCTTCCTCCAGCTCACAGGAATACTCCTGAGGTTGTGCATTTGTTTGTAGATGGAAACATACAGAAAAAAAAAACATGTTATGTTCTCCCACTTAAAAGTGACTGTTTATAATAAAGACAAAAAGGAAAACAAATTACAAGCCTTGTTATTCATGTCAGGAAGCAAAGCTATTAAACGTTTATTTTCACATGTATTTGTATTTCTCTCTGACCTCCTTCCTCATACTTCTTAGTCTCTCTTTTCATTCCCCCTCTCACTCTGATGATATCTCCCCATGAGGTTTTGTTACCAAGGGCATATGCTGGATCAGAACTTACTTTTTTTCTTTTTTCTCAAAATATTTAATACTCTCTGGCATGCCAAGGCAGTTAGTGGGACATGCAACATGAAGCACTTCAGGACTAGTAGTGTAGTACACCAGCCAGGCAGGTGGGCGATGTTTTTTGCTCTTTAATTGGCCTTCACTGAAAAGTAAATCTATATTTTCAAACTAATTTCTACAGACACATGTCATTGACCAGTGGGTGGGCTGAAAAAGCTTTTATCCATCAGGAAACTTTTGTTCAGGATGTCCACCACTTCTAATATATACATGTTTGAAGAAAGGGGTTCAGGTCAATTAGTTACCAACAAAGTTAAATGTCCCTTACTTCCCCCTGAAGGTGGAGTTTTTGCCCCAGCAGGCCGTCCTGCCACAATGCATGTGTGATGAACTATAGTATGCTAAGTTTCCCTCCTGAGATGACATAAAAAAGAAGGCATAAATGCATAATGCTCATCAGATAGATTGTACTGTGCTCAGCAAACCAAGAAAGACTTCATAGGAGATATTCTTTCATCAACCCCCTCATCTCTCGCCTTCTGTGTGCCAGCTGTAATAAAACATGAGCAGACCTGTTTGTGATATCACACATCAAAGACAGAGTAAAGTAGAGTAGCACAGAGGCTCATTTCCATACCCTTCTAAAGCAATCTAGAAAAGCTAATGTAACAGCTATCATTACAGGGATGCAAAGGTGCTAACGAGTAGGTGTTTCATTCTAGTGTTGCACTCTGGCGGTTCATTTAGAAATTTAGTGTTTTAACGGCATATTAAGGTTAATGCACAAAAGAGCAGAAACTCAACTGGGAAATGTAAAAAAACATTATTTGTAACTCTGAAAGGTAATACAATGCGGAGAAAGTGTCCGGCTTACAGGAAAGGAGCTATAAAGACAATAGCAAATGTGTCCTAATCAAGCATGACTCAGAGTAACACATTTAATATTGTGTTACAGAATAATGACAAGATGAATCACATGCCTGTTTCATGTACTGCATTATTAAGTTAGCATGTCATGACCACAGCAGGGGCCTGGAGGCATCTCCTGTCAGAAAACTGTGCGTGCTTTCATTACATCATGATGTATATTGGAGGTGTGGTGTTCATCCAAAGAACACAAAGTGCCTCCATCTAACTGTTCACTTTGTTAAATCCTAGCCACCTGTGACAGCACCCATCTGTCAGTAAAAGCAGCCATGTACTTAACTATGCATAAGTTAACATTTAATCAACAGCTTTAATATCATCTAAACAGGTCAAACAGAGTTATATTAAAATCCCCCCCCTCACAGTTGTTATGAACAAGGAAATTGGCTACAGAGACCAAAACCAATTTTTGTACCAGGCTGTGTAAACGTTTATATCTGCTTAGAACATTAGTATATATATATATATATATATATATATTAAAATCAGTAGATGTACATAGAATCCATAAAAACATCACGCATGTTCACGTGAGCCCATCTCTTACACACGCAGCAAATATTCATACCTGCTACAGTTAGATCCTGGTATATTCTCTGCATATCAACAAAAATGAAAGGTGAAACAGCTTCACAAATAGCTTCTAGATCAGAGCCTGCAAACTCATTTCATTTCATACAGCCCAATTTGATCTCCATTGGGCCGGACCATTAAATCCATTGAATAACAATCCACAATTAACACCTCAAAACACTTTCTTTTGCTTAACGAAGTGCAATTCTGAAAAAGTCACAGTTAATGAACAATCCATTTACAAAACATGCATTACACTTTAAACATCACACAGTGGTTCCTCAGAGGCACAGACATTTACAAAAATAAGTGCAATTTCAATAATATCTGTGTTTTGCAACATTCAGTCAGTCAAGTGTTCACTGCCAGATGTATCCAGGCTGACAATACAGGCCCAGTCCCCCCTGACCCTGTCCAGTCTCAAATGTCATTCACTGTTGTGTCGGTCACCAGTACTAAATTAAGAAACTCCTTGGTTACTGTCAGTGTCTTATCAGTGACACGAATGAATATGAGTATGAGTGAGTGCAAAATCCGCAATGTCCTTGCACTCGTCAGTTGCAACTGAAAATGCGGAAAAAATTGCTCTCTCCAGTGAGATTCAAAATCCTATCTGCCACAGAGTTTCTCATCGGGCTGATGTTGGAAAAAGTCTGTTCCTTATCCAGACACACCATTTCTGATTTCTTTGAGCAGTGAAAGGTACAGTGAACACACCAAGCACACTGGCTTCAAAATTATCTCTAAAGAAATAGGAACTGGTTAATTTTTCTTGGAAAACCTGGTAATCATCTTGTCTCGTCGTGAATCTTTGGTCTGAACTTGGCTTTACTCCTACAGTGCAACCCCAGTCGACAAATAGGAATAATGCATTTCATTGGAAAACTTGAATTAATACTTTCTTTAACTTTAACACTTTGCAAAGTCATGCAGTGGACCATATGTTCAACACCCCTGTCCTTGATGCTTCATCATCTTTGTTGTAGATTGGATGCGTGGAACATTTCTGATTTCTGCTTTGAGTTACTTTGATAAATCAAAGGAACAAAGAACCATCCATAAAAATAAATTAGACTGACAAATAAAGGTTGAAGAGAACTGGGAAACCTTGATTGGTCCTAATTAACTTTACTTCTACTTTGTACCTTCCATTCCTTGAATTTAATTGCAGCTGTTAGAAAAGCAGATTACTATGAATAGTTCACCCACTGTAGACGTGTCTCAGGTAACAAGCTTGTTAAAGTTATACTCTGTAAGACTTTCATCTATTTAATTGCCTTTTAAGTTCCTATCTATCACAGAGTGAGTTAAAACAATTGTGGTCGATCATATGACCCACTAAAGAAAGCACTTCTACTTGCTTTTTGCAGAGTAGTACAACATTAGTGTCTGTGGCAACATTCCCTAGATATAATGTTCTAATGTTAGTGACGCTGCTGACAGCGCTTGGTCGCTGTATCGTCAACGGTTATGTTGCGTTCACTTGTAAACGACAAATGGGGAACTCCTGAGTCAGGCTTGTAGTAAGCGCGGAAGTGTAATAAGGAACATGTGTGTATATGGATTTAAGAGGGTAACATAGGGGATGGACTTGAAGTAGAGAGGTGTATGTGTTTCAATAAAGTTTACAAAAGAGCAACAACAAAAAAGAAAAGAAAATTCAGCACACTGTGACCGGGAACATGACAAGATAGAGGGGTCTGAAAGAATGGGCTGCAATTACATCTTACCACCAAAGTACAACTTTAACCATTCACTCATTTTATATGGTCCCGCTGCTCCATTGGAAATTAAATGACTTTTTGATTTGATGATCTCGTTGCTGGCAGTGTGAACATGGGCTAGGTTTATCTTGCTCCGAGGTGAACCATAAGGTATTTTTTAAAAGTACACATTCTGATTACTATCCTGCTCATGTCACTATCTAACAGCAGAGCTGCACAGGTGTCTGGGTTTGTTGGGTTGTGCTCATTGAAAAGTTTTTGTTCAATCATGCTCAGAATGTCAAGTTTATATATTTCATTTGGATTTATGTATATAGCAACATTTATGCATTTGTATATAAATTTGCACAAAATATAGATGTGTATCACTACCTGTGGTTAGCCAGGTGAGACTGAGCAATGGGTTAGCTGTAAGAGTTAAAGGCAGGAAGAGGGCTTAATGGAGACATATTGGTGCAGGTAAAGTTCTGCTGTGCTACTCTGAAGGATGGCTAATAAGGAAGTTTAGCCACAGGGGTCGTTCTAGTAAAAACAACTGCAAGAGATGGAAGGGGAAAAAAACGGATCCAATCACAATCTCTGCAAAAACAAACAACCCCCCCCCCCCCCTAAATGGCCAGTTCTCAATCAGGTTGGACAGCTACGTCCCTGGGGTGTGGTTCAAAAATAGGGGTAAGAGAGTATAGCAACAGAGGGGAAAGGGTCGGTGGAGGGAAAAGGGAAATGAAAGAGTGAGGGCGCACTCACACTGTCCTTCTGCACCGCGCCCCCGAAATAGCTGTGAAGGTGGTAGATGGTAAAGATGATAAAGTTGTGGTATAGTATAGATGTTTTACTGTTGTGGCAGTATTGAATAGTCCATAGCTGTATTCATAATGTTTATGTCTGAATACTAAATTAATATTTGGACTTTCTTTGCCTGTTTTTTCCTTATGTTTAAACTCAGTATTGCAATTCACAGTGGCACAAATAAATAAGGCTACACTAATATTATTAGTACTCTACTATTTGTAAAATTATATTCAGCTAGTGGCTGTAGATGTCATATAATATGACAGACATTTAAAGCTTAAATCAGAAAACATCAATAGAAACTTAAAGTAAAAAACACAGGCATTGGGTAAAACCCTTTTGTGGTAGGAAGGACATGGGTAAGTGTAGGAAGGACGAAAAAGGCAGGTGAACTAATGAAATTTAATGAAAGAAATATAAGGAGGTAAGATGTTTCCTTCAGGACAATTTCTTCCAAAGATTTTCTCAATGAAGAGCTACGCTCTTGCTGAAATTGTTGAAGGCCTTGTGGAAAATATATACTTACAGCTCAAACCTGATTTGCTGTCACTTCCAATATATCAAATTTATGGTGTCAGTTTTGTGGAAAAACTGTCAAATATTTTACTATCGTGTCTAGAGTATTTTACTTCAGCTCTGCCTCTACCCAGGGCCAATGAAACAGGTTTTGTTAGTAACAGGAGAATTACGTAGTTGACTCGTTTAAAACCAAAGCCCAAGCAGTGGAGTAATTTTTGGAAAATGTTGGAGTGATACTTGAATCTGGCGCAAAAAAAACCCAAAACAAAACAGAACAAATGGAGGCAATCTGTGTTATATCGGTTATCTTTGTTGTACATTGGAAATACTGGCCTCTGGCATGGGTATGAGACTTAACAGGATAAATGTGTTTGATAAAGCCAAGGCAAAATCCAATTGGGCGAGTGTTGTGGTCTTAAATGTTGCCTGAAGATTATAAACAAGGTCAAGAATGTACAGTCGCTCTAAATTAGTTTCTATGTTTGTTTTGTGGAAAGATGTTTAGCAATAAGACCTTATTATCCTCACAGTTAAGTAAAGAAGTGGAATATACTGTATACAGCATACTTTCTATGAACCTCACTGCTTTTCTCTATTGGCCTCTCCTTCATGTACTGTCAATTACTGATTTAAATTTAAGACAGGAGTTAATCCAAAAATGCAAGTATGATGTACTGTAACACAATTAACATTTTGAACAAAGTTCCTGAAGTTTCTCCGACCCTGTTTATATTTCATTTTAAATTGGGTCTTGGGTGATTGAACCACAAATGGATACTTAATAAAAGTGTAAAAGACCACCAAGACGTTTTGTGATCTTTTCTTCTGCAGTCTAAACACAAATGCATGCCTTTGCATTTTAAACAGGGATATAACAGAAAAATATGACATTAATGTAGAACGTTGGGGGTGTTTTGATGACAATGCACCAATGCTCTATAACTTGCCTTTTTGATGAGTTGGATGAAATGTTGCGTGACCGTTCTTTTTTCAGCTGTACCGACAAAATTGTTTATCAAGCTACAAGGTACTCAGAAAAAAGTAGTTTAACACCTTGAAGCTATTTTGCATCAAGAAACATCTATTTTTAGGTGATCATAATGAATAATATGATAATAATGGTTAAAGGTAGGGTACCTGATTGCTACTACTGCTATTCAATTAAATTGAACGGTTGGATCAGGGCTTCTCTGATAAGATGATGGTGGAGGAGAATACTGAATTTCAGGATAAGGAAACGGCTGGTTGTAGCCTTAATCCAGTGTGTCTTCAAATATGCATGCTAGACTCGCTGTAGTGGTTTATCGCAAAAGCTAAAAAGCAGAATACAGGCCAATGCAAAATTATTTAGTTTGGTTCATCTTGAATGTACCCCCAAGAACCCATGTGTGGACCCTTGAATGTAAACAGGTAGACCTACTACCAGACACGCTGAGAGTAAATCAGTTGAAGCTCAATATGTATGTTATCATCAAAGGAACAGCCCCAGGTAACTTTAATATGGCATATAGAGATGGTACATCATCACAGCTTCAGTCACTTCACCAGAGCTGGTGTTATGTCAAGTCCCAAGGGTGAATAGCACAGCGAGGAACTCATTCTTCCATACTGGCATAGGTATATGAAATGATCTTCATCAAACAGAGTTAAAGTAGATGGGTATAAAAGAATAGGGCTAAGCAGTAACTTTGGATTTAAGTATAGGACCTGTAGGCTCATGGCGACCTGTGTCTGGTAGCTTAATGTTTATTGTACAGTATATGAAGCTGTGTCCAACTCTATTCTAACTCTATTTTTGCGCGCCTAGTCTATATGTTTGACTTCAACCATTGGCCCTTTGTTATCCTCAGTTCCTGTCGATCTTCAGCTGGACTGAAAAATGAAAAGCTATGGAAAAAGTCTTACAAGTACAATTTGTTTAAAAAGGATTAAGATACAGACCTCTTTGTACCAGAGGGCAATGTGAGGCAGTAGAGCTACCAAACCCTGCAGAACCAACTGCATTATCACCCACCAAAACGCATATGCACAGGGTAAAGCTGACAGCAGCTACATGCTAGTGACGGAATCTGTGTTGCAGGTGCCCAGCCTATGTACACTGCATGTCCGTTCCACTTGTATTTTGGCTGTAATGATGTATTGAGGTCCACATTGGAAATAAGTGTTGCATTACACCTTCATGCGATCTTAGCATCGAAGGATGTTTTTATGTCTGTTGTTTACCCAAAATAAAAATCAATCAGTCAACTTTCCTGCTGCAAAGACTAGCTGCATCCCTAACTCTGTTTGGCGGCCACTTGTCACATCATCTGCAAACTCAAACAAGTCCTTCAAGTCAGAAGCACTCTTGCTAACCCTTTGTAGGCAGTTTTGGACCACAGCTCTCCCCTCGGGGTTAACCCTACACTACACTTACTATGTCACTTCACTAAGCTACATATTTGCTGCTTGTAGTAACATACATATCGTGAGTCGGTGTCTCTGTACAGTTAGCAGTGTCAGTATGAAGCTGCCAGTTTCATTGCTCTCATTGCCCACAGATCTGCTTGTGCTTAATGTCTTAGTCTCTGCTGGTTTCTAATTTCTCATATGCTGCTGCTAGTTTCTGCACCTAATGCATGTTATTTGCAGATTATCTTAGCAGCTGTTCATCCTTTCCCTCCTGAGAACGTATAATGGATTAGACACGTCAAACCATTTGCATACATTTTGCATGTACAAATCAAACCACTAAATTAATCTAAAATTTACAACACACATTAAAAGATGGCCAAATAAACCAAGCAAATTCCTCACTTAGAACTAAAACCTTCTTTGATTGGTTATGTTGCATGCATGACTTTTAAGCCCACCATCAAATGAAAAGCACGGCCACACTGATATGGATAATTATTAGGGCGGAAAATATAAATTTGATACTCGATGAATTCTTTCTGGGTCATTTCCTATCTCTGGAAAGTTGTGATTGTCAACTTTACTAGTTTTTTAAAAAATCATTAGATATTTTAATTATATTCAGCACTGACAACAGATATGTTGCTGGGCTGTCAAAGAGTAGTGCCCTGCTTGTATTTGTCCTTGTTTTTCTATGTGGATCGAGACAAAGTCACAGTGGTCATTAACTCCATTGATCTTCTTTTAAAAAGCCAGGTGATCATGAATGATTTTCTGCTGCTCAGCTGATTGGCTCCATTGACATGGGAGTGGGGGTGGGGGGTAATGACATACAAGGTCAGTTGCAGGACTCTTAAATGGTTTGACTTATATTGAATCTCCCATTGCAAAGGTCAGCATGTGACTGTATTGTAGTATGTCTAAGGTAAAAAATAAAACCAAAGTGATCAGGGTTGAGAGGGTTTATTAATAAATGTATTCCGACACAAGTTGCTGGTTTTTAGTCCAGGCTGGGGCCCTTCTGTGTGGAGTTTGCATGTTCTCCTCATGTCTGCGTGCATTTTCTCCAGCTGTCTCTGTTTGTCTCTATGTGCCATGTGATAGACTGGCGTCCTGTCCAGGGTGTACCCCGCCTCACGCCCGAAGTCAGTTGGGATCGCCTATAGACCGTTAATGGAAGTGCACCCGACCATATTGGTTTCACTCGAGACCAGTGTAGTAGTAAGTGTAAGCTATTTTGTAGCATAGGGCTTATTTGTGAAAATTTTAAAAAGGAAGGAGTGAAGCTGTGTGGTTGTGTCGTGTCTGACTTGACCATAAAGGAGTCGGATAATTATCTCCAAGATGTTGAAACATTCAAAGTGTTGGAATGGTCATTTTGTAAATATGCAAAATACTCCCACATTCCTGATTCAAGGAGCTTTTTTGGTTTATCCTGACATCTTTAGTCCCCCGAGAAGGTTAAGATGCTGCCATTGACAATGTACGGAGCCCTGTGTTATTATTAATTACCCTCATAAGTGTAGGGGCAACTCATAACCCTCAGCTACAGTAGTAGATTGTTTTTCATTTTAAAATGTATTTTAAAATTGGAATACTGCTAAATAATCCCCATGTTTACTAAATGTATCAGTAATCTTATTACATCTTTTTTAATACTAATTGCGTAATGCCATTTATTCTGTTACTCCCCAAGCCAGTATATCACGCATCAAGTGCTGGTTATCAAAAGAAATCATCTGCTGAGACGTGTCAGTAATTGTAAGTGAGTGGTGATATAACACCAGCAGATGCCCTGCAGTGCTGTGTTGTTTGAACCTGCGAGTTTCCCCTCATTTCCTCACTTCTTCTGCTCCTCCATCCCTTCCTTCATCATTCATGCCTTCCTTTCAACCTTCCCCCACATAGCGGTGTGCCTGATTCATTTTCCCAGCAACAGCCACAGTTCCCTGTGATTTATATGTTTATAGTCATTACTGACGTTGAGTAATACATTTCCGTTTTCCCTTCTTCTCCATCTTCCCCCATCCCTCTTTTGACAGAGCCCCGCAGTTCTGCGAGGAATATCAATGACTTTGTTGCTGTTTAATCACAGTCTTTCACTTCCTCTCATAGCTACACTTTTATGCAGGCAGAAGGACATTTCTCTTTTAAGGTTGCTGTTTTGTCATTCTATAAAAATACAATTAACCTGCAAACACCAAAGGATTCCATACACCTTTTTATTTAACAATAGTTGTGAAATTTGATCCCTTTTTCAGCTGGTAAGTTTTTCTCACTAGCTGTTGTTAAGCATTGCATACAATATTTAATGACACCATCACAATTCAAGCTAACAGCATGATGGTATCTCTATTTCTAAGGCTGTATTCACACTAGTCTTTCATGCTCAATTCTGATTCGATGTTCATGCTTGCTTCTTTTTTCTTTGGATGACTGGATGTATCTATTCCAGGATGTGACCCATATCTGATACCATATAAACTGACAGCAAAGTTAAAAGAAAAAAAAAGCAGAGAGCAGCTTTTACAAAAGAACATCACAATCTGTTTTCTTGCACTTTATGCTTCGCCCACATGTTTCAAACACATTTCAATTACAGTGCAGTTCATCCTAGTTTTGATTTGAGCCATCTCAACTAAAATCAGCTGTTGTGTTTTGCTGTTTGTTTTTTTTCCTATTTGTGTCTCGTTGTTTTCACTGCTAAAGCTGACTCAGTGACAGTCGAGCTGCCAAAATAGTGAAAGATGCAAGAGTTAACTACTGTCATGGAAACTTTCATAAAAAAGGAAAGGAATGCAGTCTGACTGTCTTGGAGCTGCTCAGGGTTAAGTGCCTTGCTCAAGAAAGGGGTCAAGTAGATGTCCTATTTACTTTGACTGCACAGATTCTTCCAGCTGGTGAAGAGATTCAGTCATGAGCAGGGGGCTAATGTGACCCCCAGTTCAAACAGTGGCAGTTGGTGTTCGGCAGGGGAGACTAACACTTCGAGCAGTATCAACAAATGGACAGACGCGCAGTAACAGCATGCTGACTTCCAGTCATTTGATTCAAAGAGAAGAGGTTTGGGGAGTAGGGCACCAGTGAGAGCAAAGTCAACCTCCTCATTACTGGCTCCTTGTCAACTACATCAAAGTATCTTCCTAGAGTCATTCACTTGAAAGTTCCGGTTTAGCACCAGCGTTATGCTCCCTGATGGAAAACATGTATTGGTTTTCATCCGTACGCCTTTATATTTCAGCCAGCTGAAGCTAGCTTCTCTCTATAATATCCAGCTTTCTCAGCACAGAGCCCTAATGAACCGAGATCCCTATACACTATGTCCTTTTTTCTCTTTGAATTTAAATCATGCAGCCAGGTAGCTGCCGACAGAATGTATCAAAGAAGACTGAGGCACCATCCCTTATAGGCAGGATTTCACAAGAGAAGTGCCTTAAAGTTTCTTGAGAAGGAAGAGGGCACTTGGTTAATTTCCTTACATAAGTCACATTATATTTGTAAATACTAAAAATCGTTTTAGTAATGCAGTCTTTGGTAGGGTAAGTAAAAAGATACGCAAGTCCTGAATCAGGGAAATCAGAGAACTAAAATGTAGGCATGTGGCCAAATTTAGGCTCTCAGATCCATTATTCAGTGGGGAAAAACATACTGTATAAGGAGCTTAGAGGTGAAAGAAAAACTAGCAAGAAAAATAACAATGATGTGAGCAGCGCTGTCCTTATCAGTCAGATAACAGAAGATGCTTTTCTTCCTTAAGCTGTGTTTCCACTGAAGAATTCCTCTGCCTCTGATGCAAATATCATCTGGCTTGTAAATTGGGCATGGTGGTGGTATAATACCAAACTACTTGAAGCTGTCACTGCACCTCCTCAGGACACAGTTTAATGACTGCCTCTTGTTGATGTCGAAGCCATGTGGGTTTCTTCTGCACTTACTGTTCTTTTTATAATACACAAATATGATTTTGTTCTTTCTCTCCCATGTGAATCCCAACATATCAATATTTTTTCATCTCTGTGTGCCTTAACTAGCTTACAAGTTAGCGAACACACATTAGAAATAAAAAGTTAAATCTTTTACTTTGAATTGAAGCCACATACTTAATGAGAAAATGCAGCCAAAAATGTGTCCAAATTTATAATGCTATTTACATATTTTCTCCAGGAAAGCAAATGCACGTGATATGATACACAAATATAAGGAGGAAAACGGTAAAACTGTGTACCCTGCCAAAATGAAATAGAAGTGACCTTCCATCACTCGATGTTAGCTATCTTAGCAAGCTGAATTAACTTTCTCCATCATTCTCACCTCTCTGATGTGAACGGCATACATACCACAGCACAACCCTTCATGCTTATTAATTTCCTTCAGCGAGAGATGCGCTAAATCATTGACCTTCTTTTAGTGCCTCGTGCTCCTACTGAGCATGGGAACGAGAAGGGCGTATTGATTTTGCCCCTTCTCATCAGCAGCCAGGCCCTTATTTTGGATGAGGAAATGGTAAATCTCATAAAGTGAACCCCTGTCCAGACCTGTCCGGATCCTAATCTTCACAAGTTGATGGTTCTCTAATCTTTTTACCGTCTAAAACTCATTAGAGGCTGAGGTACTAAATGTAAAGTATTCAATATCGCATCAATTCTCAGGAACTTCATACAATAAAAGTTTTTTTTATCCCAGTTTAGATATAACACGGCAGCAAAAACTAGTTTTTAAATATTTGTGTTAGTTTTATTTTGAGTGACAGCCATGTCAACATGACTTATTTTTCTGTGAATAACATAACCTGACAACTATGGGAACAGACTACTGCAATTACTAGTTTCATTACGATTTATAAGTCAAAGCAGAACTCTGTTTTCTTTTTTTTTTCCTTCTCCTCCTCTCATGGATTGTCCGTCAAGTCTGTTTTTAATTTCATATAGACTGTGAATATAGGAAAGACCAAAGATCACTCCCTTGTGTTTTAGCAACCACAGTTCTTTTTCCCCGATGTAGTTTTGTGTCCGAGCGCTTGGGCGCCTTTGTCACATTTAAAGAACCAAACAGTCATAAAGGGACATACTCATTATGAACTTATTGGACAAAGAGGTTTTGCTGACTGAAGTGTGACTTAAAGCTTTCGCCCACCTTCTACACTGTGGGCGGAAAATCAATGCCTTGGGTGGGACTTTTAGACCTGGCAGCATATATTACACATAGTTAATGCTGTAATGCAAGCGTGTAAAATGGAACACACTGATTACTGATCACTCCAATAGATAGATGGATAGCTGGAGGACTGAAGGCATGCATTGAAGACTTAGGTTGTTTAAGCAGTGAAATTGGCGAGATCAACAACTGTAGCCAATTACCCAAACTAGCCACGTCTCCAATACATTTTTAGTTTTACTCAAAGATACAACATAATCCATTTAGCAAATGAACAAAATTGAATCTTGTTTTAAAAAGTGATAAGTGCGTCAGGCTCCTGTGAGTGTTGGCTCTCTTAGTCCTGCAAATAAATCGAGGTACTCTCAATAATCTAGTTATAAACTCCCTCATGGAGCGCTTGTCATATTATCTGACATGACAAATAGATCTGAGCGCAGGCATCTGGCTCCAACCCTCCCTCTCTCCCAGCCTTTTTGCTCCCTGTAGTTTTTTTTGTTTTTTTTACCACCCCTTCTCGACTCCCCCTTTCCACCCTTTCTTTTTTCTTTTCTTTTTTTACCGCTCTCCTTTCCTTCCCTTCCCTTTCCCCCTGCTCCCCTTGGAGGTAGCACTGCTGAAGGCTGAAGTAGCTACAGAGATGCACCAGGTGCTTTTGCTCACGCATTCATGTGTGATTGGCTGTTTTACCAGTCTCACTGGTGATGAGACTGGTAAATCCGCACTCAGCTGACCATCCATCTCTTGTCTCTTAGAATGACGGTGGGATATGAGAAATTGTTTGTTTGCCAGCTGGAAGGGCCCCGTACATTTGTGTCATTGTATGTGTGAGCATGTGAAGGACAGAAAAAATAGATTAGCACTGACAAAATGCACATACTGGCCTCCAACCATGCATTGACTTGTGTGTAAACAACTCTGCGCTGATATGTTCCGCAGCCACAGGCCTTCTGTTCTCGGGTGCAGCAGTGATGTGTGTTCCAGCTCATAACTGATTAGACCGAGTGCTGGTGTGCATTGGTGACTGCCAAGCTCTAACTGATTGTGGCATGATCATTTTAACAGCTGAAATTATAAAATCCGCAGTAAGGCTGGGCAATGTGCTTGAAAAACAATTTCTCCATTTTTTTTTTACTTGCAAAATGCAATAAGACTAAAACATGATTTGAACCTGTTATTTTACAGCTTTATGTGCAAAAGATTTCAGCAAGAATGATAAAAAAAAACCTGCACCACCTGCAAGGCTTTTATCAGTCTGCTCCTTCGCATTAGTCAGATTTCTGCAGATAGCTTCTAGATAGCGTTAGCTACCCAGCACTTAGTGACAGACAGAACAAAGTAGAACCTGCACCATGATATCAGTATATTGTATTAGTATTAGTATTATATTGTATATTGATTTCAGCTCACTATTCAACACAATCACCCTCATCAAACTGATAGTAAACTTAGGACTCTGGACTTGAGTACTACCCTCTGCAACTGGAAATTAGACATACTCACAAAAAGACCCCAGTCAGTTTGCACTGGCAGTCACACCTCCACTCTGCTGGAACCACCTCCCAATGTACACCCACCACAACTGCAACCTTCAACATGGAAAGACCTCTGCCGTAAAGTTTGCAGACAATACCACCATCAACAGCTAGATCACAAACAACGATGAGAATTCATATCTGGAAGAAATCCACATTCTGTGCTCAGAGAACAACCAACTGCTTAACGTCAACAAAACCAAAAAGCTGATCATTAATGTTTAAGACGAAGGTGGCAAAGACACACACTCCTTGATCTTACGTCTCCACCTTGGTAAAGAAAGCTCCGAAACAGCTGTGAGGAAAATTTAAGAAGTTATAATCTCCATGCCAAGTTTACAGAGTAGCAATGGAAAACATCCTGATTGGAAACAGAAAAAATGACATGTGATGTGCACGGCCAAGGACAGAAGGGCTCTTTTACTGAACCACCCTGAGCATCATTAGTACCCATATGCCGAGCATCAGTGATATCTGTGAGGTGAGGTGCCAGAAGACTACAGAACGGCTTCTATCCTCAGGCTGTGGAACTCAACTCATCCTAGGTACTCCACAATAAAAAAAAGGTTTGTTTTCTTGTTTAGCACAAAGGGACTTTATAATGTGCATCCCTGTGTTGTAGAATGACCATAAACTAATCTTGAACTTTGAATGTTCAGTTGACTCCCATGGCACCTGCTATCGTTACTGGAGATTATGCCTCATCAACTAATGAACAGCGAATAATGAACGACTTAAGCCACAACGTCCATTTAATTCACTAGGAGGTAGCCAGAGCAAACTAGCCACATTAAAACACTAGAAGTCATCACAGTCCTGTAAACTTTGGCAGTTGCTCATATAGTGTTACTACAGACTGTTGTGGCTTAAAACTGTAGCCAGCTATCAGCTATGTCACTTATTGAGTCAATGTAACCCCTTTAATGCATGTTGTAAAAACATCAAAATGTATTTAATTATTTGATATATCGCAAATCTGTATGTAACAAAGTTAAGTTCCTTAACTAATGTATTATTATGTATTATTATCTGGTGGCGAAGCTACGCAGGATATGATCTTGAAGAAAACCCATGGCAAGCCTTATAATTCTGTGCCACTTTTTGAGAGCTTCAGTCAGTACCCAATCCTTTAAATCTGCGGGGAAAAAACAGGGTTCTCATGCTGTGTGACTTGATGGAAATTTGAGTAACAATCCACACTGAGTTCCAAGGAACTCTAGTCTTATTTTAGAGCAGTGCAAAATTAATGACATTTGTTCTCCAACCAATATTAAAATGATACACCAGTGAGACCAGGATTTCTTGCTGAATATATAACGTCATTTTTACAGACTTAAAAGAACTGCAGAAAAGAAATAAGGAATATCTGGGAAACTGAGCTGTACAGCAAATGTCATGATTGTCATATAATTCCTGTGCTTTACTTGCATGGGTTTTAGACAGAAATAATGGCAAAAACACATTGTGCCTGAGCCAGAGTAAAGACCCTGGACTCAAAACACAGCTTCAGTGTGTCCATGTACGTATGCAAGACGACTGTTAAAAACCTGCAAAAATAAACCTTATTGTATATTGAAAGGGTTTAGACTGAGTGAATGCATGCTTATTGAGGGAGCATGCTAAGCATTAATTGGTATGTATAAAATGACTCAGTAGTCACTGACATCGGTGTTGAGATCCCCAAGTTGTGTGACTCCAGGTCTTCCCTTATGAATTGGCTTTATGAAAATGCCACCAAGTGACATATTTAAACCATTCAGCTTGATAACTGCGTTCCTCTCGGCTAATCTGTTAAAAGGCAGCCTGCTGCCCCACTGGTGCTCATCTTAATAATAGAGATAGAGAGAAGGAAGAGGTAGAGAGCGGCAAGAAGTTGTAAGAGATAAAGTCAGAGGGAAACAAACGGAGATGGAACAAGTAATGGCTGATTTAAAATAGGTGAGAAGTAGAACTCTGTGGAGGTAATGGGTTGACTGAGTGAAAACGGGAGCCAGTGCCGCTGTGTAATCCAGCAGGACGGAGAGCCTGTCAAAGAGCAGCTATTGTTGCCCTCTGACCCAGCTCTGTTCACATTTGACATGTCAATCAGAGCCAGAGAGAGGAACAGGCTCTGAAGTTTCTGACTCTGATCTGAACCAGCTGGTGTTTCCATTGATTTCAAAAGCAGACATTTGATATCTCCATTGATTTTATTTGTCTTCTTCTGTTATGAATCCTATCTGGCATCCATCTCCAGCTTCATTGCAGGGCTGATTGCACTGACCTTAACAACATCGCTCTGTCTCTGTTTCAGTTTAGTCTTGATTTTTCTTTTTTTTTGTGCACTAAAAGCATTTGGCGGCCTGGCTGCCCCCAGCTGCATATTATCATTAGATTCCCATCACTATATAGTGTAAATTTCAAGCCTGCCATAAATATCAACATGTGCATGCACCTTCTGTAGCTTGCTTTCGTATAAATATTTGTCTTTGACTTCAGTCTGCATCACAATGAAACACCTCTTAAGACCCATCTTTAGTGCCTATTGAGCTTCCCCCTCTTTGTTCCTGTGTTATCTGCAGTTGGCCACATTGCTGCATTGTCAATGCCCAGGCCAAGGAACACACTGCAGTGGGTGAAGGTGGGCACAACACGAGAAGAATAACTAGTACCCTGCTGTGGAAGAGATCTTTCTTTGAAGGCTTTAGTTGGCAGCATCAGTGTGTCAAAAGTGAGATCTGCTCTTCTGTGGTAAACAGGCAGTGACACGAACCAGCTGCTTCAGGGAACAGTTTCTACCCCACGGCTGGTGGCTTTAACAAATGAACTATCCACATGATATTTGACATTATGTTTGCAATTCATTGTCTGCCAAACCATGGTCAAACAATGACTAATTCTTAACAGTAATGAGTCGTTTTTGTTTTTTTCTCAAGATTGTTTTCTGGGATTTTAATCCGAGTAAATCGGTCCGTTCTGGGTCAGGCATGAAACTTTTGACATTGCAATTTTATCTTGTATCTTGTCTTAAGTTGTTCTTTCTCTAGTGGCCATTGGATGCTGCCTCCAACAAAACTGACTTAAGTCATTTTAGAAAGTACTCTTTCATGGCAAAGGAGAATAGAGCTGAAAAGACTAAATTGATGGTTGATCGATAAAGTATTCAGCAATTGTTTTGATAATCAGTAAATCCTTTAAGTAATTTATTCAAGCATCTTCAGCCTCTCAAATGTGATGGTTTTATGCTTTTCCATGTCTTTAGTGAGGGTAAGTTGTTGTTTGGACAAAAAAAGCAATCTCAGGAACTCTCTAGCAAGGTGTGATTGGCATTTTCAACAATTTTCTCACAGGCAAGCTGTCATTTACTGATGCTAAACCAACTATCAAATAGTCAATGGTTATGTGAGGCTTAGAATCAGCCATAGAAGGCTTTATTCTAAATGCATAACCAAATCACACAGCAGACAGAAAAGCAGCACTTGCCCATTATGCCTAGCCAGCGAGCCAACAGACACGACTGTGAGCCCAGCAGTGGATCTACCATTTTAAATCTTTAATTTTATCATTGAATCTGCTATTAGCCAAGGTCAGGTTCAAATGAGGTGGTCTGTTGCCATCATGTTTGCCTCATATATCTTTTGAACACATAAGGAGCTGTTCTCAAAACCTCTCAGTTAGTGGTTTTTCTGTTTGTTTTGGCTTTTATTCTGCCTTTGATAGCTGTATAACAGCAACTATCTGTTTCTATCATTTATGTGAGGGACGTGTAGCGGAGCCAACACAAACATATTTGCATGTTACAGTGTGCCCTGAATTAATGATTAATGTAGAAAAAATGGAATGGAAAAAGGGGAAGAGAATGGTGCCATTTGCAGAAAAAACAGGGTTGGTGTTGACTCACTTTTCATTCAATCGTTTCAAAATGTCATTTGACACCAATCTTTCTGGAGCTTTTTTCACTCCCTACTGATAGCAAGAGATATGATTTGTTTATTTTTTTCCAGTAATCAAGCTTTTGCTGCAAGCAGGAATGTTGAAGCTGTTTAGTAGACATCAGGCACCAAAACAGGATCTTTCTTTTTAGCTAATTCTTTCTTTGGGCTCAACTCAGAATTTTTGCATTCTCGTCTCCTCGGTCCTCCTGCCTTTGACTGGGAAATCGATCTCAGCTTGCCATCATGTAGGATATCTCAGTTCCTAATATGCATATTGAGGAGTGAGGAAAGACGAAAAAGGTATTTTCGGCACCTGTGACATGTAAGCGTCACACACAGCTGGAATATACAAACCATGGCAGCTGCGCCTAATGTTGATGTTGCTTTGAAATGACAGTTCCAAAGCATGCATGTTTCATTTTGTTAAATGCCTGTTACCTTCATGTCTCTTTCTTTCCTCCTTCACTCACATCTCAGATGTGAGGGACTAAGACGACTGGAGAGGAATTGAGAAAATACAAACTGAAAAAGAAAAAGGGGTTTGTCTCAACCTAAGGATGGTGTATGTTGATGTTGTAGCCACTGGCAATAAGAGCTGGCCTCCTGAGACTACTGTCAAAACCTGTTACCAGGCAAACGACCATACAACAGACCATGAAGTCCTGTAGCACCTCCGACCTGCTTTAAATGAGAAATGTGTTGTTTGGCCACAATAACTCACTTTAAAAAAAAAATAGGTCATTGTTCTCTCCATGTTATTTCGTCGCAGCAGGGGAGCTTCTGCGTATAACACTCAGTATATTGTATCAGATAGCAATGGCCCCTATTGAAAGGTGAGGACACAATATTGTGTTTTGGAGAACAGCATCATTGCCTTGGGCCTCTGCCTCATTCTACCACAGCATCTTCTGGGAATGGACCAAGCTCAGTGCTTGTTTACTTGCTCTTTGTTTTGCCTGTGCAGGCCAAATCCATTGAATATCACAATGATAACCTAAGAATATGAACACTAGACTATTGATTGAACACTGCATCAGAGCGAGTAATATCATTGCCTCAGTGTGTCAGCTTTTCTATGCGATATCTTTATCTTGTCGTCTTGACTCTCCTTTGATCTTAACTTCAAATCCTGGCTTAAATCCGATCTATAAAGTTTGCATACATTATGTAAAAGCATCAAACATCCATTAAGTAAGTGTGTGTGTGTGTGTGTGTGTGTGTGTGTGTGTGTGTGTGTGTGTGTGTGTGTGTGTGTGTGTGTGTGTGTGTGTGTGTGTGTGTGTGTGTGTGTGTGTGTGTGTGTGTGTGTGTGTGTGTGTGTGTGTGTGTGTGTGTGTGTGTGTGTGTGTGTGTGTGTGTGTGTGTGTGTGTGTGTGTGTGCGCGCTTGCGTGCGTGCGTGTTGGCGAAAAGGAAGCAACAAAGACTGTCATGTGTCTATTTTTTGCTCTCTCTGAGTATTTTTGAGTGTGTCTGTTTGTCTGTGTGTGTGTGTGTGTGTGTGTTTGCATGTGTGACTATATGCATGTCCTGAGTAATGGGCTTTGTATATCCTCTCTCCCTGATGGCCAGGATGTATCCATGGCAACGGCAGGTCGATCCTAGCTGTAAGCGGAGCTGGTGAGAGGGACTTGAAAGGGAGTGTTAAACCTCTCCTCTCATCTGGCCGGCGCTCTTCTCACTCAGACCATGGTGAAATGTGTGGCCTTTTTGAAATCCTAACAACCCCAGGGTTGTATGGTGTAGCTGTGACCGTGGACACTCACATCACAACACTGCCACCTTTTGACCTGATTAGAAAATGTACTCTCAAAGTGAACTGAACTCACTCAGCGAGTTCAGGGTTCATTCTTGGTGACAGACAAAAGATGTTTTCCTTTTTGGGGGAGAGGCAGTGGGGAGAGTTGGCTAAGAGATGACGGAAAATAAGGGGAGAAGGAGATGGGCCCCCCTTTGGGATGATTTTATAAACTCTAAGTGCTTGAGCTGTTTAATTAATGCAGTGTAAGTCACATAATTGGTTGAACAATTTGCTGTTGTTTAAAAGCCCAAAGTTATATTTTGTGGATCTACACAATCAATAGCTGTTTAATTGTCTGTATTTTTTCTGCAGTTAAAGAGCTGATTTATCAAGTTTAATTTTATTCAGCAGTGACAACTCCTTAAAGTCAATGCATCATGTTAAAAAAGAAAAATGAATATGGTTGACATAAAACAAACAGCAATACATTTAAAAGAAATAAATAGGTAGTATAACATACATAAAACAGATAGAAAGTACTTGTGTCATCACAGTTGGCATCTTCACTCAAACTGTTTCCTTTGAAGTCCTTTGATGCTTCGTTATGGCAGTTTCAGCCCTTAGGATACAACAGGATTAAATGTGCTGCTGCTGCCCTCTAGTGGATCCCAATATGCATACTGAAGCAGAATGATAATAATTTGAAAGCATGAGTAATGACAAGAAAAAGATAAGGATAAAAAGATGTAACATAAATGATAAATGGGGAAGAATGTAAAAAACAATCATGTGTTTGGATTAATCTCTTCTGAGAAGAACACAGATGCCAAAACAAACAGATTTATGGCAACCCTGTGAACATCAATACACCTGCACTGACAATTTAATCAAGATATTTTGGAACAAACTTGTACATTAACCTAATCATCTAACTCTATTCCGACGGTCACTGACTGCAATGTTTTAAACAGTTTAATTTCCTTCACAGCAGTTTCACAACTTACCACTCAGTGCCAACTTCAAGATGTTAGCGTGTGTGAATATTCATCAGAAGTGCTTCTCAGGAGACCCAGAGACTGCAGCTGAGGGAGCTCTGTGACCTTCTTGTTAGGTCAGGCTGGACGCCTGAGGCTATCTAGTGATCACTTATACATATTCAAGAACCAGAGGTGCCATCAAGAATCAGGTGCTGCTGGTTAGCAGGCTCCAAGATAGAGCTGGATCAAGGCCGACAAACAGCTCTTTTGTTTGCTCTCTTATCATCAGCAGTTTTTTTCTGTGATGAATAATCTTCACAGCTGCAGGTAAGTACATATTGGCCAAGTCTGCTTCCCTTCTCACCCTCTCACTTGATATAAGAGTTTTCCCCCTGATGAAAACACACTGGTGGGCTGTTATGGTGTAAAAGCTCAACACAATGGATTGGCTAGGGTAATGTGTTTTAAAGGTTTAATGTGGCTGCTCCTTAGAGGTATCAAGTGGTATCATTAGCTGTAGATTTTCATTGTAAAGGGTGCTTTCATTTCCCTAAATGCATCTAACGTTTCATTTTCTGGCTCCATCGTGTTTCTGAAAATAATCTCAGCAGTCTAATGGAGGTGGATCGATACAGATGGATCAGCCTCTTACATTTCCCTTTCATATCACAACCAACACCACCTCTGGGAATCTGCATTTATATCCGTGTTCAATAATGAAAAGGATCCAGTTGAGATGGGGTTTTTTTCTCTCTCCATTATTTGCTGTTTACTTTCAGTTAATCTGATTTCCACAGAACTGCTCGCAGCCATATGAAGGAGATCTTTTGATAAAAATGAGCCATTAGATTGAAATAACAATGAGCAAATTGAAGTTTTGATTGAATTCCTTGACTTTTCTTCTTGGTGGTTGCTCCTTAATAACTTTTTAAATAAAATAATATTTTTTTAATTATACACCACATGAAAGTATTACGTCCTCTCCCTGAATCCTCTTAAATGTCAAATATAATTTGATGTTTTTCCCTGCACTTTAAAACTCATCGCAAGAGCAGATCTTTTAATAAATCCAGTGGATGTAAGGTTTTGTTGCATATTCCAGTGTGTGAATCTTCTCTAATTTCTCATCTGTAGTCATTTCAATAACACCTAAGTATTATTTGCATTTGATTGCACAACTTTGCAGAGATCATTTTCTTTTCAGGGGGAGGTCATGCAGAACAATAAAATCAGCAGAAATAAACAGCCTATTTAGTGCTTTTGCTACTGTACATTAGCTGCCGTCCTTACTTTCTCTCTCCCCTACTGCGCCAAGCTTGTTTTTTTTCCTGTAAATGGTGAAACTCTGCCCCAGCACGGTGACCTGTAGCAGGGCCCTGTGGGAGTATTCTGTGTCCTACACTCCTCGTGGCCTCACCTTCTTTCCTCTCCTCCTCCTCCTACTCCTTCGCTTCTTCTTCTTCTCTCTTTCTAAATTGCTCTAAGGGATGGATCTGCCCCCAGACACAAGGACAAACCCAGGCAAGGCATCTCCGTTCAGCTCAGAGTAGATCTGAATGGTGGCGAACAGAGTGTGTGGTTCTTTTCAGCTTGTGCTCTTTGACTGAGAGGATGTTTTGACTTTGTTTGGGACAGTAAATGTTTGACTTTGAAGACCAACAGAGTTTTTAATAGAATTAATACTCTGTAGATGTTTCTTGTTGTGATGGTTTTGCCTCAGTAGCCAGATTTGCCAGATTTCTTTGGTTCATGACTTTGGACTCTGATTGTTTCAGGACTGGACTTTTGGATTTAAGTGGTTATCTTGTTTCTAAGCATTATTAACTCAATCATCCTGCCACCATGCCGGTCCGGATCATGTGCACCATCTCCTTCTCTGCGGACGACGAGCCCGGCAGAGGATATGGTAAAGACGATTTTGACGACCACTACAAGTGGGTGAAGAAGAGTTACAATGATGGGGACTCGCAGGAGTACCTGGATGGATGTAGTCAAGCGGATGATTGCAATGACGAGGAGGACAACGTCAGCGAGGTGGATAACCTGGCCACTTTCTTTGGCGGTTGCTCGCTCCATGGCGCCAACCACGTGTTTGTTGAAGACAAGAAGTTCGGTTTTCGCCAGGGTTTGTGGGCGCTGGTCTTCACCATGGCCCTGTCCGCTTTCTTGCTCCAGGTCGCTGACAGGGTAATATACTATCTCCAATATGATTACATTACTTTGCTGGATGAAAACGTGGCCAACAACATGACCTTTCCGGCTGTCACAGTGTGTAACTACAACTTTATTCGGAAGTCTCAGATGAGCTACACCGACCTGATTTTCATGGGCCCTCTGCTGGGCTTCGAAGAAGGCATGGCACCAGGGTTTCCGCTCGCTGATGGGCCGGATCGCCCGCCAGGCTATCGCTTCAGCCTAGATGAGTTCTACAACCGTACTCGACACCGCATGGAGGACATGCTGCTGGAGTGTAGCTTCAGAGGCATAGAGTGTGGCCCTGAGAACTTCAGAGAGGTAAAAAAAAAAATAGTTTGAATGTTTGATCTTTCTGGGAACCAGCAGACTATAAATTGGAAATCAACAGTGCAAGTTGGTATTTTATATACGTTTGGTAGACTTGATAGTTTAGGTGATTGGTGATGTTGCATATGGAGATCTAAAATTGGAATGTGGCTCAAAGGAATATACAGAGGAGGCTGCAGGGTTTCATCAAGTATCCTCTGTCTGGGTTCACTGTGATGAAATGAGGACATCGAATAAAATCTAATTCTAAAAACTAAATGCTAAATAAAAGTAGTCTTCACTGATGATGACTTCTATAGAAAATCACTGATATGGACGAAAGAGTTTATTTATTTCTGTGGAGTAATTCAGTTACTCACAATCCCAAGTTGCTGCTGTAGATACAAATATTTTCTAAGTCAGCTGTCTGCTTTAATGAAACTCTATTGAAAAATAAAAAAAGAGCAGACATAATAAAAACAAACCCCATTACTCAAAGTAGCAAACTTGGCAAACAGCTGTTATTGAATTAAGCAGGCACTGAAGGAATATATTGCCCACAGGACACACACACTTTCCTTGAATGTATGATATTTTTGGTTTTGTAGCCGCAGCCTAATGTTCTCCTGGGTTTTCACATCAGACAGCACACTAGTGGAATGCCGAATTACCAAGAAGTGTTGACCATATCCAGCCATTGGTCTATTGATTTTCTTGACCTTTGCACAGCCATGGATAGGTATGTGCAGACTGCTAATGGATGTACTAAACACACTTTTCCCATGTAGACTAATTAGATAACATGATGTTAAACAAAAATTATTTTCGCTTTAATTGTTGCAGTGTTAGTAGTAGCAAAATTAGAATACCATAATTCGATATTGTAGTGACAAGTGATAAGAGTTTCTAGAGCCAAAATGATACTGTTTGATAATTGTTTTGTTGTTTGTTTTTCAACTAAAAATGCAAAAAATTCCATTTTAAATGCCATTATTTGCTGATTTTCTTTGTCTTCTTTGACAGTAAATGTAATATTTTAGGGTTTGGAATTGTCGGTGGGATAAAACCTGAAGGAACATAAATATTTGATATTTGAAACCATTTCACTATTTTCTGGCAGCTTAAAGACTAAATGATTAATCTGCTTACCGATTAATCCATAATTAGAAAATTATTAGTTGCAGTTGAGTATGTTCTTAGAGATATGGATTAATTTAAAGTCTTACAGCTGTCACAGGGAATATTGAAAAGGATTGACATTAACATTAAAGGGATTTCATCGAAAGTGAGCACAGCTCTGATATCCTGGGGTTTGGAGCTTCTGAAGCGCAAGGGCTGCATCCTGTCAACCAAAATGTAGGATTCTGAGTCTGAGGAAAGGATGGGGCGATCTGAGATGAAGGTTGTGAATGAGGAAAATGTGGAGATGTGATTGGGTAAATGTAAAGAGGGGCTTTGAGTTTTATCGCACCTAAAGTGAAAAGGCAAATAATTAAAATCAGAGTACAGTGTGCAAGCAGAATGAATATTAATGATGGGGCAGTGAAATACAATCATTGACGCAGTGAAAAATATTATACAGAAAATAACATTTTGCAGATTGAAAATGGTGTTTCAATTATAGCAATACAGCCACATTTTTGACATGGAGGAATTCTCTTGGACATTATGTCTGACAATTGACCTTACATACACTGTGCACGGTGACTCGTGGTACAAAAAGGCCGCACAATTTAATTTTACCCCAAAAAAGAGAGAGAGCAAAATGTTGCTTAGACAGCAGACTATAGATCATACTCTTCATCTTTTTTTTTTATCCAGGTGCCTTACCCAAGCAAAACTTGAAAAATGCCCAGGTTGGGCAGCCATCCCAGATGAAAAAAAAGTGGGTTATATGGCCTATGTCCTTGAGGTGTAATAGGGCCAGCTGTCATCCTCTGTTGATGTGCATTTTAAAAGATAAAGCACCTTGTCTGCAGTGTAGTCGGCCATTTTATTAGCATGAGAAGGCGGCAGTGATCAGGTATTATTCAATGACAGATGTTACTGTCATGGTGCTGTCCAAAACTCATTCTCTCTTTCATTATGTCTTGCTTTGGATTAGATTGAAGGCTCTTTAAACAACAATATCATCTCACACACTTTGTTGAAGATGTGGCAGATCTTTGCATATCTTGCATTACTATGTCCCTTTAAACCCAATAATTTTCAGGTAGTTATTCGTCAATATAATTACAGGATCCAAAACATTGTATTACTGTTTCTTACACATCAGTCATACATCACTGAAGCAGCTGAGTAGCTTGATATACAGTATAAGTACCACTTTATTTAAATGGGTGTGCATAAGACTGAAACCACCATAACCATGACATGACACCTGTCATAAATACCTGACTGTCTTTGTAAAAAGATGTTGTGAAAGAGGACTTAAACACTATGAATGTTTCTCTTCAGTATGTGAGTCTTGTTTGTGTCATTTGTCAGTGAAATGGTATGTGCGTGCCTGATGGTTTCAGGTGGAGCTGTCACAGCAGCGAGGCTTAAGACCTGACTAACGCAAGTGACAAGTCATTACTAAATTGTCAGGTCTAATGGGACTAATTATAGCAGTTGTCAATTTAACTTGAACCCTTCTGCGTTACAGCCTCCCGCTAATATAATTATTGATTGTTACTTCAGCTCATGCACATCCCTGCAGCAATTATGAACTTTTTCATTGTTTCGTTGCCCAGTTTCAGAACAAATTTATAATGTGTTCTGTGTTGCATTGAAAATGTTCAAGAACAGATAATGAGCTATTTAAGGACAGCATCCTCAGTAAGACACTTCGCTACTGCTCAGAACCTAACTATATAAACAATTTGGGCTGTCTTTCCGGCCCAATGTGTTGTTTGGTGATATTTCTTTTTTATCTTTGCAAATAACAGGGTCGACAATGATCATGCAATACAAGCTGAGATATTTTAAGGGACATTGTCATCTTCATCAGTCTTATAACTTCTATATTGTTACCATGGTATAAATCAGATGATGGACATCTTTGATTGATTTGAAATCCATCTAACTTGCGTAACGTGTTTTTTCTACCTGTACCGTAGTAGGTAGACGCGACGCAACCACACAGTATGTTTTATTTGGTCGTAGTAGATAAACCTCAGTGTTCAAGAGAGTGTTAACTAGCTTAGCATATATATATCCCCAATATACATATTAAAAGGACATTCTGTGAAATTAACAAACAAATTAAGACAGACACAGATGAGCTGTGAGTAGAGTAAGAGAAAACAAATTAGACAAAACAGGGGGTGTAGCTCAAAGTGCTTTACAAGGAAGTGAAGAAACAAGATAATAAATAAAAACAGGCAAAATAAAATGTGCAAATACTACACGATAAAACCAAGTAAATTAATACTAAACAAAGGAGATGGCAAATAAGAACTGGTATGCTAAGAATAATAGAATATGTAAAAGATAAAACAAAGAAAAGAGAGACAGTTTTAGGCAGTGTTGGATGAATATGTTATCAATTACCATGTAAAAAAATCACAGAGCTAGCATCTGTCTCTTAGCTTTGCTTGTGGCATGTAGGAAAGGCTTAGTTACATTTATAGAGCAGACTAACTCACTTAACAGGATGCATTATGTATTTCTGATGTACTTTTCTTCTAAACAGAAAATCAATAAAGTGTATTTATTTTGCGTAATATGGCAATTGGCAGCACCACTTGTCCCAATGCGGTTAACACTGGACTCCTGCTAGTGCCTGTTTACTGCATCTGCCTAAGAGCCACTAATGGTCCACACACTCCACTGTTGGGAGTATTGAAAAGGGGTGGGAAAGGGAGGTGAGGTGATTGATCGCTTTCTGTCTCTCTCAGTCTCTGGGGCTTTCCGTCCATTCCTCCTCCTCTGTCTTGTCTCTCTGTCCATCATCTCTGTCCACTGTTGGTGCATGTGAAAGTACATTTCAGTGTGTCTGTCTGTTTAGTGTGCACACTGCAATGTACTCTGACTCTTGGCTAGGTAAATGGTGAAGTGAACGCCCTGCAGTTAGACGGTTCAGGTTGCAGCAATTCTGTCCGAGAGCAGAATGTGAGCCCCCCTCAGAGCGCTGATCCAAATCTCTGCTTCCTGCTCCATCGGCGGCCCATTAGCCATACAGCTTGCCTTTCTCCTAAGCTCAGCACTGCCAACAGAGTCAGACAGTGACTCTGGTTACGCCCTTCTCCTGTCTCCTCAAGAGCATCAGTCAGTATATACCGCAGGCTCTAACAGATAGACAGGCTGCAGGGATAATATTGAAAGAAAGCTAAATGAAATATCAGAGCTGGCCTCGCCATCTGGCTCTGAGCTGTAAATACTTGTTATGGTTCAGCACTTCTTTTAAGCAGCCATTGGGAAGAGATTGAATCAGGGAGAGTGTAATTATCTTCAAGCATATGCCATGATAAATTAGATGTTAGTAAATTATCTTGGAAAAAAAGAGCATAGCAGATCACATTGTGTGTTCCAAGAACAAAGAACAAAGAACAAAGACTATCTGAATAAAGCAATGCGAACATCTAGTCTGTGTTGAGCTCAATTTGTCAGTTGTGGAGCAACAGTTACTCAACAACTTGTGCAATTAGGCTAATTAAACTGTCACTGTTCTTAAAATGGAAATTGATTTGTGTTTCTTCCGTTTGTAATATGTTGTCATTTTGAGATTTATTTTATTTTCTGCTGTACAAGTCGAAAGCTCTCTTTGGAGCTTAATCTATGTTTGATTCTTGCTGTTTCATTAATCGGTTTGAAGTTTAGATCTATCAGGTGATATAAGCACAACAGCAAAGATGCACTGTTAAATTATTTGCATCTGTGCCGAACAGCAAACACTGCCTAATATTTCTGTTCCGTTGTTTCTCTTCCCTTGCTGAGTCTGACCTTGTGTAAGCAAACTGATCCAATAATGGATTTCAAATCTGAGGTTATGGAAAGTAGTTTGATTAAGCACAGGTATAGTGTTGGCTCAGTCAGAAAGTGGTCAGAGTTTGAAAAAGCATGTGCTGCTGAATTGCTTCCTCCCCTCGGATAGGTGACAGCAAGGGGACCGTCAAATATTTATGGCAACACTGAAATTCAGATAGCTTACTGTGACTTTGTCTCATCTTCTCAGTCTTTATTAGCTGCTTTCAGATCAGAAGTTCAGATCTGCCCTCCATCATACATAGCTATAGCTCATCACAATTCTATATATGCATAATTCTGAGTGCAGAACAGATATATGTAGTATACATAGTATAGTATATAGTAAAGAATTTGGAGAACAGCAAATTACATTTTTAAGATAGAAAGGTCATTGTGGGCTCAAATTGAAGCTTATGAACTTGGGAAGTTTTCTTTATATAAGTGAGGCAGTGAACAGACAGGGATTTTAAAAACAGAATGTCAGCAAGCCCCAGAACCGTTTTTGCCACTTTTCCCCTTTTCTTTGGGATACTTCCTGCCAATTCCATACTTGTATGACCATGTATGCTATTGTATTGTATGTTGTCCCTTAATATTTTTATTTACATTATTTTGCCAGAAACATTTTACATACAAGGGTTTTGAGACCAAATGGCCCCAAGTTGGAGGTGCTTGTTATGAACTTGTGATGGCCAAAGGTGTTGGCTAACAGGATTTAATAGTGAAAAAGTGTCAGGAAACACCAACCTATAATAAATAAAAAAAAATTACATTCACTTAAGTAACATGACATTGTAATGCATAATAGCAATGCTTCTCTTCCCTTAATCTCCATTTAAAACAGTCTGATGATTGTGAAATTGGTACCACTGATACTCATCTTGTTTCCGCTTTGTTTTCAAGGCTCTCCAGCTTTTCATTTTGCTTGCCAACAGCTTAATTACACTTTTGCTGGCATGCACTCTCATATCAAACAGTGATCACAAGGGGGCAGTGTTTTACAATTATTTTAGAACCTAAACCAGCCTCCATGGAGTTCTTGGCACTGGGATGATGCCTGCCGTTCTTTTTTCTTTTTGTTTACAAGAAATCGCTCAGAAATATAGTTAATCCCATCTCTAACGAAAAACCTTTGATTCCCACTTCAGTACAACATCAGACCCTCTGAGCTGCAATGACCACGACCCAGTTAAAGCTTAATGTTGAAGCAGAGCTGCTGCCAGTGGAAACACAGTGGTTGCATTTTTTGAAAGAGCTGTTTTCCTGGGGGATTAAACTATATTTGTGTGTTGTGGGGATTAAAAAAATGAATATTATAAATCAAACATAAGCTCAGGTTTGTTCACTGTGGACGGCCTTGGCATCAACCAATCCCTCCCCCATTCTCTGTGTCTCTTTTCTCTCCGTCCCTCTCTCGCTATACTTTTTTTTCTGTACATGAAGGGCTTCAGTCCAGTAGGAGAAACTCTGTGATACTCTGTCAACCTGCCCTGCCCCTCTCTCTTTTCATCCAAGCAATGGAGCCGTGTTTTCAAATGCATTTTAATTAAATCTCTCATCAGTCTTCTTTGGAGGTTGGTGACAAGACGTGCAGCAGCACTCACTCCCTGTTAAGATGAGTCCAATCTGATATAAAGCCTGGGTAACTTAAATTATACAGATACATCACTACTGTTCTTCAGTATCAGCCAACACTTCATGACACATATGCTAATTAATCAGTAAATCGGCATAAATTAAAGGACAGAACTTTCATTTTACTTTGACTAAGATAAATGAAGCCTAATGATGTGAAAATGAGAGATACTGCAGTCTTGTTGGAGCAATTACATATGAATAAGACATATGATAAGTGTCCTATACAGGGCCAATAGCCACTTACTAGCAGCTAATTAGGTTGATGAAAGGGACTTAATGGCCTTCAACAGGATGGTTCCCATGTACTTAATATTACAACTGAAATAAAAACGTTTGGCTCCAAATGGCAGAATGGATGTCAGAGGAGCTATAAGGAGAAAGGTGTCGTCCTTTTTAAAAGCACTGGCTTAGTGTGCTCTCTCTTTTAATTTATCTCCATGTGGCTCTGTCTTTCTCCTAAACTCTTTCCGTTCGCCTAGATGTGCGCTTGTTCATGCATGAATGTACAGACATTTAGAGCTGTACCAACCCTCTTATTAGAATAATCATATATTACTGACTCTCTGCACAAAAAAGATCTATTCTCAGTGCAGTTCAAGTACATGGAATCACTCAGAAAAGAGATATAAAAGAGGTGCATGTGTGTGTGTGTGGAGAGGGTGAGAAAACCTGAAGGCTAGTATGTGTTTGCTCCCTGTACTTCACAGTTTCACAGATGACTGCATCTGTCGTGGTCAGCAGGACTCCCCCTGGGCAGTGAGTGGCTTTCTGTAGCCGTGTAGACTCAGCAGGATGGCTTACCTCACCTTAGACGTGTGTTTGTGTTTGAGTATATTTATGTATGTATTTATGTGTATTTGGAAGAAAAGGAGGTACAAGAAGACATATAGAGACAAGTGGTATCCGTATGTTAATACCTATCAATTTTTTATTGAACATCAGTTCTAACATCGTTAGTTGACTCTTGCTCTTTGACATTACAACATCCTTTAGATAAAACATGTTTGCTGATTAGTGATTATATGGATGCATGCAAAACTTAAAGCGGCATAACTTATATTAGTTGCATAGTTTTACTGTAAAAATGTCCTACAGCTACTTAAGACATAATTTATCATCCTACTGGGGTCATGTGAGTAAAGCAAAACTATGCTATAGAAAAGGCTGTAGATATGGATAACAATTCTCTTTGGGTTCATCACTATGAGCAACATTGTTTTATAATATAGTCAGATGATATCAAGAAAGATGCGGACCGCTTCAGATGCCTCTCCATCAGCTCTGCTAAAATTCTGCACATGAGTGAATGCTCCTATGTTTTTTTTACAAATATTAGTTATACTTTTTGCGTTTGACATTGCAGAATGATTTCATATGACTATGGGTCGTTCATAAGGATAGGAAAATTAACTCACCGACACTGCTAACCTGGCCGGTCGAACTTTTCAACCTCAGCGTAAACAGTCAGAAAAAGGTTTGAGAAGATGGGCACAAGCTCCGATCCCGACCACATGAACAAACAACAACATTTTTGCATCCATCTCCAGCTCTGCATTAGGAGGGGGCACCCATTGCTGTTGGCTGAACTGGAGGCAAACCAAAGAACCTCCACCTCCTAAACCAACGTCTCCTGACTCTGCAGCTCTGCAGACTATGGAGAGGAGAGGGCCTGTCTTAACCCCTCCTAGCGGTGCAAATGTTGATAAAGGCTTTTTTTTTTCATTTACAGGGTAGAGGTAGTCTAGCTTACTGGACGTACAGTATGTGGCTCATACGGCAGATGTCAGGCATTCTACACCCTCCTCTTATCTCCGCCAGCGGACTTAGCACTGGCCATGTTTTCCCCCTATACCAATTATTTTATTTGTGCAGCCAAAGTCTGGCAATGCAATACTAGGGTAGAGGCACTTCAGCCAAATCTCTTGGCTTTTGTTACTCTTCGAAGAGTTTTTTGTGGCTATAATATTCCCAACTGCCATGAAGAGATTTTATCCGTAAGAAATGGGGGGCAAAGTCCTTGTTCCAAGGAAAAAAGCGTTCTGACATTCAGTCAAAGGTATGAGGCTACAGCCACATCAATGGCATTTATATATGGATAGAAGATTTTGAACTTCACAGCCACTATGGACAGGGGGGATGATTAGAGCAACCTGTTACTCTTTCAATGTACATACTGTATGTCACATAAGGATTGTATTAAAATAGAAAATCCATCAAACAGTCAGGACTAGTTGCAAAGTGGTGGAAAATGTCTTCACATGGAAGTTAAGCTGGAAATTTTGGAAAAAATGTACCATGGAAACTATGGGGTTTTATAGGATTTAATGGGAAATTGGGGGTAATTTAGACAATCTGTATCATATTCAAACCTAAATATAAACATTTTGTTTTGTCGTAGGCAGACATCTATGTAGAGTGCATGTAGGGGCCTCAATACCCCTGTAGCAAGAAGTGCACTGCGTGCATGGGATTGAGGAATAGTATAGATTTTCTCACATAAAGATTATGTCAAAATTCATTTTCCACAACTATATTTACAATCCCTGTTAAGGGTCAACATTCAATTTTGTAAATTCCAGGTTTATTCTCGTTTATTCCCATAAATTCCTGTTAATTTCCATGGACATTATCAAACTCTAGTCAGGACCAAAATGTTTTAATGCAGCTTTAAAGTTGTTCAGGGTTCAAGAGTCTGCTCTGTGACCCACACTAAAATATCACAGGTTTCATCCCTTTAAGGCTCGGTGCAAACATTGTTTTCTTCAAAACATTATTATTTGAAACTCTGAACACATATCACCTCACTCACTTACTCGCTCTGAGACACTCTGGATAAGAGCAGAGGCAAACTGCCTTAAATGTAAATGAGCCTTCCTTGAACTAATGTTAGTGGAAGGTCTATTGATTGAGCGGTTGTTGTTTCATCCCAGAATATCAGAATCAATCTCAAAAGTCTGGTGCTGTTGCCTTTGGGCAATACCAAAGGAGGGGCTGATTATATTATTCAGCGCCACAACCTAATAAGCACAGCTGATGCAAATCTTACCACCAATGACATGTACCTCTGTAGCATATGCTGAAAGAATTACAGACATCACCAGGGAGGTGTGCCCTCTTGAGTCAAACCCCCACCTCTCTTTTTACGGGTTAATATCGGGACATCAATGTTGAGACAGCTTCAGACTGGGAGTGATTAGGAGGAAAAGGGCAAATAAATCATGGCAGCAATTAGATGTGGTGACACTCCAAATGCAACATACATATACCATTCACAGATGGAGGACATTAGCCGTCATATTGCTTTTTAGTGAATGTATTTCCACAGGGAACATTATGCTGCTAACCAAAATTAAATCAAAATGAAAGATCCATTTAGGTGCAACCCGCCGTGCAGTTGGCTTTGGACTGTCTGTTTCATCCTCTCAGGCAGTCTGATCCTCCTATGTGTTTATATATGTGTGTGGGTGAAAGTGTGTATCTGTTGGCTTTCCTCAGGAGTTGTCGACCACCTTCATTAGTCCTGTTTTCACGGCTTGTCTGACATGCCTTGACATAATGTGTTATACACACATGCACTTGCACACACTCAGGTTAACAAGCTGCCAGTGTATTTGATGCAAAACACATTCTTAGACAAGCAAAACACATAGAATTTGGAAATATGTGAACAACAGGCAAGAAATCGAAGATGTGTTTTGTTCCAGTGTTGTCCATCTGTCAGAATATGCTGCTTAAATGTATGATGCTCTTCAACTGGTTAGGGACTGAGATTAATTGGATGTGACAGGATATATATATCCGGGAAGTTCTTGATGTTACTCATGCTGAATGAAAAACCAAACTCAATATAACATTTTGAAAGGGTAAGACTTTTTTTTTTTTTAAAGGTTATTTTTTTGGCGGTTTTTCAAGCCTTTATTATATAGGACAGACAGAAAATAGGGTGAGAGAGAGAGGGGGAGACATGCACCAAAGGGCCGCAGGTCAGAGTCAAACCTGCGGCCGCTGCCTCAAGGACCTTTAGCCTCTTTACATGGGGCGACTGCTCTAACCACTGTGACACCGGCCGCCATGAAAGGGTAAGACTTTTATGATACAACTTGTATCAAAGGGAGAGGGGAGATGGTGCCTGAGGCATTTATTTCTTATTCAAACCATATTGAAATGATATACAGTATGTCTGCAGAAGGAGAGTTAAACTTTGTTCATGCTGTTGCCATGTGGCTTTGATGTCAATTTGAAAGTATGCATGCTTTTTAAGTGCAGTATGTGTGCGTTTTGTCCTTCAATACTTTTTTGAAATGTTATTTTTACTGACAATGTTTGATAACATTTAAACCTGGTGGGAGGGATACAAGTAGTTCAACCTAACCACATGTCAAGGACACAAAAACTAGCAGTGCATATCATCCATATGAGATTGACAAATGCAGCCCATCAGGAATGGGATAAGGCTTTAAAAGAACAAAACTGAGAGAGAAAAAAATTGCAACCCACGTCTTTTTCCTCGTTATAAGGACATTTTTAATTATAGTTTGCAGTTACTTTGTGTGAATAACTACTAACAAGTTCATGCAACCAGTTTCTGAAGTATGGTGGATGTGATGTCTTTCAGTCTTTGAGAATATGTTTTTTTGTTGCAAGAACCATGCCCATCAGTAGAGCTGGTTGAATGACTGAGGGGAGGGGAAAAATATTCTTGACCAGAATGTATACAGACTAAATGCAACTGTGTTCCATGATTTGATTTATATTTGTTACAAATCGGAGACATAGTCGTTGTCCTTGTCCTTCCAGAATTAACCGGCTGCCTGGGAGTGCTGACTTGTGTGTGTAAAAGACAAATCCAGAGAGATGACCATTACCGCTAATATCTGAAAGGCCCATCAGGATTTGAAGAGGAAACATAATTTATATGAACTATCAATTGCTTTGGATTTCCACTTGATTTCATTAACGTCCTTGATTTAAAGTTATTAATAGAACAGTTTAACGTTTTAGGAAATTGACCAATTTGCTTGTTTGTCAAGAGTGACATGAGAAGACAGTTATCAATTAGAGAAGATCCTGACTGATAAAAGACTGGAACCTTTTTATTTGTCAGCTGTTGGATAGCAAGAAATGACAGTTGAGAAATGCCAAAGATATGTTCAAGGTAATTTAAAAACTTGATCATAATAATTTAATAACCAAATTTAAGGGATTCATCACTTTTTTTGTATGTTGGATGGTTTTTATTTTTCTTGCCTGCTATCACTATTGTTACGGATCAAAAAAAAATCCAGTATCATCTGACTATAATATCGACCTCATGTCTATGCGTTGAGTACGGAGCTGGAGCCACTATATGTTTAGCTTAGTTTAGCATGAAGACTAAATGGAGGAGGAAACAGTTAGCCCGGCTTTCTCCAAATTGAAAAAAATGCCTACGAGCATCTCTAAAGCACAGTAATTATTGACTGTGGGGATGAGGCCTTGTTATTTGCCCCGGGAATTCATATCTGCCATCATTATCAGTGTGTACGTTCCTCCTTCAGCTGATGCAGCGCTGGCCTGTGACGTCATCTACTCCGCTGTTGCCCAGATACAGACGCTGCATCCTAACATTCCCTCTCTCTACTGGTTTTTTTTGTTGTTTTGTTTTGTATATATTATTATTGTTATAGTATATTTTGCATATTTTGTTGTATATATTATTATTGTTTATTGTTTATAGCACACTGTGCACTGTATATATACACTATATATATATTGGATTCTATTTATGTTATGTACAAAGTTTTTATTTGCTGACCCACTACTGCTGTTACAAAATAATTTCCCAGTCTGGGATCATTAAAGTCATTCTATTCTATTCTATTTTAATTAACATGCTGTATGCACCTGTTGTTTGCCAAGAAATAGCTCCAGCAAGGAACTCTGAATATAGCGCCATGTTTAATGCAAAGACACGAGATTGATATCAATCTGCTCATTTCACTCTTGCAAAGAAAGTAAATATTTGCTTTGAAAAAAAGATGTAACTCTTGTAAATAATACTATCCATTTTATATGATTTTTTTCTGTTTTTAGCTTGTATGTATAATTGCACGCATTCTTGGACCGTTCAAAAATAACCTTGGCCATACCACATTTATAAATGTTTCCAATCACTGCTCTGTGTTCATATGACAACCACACAATCTCAAGCCCAGGTACAGGAAACTCACCTTCACAGGTAATAAAACAAATGGACAGATTTAGTTTTATAAGAAGGATTAATTTGTAAATGTCAGACAGAAGGGGACCATTTATTTCACAAAGGGCCATTCATTCATTTTTCCCTGAGCAGCAAATAGGAGGCATTAGGCCTGTGGGGAACACGGAGACTGTTTGCTATAGCTAGCGGCCGTACTCTGAAAGTCATTCATCAGAACCGTTTCCCCTTTTCCAAACTCTGCCCGGCCCAGCTGTCATGATGCTGCCAAGATGAATTAGCTGTGTCATCCTTTGTTTTCAGGCAAGGATACTCACACTGCCCCTTGGGCTGTAAATATAAATCTGCCCCATCCAGCCACAATAAGACTCATGAATCCATTTTCAGATGAATGCATTGATGTGATCATACATGGTGGTGCTGCCACTTCCAAGCATGAATAAAAAGAGTTTTAGACCCTCCTGTCCAGAGCACAGCACAGTGATGGTTATTTACCAAGATATTCACAGTATTTAAACATTTGTTCTGAAGCTGACTTGTGCACACTACAGTATTATTACTGATGTTTATTTTCAAAGGGTTTTCATGCACTAAAATGTTTCCTAAGACAGCGCCTTACACACTAGTTAACCTAAAACCGTCCTATAGCTTCTCTAATGTGCGGTGTGTGGTCAAACCATACAAATTAACATTTATATTAAAAATCCTAATTGAACATCACACTGATACTGTATATTAGCATTCTGGCATCTTGGCAATGAACGTGAAAGTCTTAAATCGGTGAAAATATAATTATACCCTAACAACTATAGCAATAACAGCAACAAATGTTATTTTTTTCTTCAAGCTTTAAAGCTTAGATCAGTTTCATTGTCTAGCAATATTTGAAAAGGGTTCAGAGAAACAAGAATGGTCCAAACTCACGCAGTAGAGGCTGAGATATTCTGACTTTAAGTCCATATCATGGCTCAAGCTCCAAAACACTGGTTACTACATTTACCATAATTCAACATTGTGTCCTATATATTCTTTCATATTTTTGAAAGCTGCTCCAGAACCACAGAATACACTATACAGTACAACTATTTTCACAGGCTCTATAGTACCCATCATGACGGGTTAACTGGACTTAAGTGCCCCTTTATGTTGCAGTTTCAAAGGTTTTCATGTTTTACAATAGTATTTGCCAATAGACATTATTATAGTTTCTCAACATGTGAGCCATACCTGTCAACATTGGGATTTGAAAATAAGAGAAATGTTCCCACACCCTGAACCAAGCCCATCCCCACCACCTCTTTCTGTGGCATATTTTACAAAAAGAATTATTCTACCCTACTGCAGCGCTTAGGGTCTGGCTACCCCCACACATACATTGTTTTTTTGGATTGCTTCAAACTAATCTAAACTGTCTTGAGTGGCACTTAGCTCTGGATGCAGCAATGCACTGCAAAATAGCTTTGGGAGGGAGCTTGTTTTGGTGGAACGTTTGTTTAAAAGGAGGCAAGCCCTAGCTGTAACTTGCATGGCAACTGAATTCTTGCAATATCATGAAATCATCGCAGGAATACATGTCATGTTAAAATTCCTCCTGTCAGACTCCAATAATGCATTTACATTCCAAGCAAAGGTGGGCCGGCCAGTCAGCGTCCTGTAAGGAGCTACTGGCAGTTGGAGGGGGGACGGTGTGTGGCTGTTGGTTCAAAACAACAGTGGTGGCTCCCAAAGAGCTTAGCGTAGATGCTGCATCAGAACTGGAGAGTATTTCTTTATTCAAAGAAGAGAACGCCACTGAACACTTTTCTTAGTGTAAAATATGATTTGTGTGTCTTCAGACTGACTTAAGTCAGTTTGATAGACATATGGTTCATTCAGTCAACTGCCAGATATGTTTTGGGGTTTTTTTAGATTATTTTTTATGGCAGTTTTCAAGCCTTGAGGACCTTGAGCCTCTTTACATGGGGTGACTGCTCTAACCACTGTGCCACCGGCCGCCGCTACTGCCAGGTATGTTTTGAAAGTGTCTGCCCTTTTCCAAGGATGGCTTCTCAGATGGTTCTGTGTAACGAGTCAGGTGAGGCGAGCCCTGGCATTTAAATAGATAATTCCCAAAATGCCACAATGTTAGGCATGGGAGTGATGCTAAACAGCTGTGTTCACAAGTTGTTTTAGTCCTGCAACTGCAAACTCATATTCAATACAGACAAGCTATGTAGGTTGCTAGCTCAGAGGTTGTTTTAATGTTTCTGGTAGTGAAGAGATTTTGAGAACGACAACACACAATTAGTGGAATGGGAGCAAGGGGAGGCATGAAGACTGACATCTGGCCATGCCACTTTCTTACAGCACTATTTAACTGTTATACAGGCAAGCCTTCTCCCATTTAAGAGGTACTCCTTTATCCCTCTCATGTTTATCAATACTGAAATGCTGTTGTCTTCTTTTCTTGTTTTATTGGCGGGTGCTGTTTGTTTGAATGCTTTCTCATCACTCGATGTTACAGCTTATGTTCTTGTGTCACCTGCTTTACTGGAAGGGAATGTAGCAAACACATCAAATAGTGGTCACATGGTGGCTCTAACCACCCCCCCCCCCCCTTTTTTTTTGGAAAGGTCAAAAATATGGGAGATTTATTGGAACTTATATTTAAGCGAGAGAGCAGTAAGAGAGAAGGGTAAATTACAGGGGGGAAACTAGAGTCTGCGATTGACAGGTTTGATGTACTATTTCATTATTATAGGCCCTATTATGTTAATTACAGCAGTTTAGCATGTTCTACTTATTAAAACACCTCTCAGGGCAATCAAATTCAATTATTGTAGTTTAAAAATCAAGGGCTTGTTTTCACAGCACACACTGTGGTTCTTAATACTCTGTATGTTCAGAGTGCAGTCAGACATTTTCAGTTTTGTTTTAGTGTCTCTGCCTGAAGCTCTCTGTGTTCACATGTTTGCCCTGAGCTCCAGATCTACTTCCACTGATTCTCATATCTCACATTATTTTTACAGTAGAGTGGCACTTACCTTATGCAGTATTTTATCTGCGGATTTAGAGGCTATTGGAAATGGGACCTTTTTTGACACTTGTCCCTTACAGCAGCTCATGTACACAGTTATCATCCAAATTGTTTCTGTAAATCGCCACCTGCTCATCTGTTAGCCCCTACGGCCACAGCACCCTCACTGCTGCTGCTGCTCCCCATGCCTGCACCCTGCTTCTCCTCCTTTGCTCTGTCATATCGCCACCTTCCTAGAGCTATCTCTCTCTTTTTGCCTGCTCCCTTGTGAATGTTTGGCACCAAACATTCCCAGTGGGATAAAAGAAGAGACAGCGGCAACTAAGAGAAGCAGAGAGAATATGGAGATCACAGACAGAGAGGGGGAAAGAGGAAGGAAGTGTGAGGAGGGTTGACTTAAAATGTTAAGACACACAACAGAGAATTGACAGAAGGAGGGAAGGTGCATTGTGTTTAAGCCTCAGCAAACAGATGTAGGGGTTGCGCTATAAGTATTGAGGGTAAACAGAGAGACGAAAGGTATAGTTTATACAGCCAAGTAGATTCAACAGATAGCAGTAAGGAGAGAGGTCAAAAGGGGAGCTGTGCGCTGTTGCTCGCATTGTGTCATGTATTTTGATTCTTTTTGATTGTATTTTGAAAGTGCCTCGACAACCCAGATGTTTCGCAAACCAACCTCTGCCATCAGTCCAAGCAGTCAGACATGCAGAGCAATGTGGACCCCAAAGGTTTCTTTAACCGTCACAGTGACTAGAGAGGGTATTTTTGTCACTCCCTTTTCATATAAGGAATTAATAAAAATGTAAATTTTAATATCTTGAATATACTACAAAAGCATATTGATGAACTGTACAACTGTATATCATGCTCTAACTGCAAATATGATGCATATCCATTTTCAAACTCCCAAGGAAATAAATACATTAAAAAAACACAGAATAAAGGAAACTGAAGAGTCTTGTATGTACTGTATATGTAGCTATAAATACATTAAAGGTCAGATCTACAGGTAGTTCTGTGATGTGCATCAACTTTACATTTGTATCAGAAATTTGAATATTTTAAACTACTAAGCAGTAAATGTGAGTGGAGTGTAGCCATGAGAATTTCCCCTCCTTACTCAAAGGGCTGTTGGTTTACCTCACTCCCCTGCTCAAAGCTACTCCGGGCTGCCTCAACAGTCCAAGTCAACTCAGATTTTACCCTGGCTCCGCTCACATGCCCTGCTACTAAGATTTAAAAACAGAAAGAACTAGAGACCCTCTGGCAATGGGGGACGCCGCCTTCCTGGGGCGGCCGGCCCCGACGGAGTACCTTGCAAGGTGCTAAGAGCGTGCGCTGACCAACTGACTGGAGTCTTCACAAGGATTTAAACCAGTCCCTGGCACAGGCCACCAAACCACCCTGCCTCAAAGCCTCCACAATCATCCCCGTCCCCAAGAAGACAGCAGTGGACAGCCCCAATGACTACAGACCCATTGCACTCACGCCTGTAGTCATGAAGTGCTTTGAAAGACTGGTCTCTCAGCACATCAGGGCCTGTCTGCCTCCCACTCTGGATCCCGATCAGTTGGCCTACAGGGCAAACAGATCCACCGAGGACGCCATCACCACAGCACTCCACACCGTGCTGAGCCCCCTGGAGCACAGGGGGAGCTACGTGAGGATGCTCTTCCTGGACTTCAGCTCAGCATTCAACCACATCATACCAGAGATCCTGGTGCAGAAACTCTCTCACCTGGGCCTCTCCACCCCCATCTGCCACTGGATTAAAGACTTCCTGACAAACCAACCACAGTCTGTCAGACTTGGCCCTCACATCTCCACCGCGATCACCCTCAGCACAGGCTCTCCACAGGGATGCGTATTGAGCCCCTTCTATTCACCCTATACACACACAACTGCTCCCCGACCCATCTCTCAAACACCTTCATCAAGTTTGCCGACGACACAACAGTGGTCAGGCTCATCTCAGGGGGAGACGAGTCCGACTACAGGGACGAGGTGAACAGACTGGCGACGTGGTGTTCAGTAAACAACCTCCAACTGAACACCACAAAAACAAAAGAATTGGTACTGGACTTCAGAAAGGGCAGAGCGGACCCAGCCCCCCTTTACATCCACGGGGACTGTGTGGAAAGGGTCCACTCCATCAGGTTCCTGGGTGTGCAGATGGCCGATGACCTCTCCTGGACTGCAAACACCACGGCGGTGGTTAAGAAAGCCCAGCAGCATCTCCACTTCCTGAGGGTGCTCAGGAGAAATAACCTGGAGGAGAAGCTGCTGGTGATGTTCTACAGAGCCGCCATAGAGAGCATCCTGACGTACTGCATCACAGCGTGGTATGCTGGGTGCTCAGCCGCAGACAGGAAGGCTCTGCAGAGGGTCATCAACACAGCCCAGAAAATCACTGGGTGCCCTCTGCCCAGCCTGGAGGACATTGCCAGCTCTCGCTACCTCAGCAGAGCTGAAAACATTATCAAGGACTCCTTTCACCCCAGCAACCACCTGTTTGACCTGTTACCCTCAGGCCGACGCTACAGGTCACAAAAATCACGGACAAACAGACTCAGAGATAGCTTCTTTTCTAGAGCTATCACTGCAGTCAATAACAAAAAATAAAACAACGAAACAAACTACCTCAATATTACAAATATTGATCACATTGATCAGATTTAAAATTTAGAATCTAAATAACCTTAAACAAAGCCACTTTAAACCGAAAAAAGCCACTTTAAAACTCTTGTGCAATAATAACATGCTCCACCCTAAATATACATATTTTATTTTAGCATAGTTTCTGTTCTCCACCCATCTGTTTATACTGTTCCCCATCTGTTTATACTGTTCACATTATTATATTGTTTATACTATATTGTGTGTTTATTGCTTATATTATACTTTGCTTATTCTTTTATTATATATTATTTTCTAAAAATGTACCAAGGGGGAGTAGCACTCCAATTTCGTTGTATGCAAATGCAATGACAATAAAGGCTATTCTATTCTAAAACACCAGCTGCAACGCCAAATTGGGCTAGGTGCGTAAAGTGCCCCATAATTCGAGCGCCCTTGCTTGGACCACAACCATTTTCAAACTCGGCCTTCATATTGATTTTCAACTACACACCTGTGAACTACACACTGTTGTCACTGTATCTTTCATGGTTACAATGTTATGGCAGTGGCAAAATCTGTCCACAGACAGAAATCGAAATTGCTCCTTTCTCCTCCATTTTTCCATGACACACAGGCAGACTCCCAAAGGGAAAAAAAGACCAGCGTCGCTGTCGCAGCTGGTAAATACAACATGTAATTCTGCCCTGAGCATGTCACACACTGCATGCCAAACGGTGTAATCCTGGCTTGCAGGCTTAGAAGACTGATAAGATGTGACGTCAAGTGGCAGAGAGCTATTAAATTTCTGTGCTTGTCGGTGCCTTTTCATTTATCTTCAGTTGGCGTTTAAGCATTCCCTGCTTCACTGGCTTTACTGATTGAAATTGAAGTCTTTTTCTCATTTAGAGGAACTGTCAAAGCAAAGATCCACCCAAAACACAGCCATCTACTGATTACTCTTATTCACATTAGCGCTGCACAATCAAGCAACTAATACTCTGTGGTATTTAATAGCCTACGATAGAAATTCACGATGTAGCTTTGTAATGGATACTGACATTTGTAGACTGAGAATGTTTTCGTACTTACATCCCTTTTTGTTTCATTGTAGTGCTACTGACAAGTCTGAACGCCAAAGTGTCCATAAATTCACCCTGCACAGCGTCAGTGTGTTAATGAAAGCTTTATGTTTATTATTTCTCAATAACATCATTGAAATGACTTTGCAAGAGACAGATTCAAACTCTGACATGAAGATTTGGCTGTCTATGATTATAATAATGCCATATGGGTATTTCCCTTGAAGCCTCGGGATGCCTGAACTCTTTTTTTTTTTTCAAGAAATAAGTAAGCAGGCGTTTTTTAGACTCAAATGTTCTGCTTTGAGAGTAAACACAGCATTAAAAAATCAATAGTGTTTGAGCCAAAGTCTGCACTTTTCTGCCCAGCACTAATCAAGGGAACTGCTTTTTCTCTCAGGGAAAAATGAGGTTGAAATGGTGCCTCGCCTACAGTAATTCCATTTGTAGTTTCATGGTTTATTTTAGGGACTATGACCAGTCAATCAAAGAGGATATTTATTCACATCTCAAATGCTTAGATATTAATAGACTTACGATATGTGCCCATGGTCCCATAACAAATATCCGTGTTTGCTTACATAATTGGTTCATTAGTGAAACTCTAACCACGGTTTCATAGCAGCGGGCATTTGTTATTCTGTTGTTGTTGCACTTGCTGTGGGATTGCGTTTCTCTGTCAAGCCAGTACATCATTATCCCTTCACCCAGACGGATTAGCTTGTTGCTCAGAACCTCTCCTCCGATATGTTTCTCTCTTGATGAGCTGGCTGGAGAAACAGGGTTGAACAAATGCTGTTAAATGCCAAGGGTGTTAGAACCCATCTCTGTGAATTCTGATGCACCCCCCAGCAAAAATGAAGTTACAAATAATCATTGTTTATATTTAAAGGTCCCATACTGTAAAAAGGGTTCAATGTCTTCTCTGATTATGAAGCAGGTATATAAGGCCATATATACATATTATGGCATGCCATTCAGGAAATTAATATATATTGAATGAACCTTTGAATATATGGAATGAAACTCATCAAGGCACTGTCACCATCCTGTATTTTGACCCATGCATATGTGGTCAGCGCAATGTTCATAGGTTGCAGAGAGATGGCTTTAGCAAGGTGCATCATGCTCCTAAAAGATCCCCTGTCTGCACCTTATAATCCTCTGTTTATCCCATTGGGACCTCATGTCCTGATAGGGACAAAACATTTATCCACAGTTCCATTGAAAATCGCATAAACCACACGTTTTCATTTGGGGCTTATTTTGTCCCAGAAAAATATTTTCTTCTGGGAATTTTTGTCAAAAGTCGCCCAGGCGGATCCCACACGGATGGTAACCGATTTCTCACTCCCCCCGGCCCACCAACTATAATACGCTCGGGTCATGTTCGTCTGTGGAGAAATGAGATGGACCACCACGGTCCGACTGGATCGATAGCGAGGACGTCGCTCCGGCGCAGGTTCACCAGACAGCCCGCCAGGTGGACTTGCTCCCGGGGTAAAGCTACTCGCATTGCCCCCAGGAGACCCTTTATTAAATCACCGAAGCTAACCATTCTTCCCTCCTCTGTCTTGAGCCCTGTCCTATATGTGTAGATTGTACACCGGGCCGTGTTTGAAGCTATGCTAAAGTTTGCATTATAAGCAGCTGCCCGCCCTGTTGCGGCAGTTTTGCCCAAGTTAAAAAGTGTCTGGACTTCTTCGCCTGGAGAATTGAAGTGCGCATAGATTTCAGGTCTGGGATTTTGGCCTGCACAAGCACTTGCAAATGTGTTTATGGCCTCTTCATTATTTAAAATAGCTGCAACCAAAGCATGCGCTGACTGCATCTGCATGGGTCCAAATACAAGATAGGGACAGTGCCTTGATGATGTCAGTCAAGGTTCATTCAATATATTCAGACTTTCATTCAATATATTCAGTTTCATTCAATATATTCAAATATTAATTTCCTGAACAGCATGTCATAATATGTATATATATATACCGTATATATATATATATATATATATATATATATATATATATATACTGTATACTGTAAAAGTCTCAAAACGCTCAATCCACAGAGGAATGCACACAGCTCGTATTTAGAAACCGTGCCTTTAAACGACCCATCAGGACTTTCGTACGGTATTAATGTCACAACTATACTATATATAGGTAGAAAGTGCCACTACAGTGCTGTTACAGTCATTTCCTGGATGCAATGACGGTGCACAGACGCAAAGAGCGCAAATGCAGAAGACACAGAAAGGCGGACGAATCAGAGCAGATCAATTTCTTTTTTTTCACATTTTTTTATTGGAAGCGGGGGCTTAAAGACGCAGGCACTAAAGCGTTTCCGACAGAGGGTGAATACAGGTTTATTCAGACAGAGAGAAAAATAATGTGTTTTTTTAACATTAAAGCATCTAAACGTGTTATAGTAGAAACCTAAAATACAATTTGAACCTAACAAAAACTTGCAAAATAGATTTCTTTGTTTGTCCTGTTCTTTCACTGTTACTCTCCTGTTCACATTTATGCAGCACTCTGTACGTGACACACAGCTGCAGTCAGTCAAGCCTATATTGATTTCTATGGTACAATTCTTGAATATCTAATTGTGGTTTCTCATGTGAAGCCATCATGGGCCCAGAGTTGAGTAACCATTCCCCATGACAACTTCACTCATTAAAACATGAGTAATTGCCTAAGTAGGACTCTTGATAGTCCTCAGGGGTGACATTATGACATGTGTTACAGTATAACGGCAGCAAGAGAATGAGTTTAAGAAGGCGAGAAACATGAAGAGAGATTAAACTGCTGGTAGTGTTCTTATAGTGCTCGACTGTCCTATCATGTAGACTCATTGTGCACCATCATGTTGTCTGTGAGTTGGTGAGGTACTGCACAAAAAAAGCAGTTCAGTATCCTGAGAAATTACACCAAAGTAGAAAGTACTCAGCCACCTAGAATAGTTTGCCTTACAGTCTTTCTCCTAACCTTAACCCAGTGGTTTAGTGGTCTAACCCTAACTGTAGTTAATTTGACAAAACCACATTTTATACATATACACAACTATTAAAATATCACTAAACCATAACTTTGATCAATTATTTTCTCAGTAAGAAACATGAGCGGCCAGACGTTGAGAACTGCCAGTGGACCCCAGGGTAAACTTCAGCTGATGACTTCTCTCTCTCTCTGTAATGTGTTTAGCTCTGTGCTGAAATACTACCTGGTAATTTGATTAAACACAAATCACCACAAAACTATGGGAACTCCTTTGAGGCGTCCACATCGGGGAATATTCACCCGGATCCACCTTGTGGGATGTTCATATATTTAAATTAAATTAGCACAAACCAGTTGACACATAGTAAAGGTTACACATCAGAAAAGGATTCAGAAAATTTAACAGGTAAGTCTCTGCAGGGCTAGTTGGTTGAACTTCTGCAGAAGAAGACATGATTTATTGATCTCAGAAATTATTTTTTTTCACTCACACACACAGGTCAGATAAACACATACATGCAGGATCTATACACTTTGTATCAGAGGTCTGCCTCTGGACAGGCGCACAAAGCAATTTGGATTTTGACACCTTGCACAGTGCCCAGGAGGCCAAGTGGCCTCCTGCCACCGGCATGCATACTTGGTCGGTATGGTGAGCTAATCTTTCAGCCATGTGGGTTGTGCAAGAATCCTGCAAGTTCATCAGCTCCATCAAATATCCTGATCTACTTAAAATGCTATCCTTAGAAACGTAGGAAACAATAGAGAATTTAGTTTTATTTCCTCAATACTGTTCTGTTTACTCCCCCCTCCATGCATTTTACTCAACACAATAAAAAGTTATTGAAGAGTGGAAATAAAGCTCTCAAGACCGTAAGCTTATTGTCTCGTTAACTTGGTCACGAATGAGACCATAAGCTTACACAGTTTATTCTAAAGACTTAAAAGATGTTTGTACTATCGATATGTCTCATAACTGGCAATCATTGTTCTTCTGTGGAAGTTTTTCCTATGATGATGTTAAATAAAACGTCATCTGGACAAAGTTCATCAGAGTTGAAAAACATTTTGAGCATATTTACTTCACCCTTTGAGGGAATTTTGCCCCCACGTTTGCCAAACTTATTTGAAAAAGAAGAGAAAGTCAAAAGATGAAATGATTGCCTGCTGTTTAATTATCCATCAACCATAGCATTGGGACACGTACAAACTTCCTTTGACCTTTAATTAATCATATTTGCTGTTTTTAGTTGGGCCTGCAATAAGGGACATTTGCGTGTGGTCAGTTTCTGTATTACCTACAAATAAAGTGATGTAGATGATCTGGCTAAAATGTTGGCTGTGAATTGGTAACTTTTTATGAAAAATGTTGTTTTTTTTTCGCATTTGCTGAAACTGTCCCTATATCCTGACAGCACAATGAGACAGACAACCTGTGAAAAAGTTATTTATCTTTACCTACATCTGCTGTTCTTGTCTGCTCCCAGAGCTCTCTCTCTCTCTCTGTGCTCCTGCTAGTTTCCACCTCGCCCAAAGAAAAACAACCGCACAGAGCGGAGGAGTCTCTGACGCAGTGTCAATGACT